>NC_058080.1:646490480-646837584 GCF_014858855.1 Bufo gargarizans | reverse complement strand
GCACTATACAGTACCCAAATGCACTATAAAGAAAGTATATTGGTATATAACACCCATAAATCAGTTTTTTGGGGGGACGACTGATATATCACACCAGTAGAAATTATTTGTTCCAATAACGCTTGTCCCTCTATATACCTGCAGTATCGCAGCAGAACCGCACACAACTGCTGCACAATACAAGTGCACTATAATATACTTTATAACATAGAAAGTATATGATAACATTGTACAAGGAAGGCAAATTCAAATGCGGATGCGGACAGTACATTCCGGCCCCATTAAAAATTAATGGGTCTGCATCCGTTCCGCTAAATTGAGGAACGGATACGGACCCATTTTGCGGAAATGGAAAAGATGTGTGAATGGAAAAGATATCCCTCAAAATGAAAATAAATTAAAATATTAAAGTTAAGCAAAAAACATAGATGTGGTAGGCAATAACAAGCGCTCAGCGGCACTACATCAGGTGCTCGGTGGCACCAAATCAGAAACCATATGTCCTAACACAATCTGGGGGGTTTCAGTGCACATCGATAAATCCAGGAGGGAAAGCAAAAAAAACATCTATCCCTGGGCTAGATGATGATGTGGTATTGAAGGACAGGGTGGGCAAAAAACTGTACCTGATATTGCCCTACAGGGGGGTGCTATTCTGGCCCTGATAGCCTAACCACAGACCACCCACCCTGATAAGAGCGACCCCGTCCAGAACCTTACCCTATATAAAAATGGACCTAGTAAGCCCCTAGGCCCATTGACTTCCAGGTGATCACTATATAGATACTATAAAAGTATATTATAAGTATATCGCACCCCTCTGTAAATCACACCTATAGATAGCACACCTATACTAGTGCTTAAAATGACTTTTGTGGCCCTATTAGCTAGCGTTTGGTGTCCCTAACAGCCTGTCCCTGCTCCACACAGCAACCTCTCCCTACACTGGCAAAACACTGAATGTAAAATGGCGGCCAGATCAGGTTTATTTATAAGGTAGGGGGTATGTCCATGTGCTGAAATGTCTCAATTGGCTGTCCTGTACCACCTGATTGATGTGTCATGGGTCAAAGTTCTTTATAATGTAAAGAATATGGCGGGCGCCAATTTCTCCATATGTTCGCATGTTCAGCGAATCGCGAACAAGCAAAGTTCGCCACAAAACGACCGCTGGGCGAACTGCAAGGCCATCTCTATTGACAAAATTACAGCCCTTTTTGGCTTGTATTAGTGGCAAAAATATATTATTTGGCATTCAGTGGTGCAGTTATATGTTTTAAAGCGTTTTTGGCATGGATTAGTGGCAAATAAAGTATTATTTACTTTTGTGTGGTGAAGTGATGGAATTGCAGCCTTTTTTGAGGTGTATTCATTATCTTTTTATTTACTTACTTGATCTAACAGTATGTCAGGCAGAGAAGTAACAGGTCCTGCACAGGGGAGGGGCAGAGGCCTAACTGTTTCTGGCGCAGGCACAGGTCACAGCAGAGTAAGGGGACGTGGCAGCAGGGGTCACTTCCAGACGCCTGAGCTCTCAGTGTAAGCTAGCAGTTGTGTCTTGACCAGCAACCCAGTGGTTCTTGAATGGTTGACTCAGTCATTCACTTTGTCCCAAGCGACATCAGACACCCCCAGCCAAGCGTCGGTGGGTTCATAAGACACAACCCTTAGTTGGCATAGCCCGGGAGCAGGCCTTGTGCCCTCACCTGTCCTCAACCTGCCTCTGTCCTTTCCCTCAGCCAGAGAAGTATTATATGCTTTGGGCTCAGCTCCACTATGCAGCGAGGACAAGCTACTAGAGGACAGTCAGTAGCTACTGGCCAGCCAAGATGTGGAGGAGACATCCGGCGCTTCCTCCAGTAGGCGGGAAAGTATTGATGAGGAAGTGGCGTGGGAGCTATTGTTGTGAGCGGTCAGGCTGCTGCTCAGAGACTCAGAGGACATAAGTGACATGCAGAAAGTACTCAATGATTATGTAGCCAATCGCAATTGGGAGCTGGGTGGCGAGGGAGCTTCATCATCATCTGGAGAAGAGGGGTGGTAGCTTGCCCGTGAGGCAGCGGCGGAGCCAGCAAGTTGCTAGCATGACGGGAGTCAGCAGGGTGGCAGCAGTGGGAGGTCAGGAGCCAAATGTACCTGGGGTAGACCATCCTGTCAAGAGACAACAGTATGCGTCCACTTATCCAACGGTGCAGAAGCTGAACGTGCTCCTGGCCAAGTTCCTGGTTCTGCAGTCCCTCCCTTTTTTTAAGTGGTGGACTCTGCACCTTTCAGAGAACTGATGCAGAGCTGACGTGGAGAGTCCCAAGCCGTCATTTCTTTGCCAAAAAGGCAATACAAGCCCTGCACAAATATGTAGAACAGAAGGTGGGCTAGTCCTTGAGCCTGTCAGTGTCTGCCAAAGTGGACGGCAGCGCTGACGTGTGTAGCTGTATCTACGGTCAAGGACAATATATATCCTTTATGGCCCAATGGGTAAATGTGGTTCCTGCCCAGCCAAACCAGCAACGTGGTCAGGTGACGCTGCTTCCACCTAAACGTTATCATGACATTCTCACGACGCTGGTCCTGCGACAATGCCTCATCCTCCACCTTGTCCTCAGCCTCCGCTGCAGGGACAATTCACAGTGCTGCTCCAGCATACCACATGTAAATAGCACAGCGGTGTCACGCTGTTCTACATCTTGTTTGCCTGTGTAAACTGAGTCACACAGGGGAGGAACTGCTGCCGTGTCCTTCATCAAGAAATCGAATCCTGGCTTTCTCTGTGACAACTCCAAATTGGAACTATGGTGACTGACAACGGGAAGAACATGGTGTTGGTGCTGCGTCAAGGAGGGCCGAGCCATGCGCCATGTATGGGGCCACCTGTTCAATCTGTTTTTCAAAGCGGTTAGTGAAGTCTTCCACCCATCTGCAAGACATCCTAAAATTGCCAGGAAACTTTGCATGCACTTCAGCCACTCATACACTGCCAAGCACACCCTCCTTGAGCTGCAGCTGCAGAACCAGGCCCCCCATCA
This sequence comes from Bufo gargarizans, assembly GCF_014858855.1. NCBI lineage: Eukaryota > Metazoa > Chordata > Amphibia > Anura > Bufonidae > Bufo > Bufo gargarizans. The sequence goes on along the minus strand of NC_058080.1, from coordinate 646,834,561 downwards.
TAGGCCGATATGCGACGTTTTCACCTGTTGAAATTCCACCCTCCATATGTTGGACTGACTATACGAACAGTAAAAGGCCATAAACGATTTCTTGATGATCCTAGCGGACAGGAGAACTCCCTTGTGAAACTTCGATGTCAGCCAGTGGCAGCTCATGCGTGACACCTGCCGTTATCTTAGGCCCTTTGAGAAGGCCATGTTATTTGTCATTCACCAGAACAGCGTCATTCCACTGCTTCATATCCTGAACAGATGCTGGTACATCTGGCTGGTTAGGGGACTGGAGACATGGCTCCTACATCTCACGGCCACATGAGCCATGTGGGGGCTGAACTGGAGGAGGAGGACATTGGAGCACAAGCAATGTTTAGAGAAATGGGTGTTTTTTTCTACACAGATGACAGGAGAGGAGGGAACAGGAGGAGCAAGATGGAGATGAGGAAGACAAGGCAGATGACCCGAGCACACCGTGGCAGTATGCAGTGGAGATGGAGGCAGGCAGTCCCTCTGAGTCACTTGCGCAAATGGCCTCATGCATGCTCACTTGTTTGGGTAGTGGCAGCCAAATTGTTAGCATTCGGCAGAGGGATGACTTCTGGCTCTCCACCTTGTTGGACCCTTACTACTGGTTTAAAATGGGGGCTTTTTTTTACAGCCACTGAGATGGAGGACAAACTGAACTACTATAGAGACATCCTATGTAGTCAGTTGGCCGCTGCCTATTCACGCCTTCGTCCATCCTCCTCGCAGGTCTGATCAGGGGGCCCTCTGCGCTCTCGTATCACTGCCATAGCTGCTGTGGTGGGGTGGGGGTGGGTGGGGGGGGTAGGAGCAGCACCAGCTCCATCAGCAGCAGCTTGAGTCTAGAGTCTATGATGAGCAACTTTCTTAACCCGCCTAGTGAAGGTACTACTCACCAGGGACAATGGTTATGGGGCTGCAGAAAGCACTAGTAAGGGCCTTAATTTGGGTCGAGGATTGTCCAGTGTCTTGACGGACAGCCAATTGGATCCTCCGGCTCAGTGTTGGTGACATTTTTTTGGGTCTTCCACTTGACTTTTTGTTCCATAACCCTCAGGATAATTTAAGAAATTCCAAATGACTGTCTTACTGTGTCCCACCTCAGCAGCGATGGCGCGCTGTGAGAGACCCTGCTTATGCAGTTCAACAACCCGACCACGTTCAAAAAGGGAGAGTTTTTTTTACTTTGCCATCACAACGTGTGACTACCTGACAGAGAATGACAATGAATCCACATTGATTTTTTGCCATTTTTCAAGTGGTCTTAAACTTTTGATCAGGACTGTGTTTCCATAGAAAAAGAGAAAAATACACGCTGTTCACATTTGGTATTATTTGCGCTTTAAGCGTTTCTTGTCATTTTTCTAGAGAAAAAGAGAAAAATACACGCTGTTCACATTTGGTGTTATTTGCGGTAATACTATTTATTGCCAGTTCCGTACAATATGAGAAAAATAGGCGCTGTTCACATTTGGTATTATTTGCGCTATAAACGTTTCTTGTCATATTTCTAGAGAAAAAAAGAAAAATAAACGCCGTTCACATTTGGTGTAATTTGCGCTATAAGCATCTCTTGTCATATTTATAGAGAAAATTTTAAAAATACATGTTGTTCACATTTGGCGTTATTTGCGGTAAAACCATTTATTGTCAGTTCAGTAAAACACAAGAAAAATATACGCTGTTCACATTTGGTGTTATTTGCGCTATAAGCGTTTCTTGTCATATTTCTAGAGAAAAATAGAAAAATACACGCCGTTCACATTTGGTGTTATTTGCGGCAAAACCATTTATTGTCATATTTCAAGAGAAAAAGAGAAAAATACACGCCACTCACATTTGGTGTTATTTGCCGTAAAACCATTTATTGTCAGTTCAGTACAATACAAGAAAAATAGACGCTGTTCACATTTGGCGTTATTTGCGCTAAAAGCGTTTCTTGTCTTACAGTCCTGATCAAAAGTTTAAGACCACTTGAAAAATGGCAAAAAATCATATTTAGCATGGCTGGATCTTAAGGTTCCAAGTAGAGCTTCAACATGCAACAAGAAGAAATGGGAGTGGTGAGACAAAACATTTTTTGAGCATTCAATTTAATGAAAACAACGAATAAACTGAAACTGGCTGTTTTTCAGCTGATCAAAAGTTTAGGACCACACCTCCAAAAAAAAAACTAAACCCCCCCAAAACAGAAATCCAACTTCCAAACATGAAATCAGTAATGAGTAGCTCCGCCGTTATTGTTGATCACTTCAAAAATGTGTTCGTTTCGGCATGCTTGATGCAAGCGTTTCCATGAGGTGAGTGGGAACATTTCTCCAAGTGGTGAAGACGGCCGCACAAAGGCCATCTACTGTCTGGAACTGTTGTCCATTTTTGTAAACTTCCCTTGCCATCCATCCCCAAAGATTCTCAATTGGATTTAGATCAGGGGAACACGCAGGATGAGCTAAAAGAGTGATGTTATTCTCCAGGAAGAAGTCTCTTGTCCTGCAGGCATTGTGTACTGTAGCGTTGTCCAGTTGAAAAACCCAGTCGTTACCACACAGACAAGGGCCCTCAGTCATGAGGAATGCTCTCTGCAACATCTGGACATAGCCAGCGGCCGTTTGACACCCCTGCACTTCCTGAAGCTCCATTGTTCCACTGAAGGAAAAAGCACCCCAGACCATTATGGCGCCCCCTCCACTGTGGCACGTAGAAAACATCTCAGGTGGGATCTGCTTGTCATGCCAGTAACGTTGGAAACCATCAGGACCATCAAGGTTAAATTTTTTCGCATCAGAGAATAAAACTTTCTTCCATCTTTAAATGTCCCATGTTTGGTGCTCTCTTGCAAAGTCCAAACGAGCAGTTCTGTGGTGTTCAAGGAGACGAGGTCTTTGAAGACGTTTTTTGTTTTTGAAGCCCTTAAGTCTCAGATGCCGTCTGATGGTTATGGGGCTGCAGTAAGCACTAGTAAGGGCCTTAATTTGGGTCGGGGATTGTCCAGTGTCTTGACGGACAGCCAATTGGATCCTCCGGCTCAGTGTTGGTGACATTTTTTGGGGTCTTCCACTTGACTTTTTTGTTCCATAACCCTCAGGATAATTTCAGAAATTCCAAATGACTGTCTTACTGCGTCCCACCTCAGCAGCGATGGCGCGCTGTGAGAGACCCTGCTTATGCAGTTCAACAACCCGACCACGTTCAAAAAGGGAGAGTTTTTTTTACTTTGCCATCACAACGTGTGACTACCTGACAGAGAATGACAATGAATCCACATTGATTTTTTGCCATTTTTCAAGTGGTCTTAAACTTTTGATCAGGACTGTGTTTCCATAGAAAAAGAGAAAAATACACGCTGTTCACATTTGGTATTATTTACGCTTTAAGCGTTTCTTGTCATTTTTCTAGAGAAAAAGAGAAAAATACACGCTGTTCACATTTGGTGTTATTTGCGGTAAAACCATTTATTGCCAGTTCCGTACAATATGAGAAAAATAGGCGCTGTTCACATTTGGTATTATTTGCGCTATAAACGTTTCTTGTCATATTTCTAGAGAAAAAAAGAAAAATAAACGCCGTTCACATTTGGTGTAATTTGCGCTATAAGCATCTCTTGTCATATTTATAGAGAAAATTTTAAAAATACATGTTGTTCATATTTGGCGTTATTTGCGGTAAAACCATTTATTGTCAGTTCAGTACAACACAAGAAAAATATACGCTGTTCACATTTGGTGTTATTTGCGCTATAAGCGTTTCTTGTCATATTTCTAGAGAAAAAGAGAAAAATACACGCCTTTCACATTTGGTGTTATTTGCAGAAAAACCATTTATTGTTATATTTCTAGAGAAAAATACACGTCGTTCACAGTGGCGGAGCCAGCAAGGTGGTAGCATGGCTGGAAGTCAGCAGGGTGGCAGCAGTGGGAGGTAGGGAGCCAAACGTGCACGGGGTAGACCACCTGCTTTACAACAGCCTACCTGCCCGGCAATTAGTGATGCAGGGGTTCACGGAGGCAGCGGCTATAGCAATCAGTCAGTGCGGATTGTTGAGGGGAAAATCACCTACTTGGCGGTGTGACAGTTTTTCAAAGCACCAGAGGAGGTGAACTTGCCCATATGTCTCATCTGTGGGCAGAATGAGAAGCTAAAGCGTGGCCAGGGTGCCAACATTTGCAGCATTGTCATACAGTGGCCTGGGAGAACCGTGGCTCCGATGTGGTGGTCCAGCCTGCCGCAGCAACCGCTATATCACCCAGTGGCACGCACCCATTTCAGACAGTCAAGGCTCCACCACTTCAGTTGAAGGGAGCTGTCTGTCAATCCCATCTTCTGCTGGTCCAGATGCTTCTGCTTCTACTCCTCGTCAGTCATTCCGTCAGCAGTCGATCACCAAAGCGATTGCCAAGAGACAACAATATGCGTGCACGCATCCAAAGGCGCAGAAGCTGAACGTGCTCCTGTCCAAGTTGCTGGTGCTTCAGTTCCTCCCTTTGCAAGTGGTGGACTCTGCGCCTTTCAGAGAACTGATGGCTTTCTTTTTAAAAAAGGCAGTACCAGCCCTGCACATAAATGTAGAACAGAAGGTGAGCCAGTCCTTGAGCCTGTCGGTTTCTGCCAAAGTGCATGGCAGTGCCAACGTGTGGAGCTATAACTACGGTCAGCGACAATACATGTCCTTTACGGTCCACTGGGTGAATGTGGTTCCTGCACAGCCACACCAGCAACCTGGACAGGTCATGCCGCTTCCTCCTTCACGTTGTCACACCATTGGTCCTCCACCATGTCCTCAGCCTCCACTGCAGGGACAATTAACAGTGCCCCTCCAGCATACCTCATGTGCAGGGCACGCTGTTCTGCACCTGGTTTGCCTTGGTGAATGTAGTCACACAGGGGAGGAACTGCTCCGTGTGAAGCATCAAGAAATTGAATCCTGCCTTTCTCCCCGACAACTCAAAATCGGAACTATGGTGACCGACAACGGGAAGAACATGGTGTCGGTGCTGCATCAAGGAAGACTGAGCCATGTGCTCTGCATGACACATGTGTTCAATCTGGTTGTCCAGAGGTTTCTGAAGTCTTCCAACCATCTGCAAGACATCTTTTTTTTCTCTTTTTTTATTATATCTATTTATTTATCATTTTATTCTTCTCATTAAAACAGAGCAAAAGTACAAAAGTAGGGGGTAGACATTACAAAGATACACATATACACCGTCATCAATTACAAAAATTTACTTTTGCTTCACCATAAATACCAAAACCCGGAAAAAGATAAACCTTTTTCCCCACCCTCCCCTCTTGGTTGTCTTGGGAGTATCTTCAAGGCATTTCCTTTCCATGACCTCTCTCTTCAGGGACTTATATTCTCCCCTTCTTACTCCTTCTTACCCAACAGTTTCGCCTGGCTAACTTTCTCATATCCATGCACCCTTTCACATAGATTTTTCCACTCTACAACACTTGGCGGCCTTTCCGATCCCCATCCTCTGGCCAGTACAACACAGGCCAACATCAACCCCTTTTCCCATTTCCTTTCACTTATTTTATCCGCCCCAATTCTTCCGGTGTCTCCCAGCACTGCTATACTGATCTCCAGAGGCGCAGATTTCCCCGTCTCTCTCCCGAGGTCCTGGAAGACTTGAGTCCAGTACCCCTGTACAATCAAGCAGAACCAAATCAAATGCACAAAATCGGCCCTCTCCTCTCCACACTTCCAACATTTTGCCTCCCCTGTTTTGTACATCTTACTCAGTACCCTAGGGGTAATATAGGTCCGATGGAGGATAAAAAAATGCGTCAGTCGAAAACTACTAGAGATGGTACTCCTTTTTACATTTTTATAAATACTTCTCCAGTCCAGAGTTAGGGGTTCAACCTCTTGTGCCCATTTCTTTTCACTATTGAATCTGATCACCCCCACTAACCCCTTCTTTATTTTTTATAAATCTGTGAAATTGATACTTTACTCCCTATTCCCTGATAACAAAATTCAGCAAAATCTGAGTGTTTCGTAGTAAAATATTCTCTGTTCTCCGTTTTATCGAATGCGTGCTTTAATCTGGCGTATCTAAACCATGTGAGGCAATCTTTATCTATATTTAGACCCATTTCCTCTAGTGTCTTCAGCTGTCCTTCCACCACCATCTGGGACACAAACCTAATACCCTTTTTATCCCAAAATACAAAATCTTCAAACTTCCAAAATTCTTTTAAATTTAGGTTTCCCCAAATAGGGGAAAACTTTAGTGAGTAATTTATTCCAAGTAATTTTTTAACATTAACCCAAACTAAATGTATCATATTGCTAATTGTGCACTGCCTACCCTTAATTTTTATTACTCCAGTTTCTAAAGTGCTAATGATATTATATTGGAGACCTCCTAATTCCCCTTCCAAAAAACGACGCAGTCTATCATCCTCCATCATTAACCACTGAAGCTGGGATGCGTAGTAATAACCCCGAAAATATGGTACGAACAGGCCGCCATCTTCCTCATCTAATCCATAAATATTTTTGTTTCAGCCTGACCCTTTTTCTCCCCCAGATAAGGTCATTTATCACTCCTTCTAGTGCATTAAAAAACTGGTGCCCTGTCCAAACTGGACAGGAGGAAATGACATACAAAATCTGTGGTAACAGAACCATCTTTATTATCACAATTCGATCTACTTGTCGGATTAACAATTTCTGCCAGGTGCCGGTTTTTTCCCTAACCCTTTTTAAAAGAGGCTCAATATTGAGTTCTAGATACTCTTGTATCCTCGAACTAACTTTAATCCCTAGGTATTCAAACGACTCCGTGGGTTTCAAGATTTTGACATTTATTTCCTCCGGCCCAATTTCCTGGCCAATTGGGAGCAGTACCGACTTTGTCCAGTTCACCCTAAAGCCGGAAATAAGACCAAACTGATTTACTATTTCCATCAGGTACAGTACCATTGGTACCCCCCCATTCACAAAAAACAAGATATCATCAGCGTAAAGGCATATCTTATCCAATACACCATTTCCCCCAAACCCCCTTATTTTTTCATCTGCTCGAACCTTACAAGCCAACGGCTCAACAAATATGGCGAACAATAATGGGGAGAGTGGACACCCCTGTCGGGTTCCCCTCTGCAGAGGTATCGGTTCTGATGTTACTCCATTAATTTTTACCCTAACTTTTGATTTGTTATATAAAAGCTGAACCCATCTAATAAATTTTTCTCCCAAATTAAACTCATACATAACCTTCCAAAGGTATGCCCATTCCACCCTGTCAAATGCTTTCTCTGCGTCCAATGACAGGATGGAATGAGCACCCTCCCCGCCCATCTGCACATTCAGTAATGTCCGTCGAATATTCGTCTGAGCTTGACGTTTAGGTACAAACCCTGATTGATCCGGGTGTATTAGCTTCTCAATAACTTTTCTTAGGCGATTTGCAAATAATTTGGCACATATTTTAAAATCAGTATTGAGGAGGGAGATAGGGTGATATGAATCCACCTTTTTCTCGTCCTTACCCTTTTTACCTATCAGACTTATTACAGCTTCCGAGAGGGAGGACGGGAGTTCGCCACTGTCCATTGACTCATTTAGGACCTGCACTAACACTGGAAGGATAACATCTCCATATCTTCTGTATATCTTATAGGGGAGGCCATCCAGCCTGGGACTGGAGTTCCCCTGAATAGTTTTCAATGTCTCCCGTAATTCCCCCACTTCAATGGGGCCATTCAACCAGTCCCTGTCCTCCTCCGAGAGTCTGGGGATCGGTACTCCCTCCAGGAAAAGTCTGAATTCATCAGGCCCCCCCCCCTCCCTCCGAGGAGTAGAGGTCCCCATAATATTTCATAAATTCAAGCTCTATCTCTCCCTGGCTGGATGCCATCCCCCCATCTCTTCTTTCAACCCTGTTGATCCTGTTACCCCCCCTTTGATTCTGTATAAGTGTGGAAAGCATTCTCCCCGACTTCCCAGATTCCCTGAAATATCGTTCCCCCTCAAAGAACACTTTTTGTTGTGCCTTTTCCATCAAATAGTTCCTCAGTGCACTTTTAGCATGATCCAATTGGCCTATTAATTCAGGGATTTTCTCATTCATGAGTTCTACTTCGATTTCTTTTATCCTATCTGTCAGCTCTCTCTCCTGTTTTGCGTATCCCCTTTTCAAACCCTTAATTTTGCTTACCAGAATACTGCGTAGAAATGCTTTAAAAGCATCCCAAACATACCCTAAACCTGCTGACCCCAAATTGTATTTCCAGAACTCCTCTATATCCACCCTTATATCATCTTCCTCCTTAATTAAATTCAACCAGTGTGGATTCAGGCGAAACTCACGGCTTGTTCGTCTTAAGTTTGTTTTAAACAGCAGGCAGACGGGGGAATGATCTGAAATGCTATTTGCTTCATACGTCATGCTGGATAGTTCTGCACTAACTAATGCCAAATCTATTCTGGACATTATTTTATTTCCCCGGCTAAAACAGGAAAACCCTGGCTTATCATCATAAAGGTGTCTCCATACATCTATTAATGAGAGTTCCTGCGATATTTTCCATAGCATTGATTGTCGCCCGGTCGCATGTTTATCTTTTGGAATCACAGAGTATCTATCTAACTCCTCATTCATAACATTATTAAGATCCCCCATTATTATTATGGGGCATTTGCCCATGGAATCTGCATATTCCACCAATCTATGAATAACCGTTAAGGAGAAAGGGGGGGGGGGTATATACACAAAAGCCAAAATACATACTATACCATTCCACTGACAATGAAGGAATACATATCTACCCCTCTCATCTATTTTCTGCTCAAATGGAAGGTAATCTACTTTGTGGTGTATGTATACACTGACTCCGGATGAGTATGTAGAAAAACATGAGTGGTATTGATACCGGGCCCATTTCTTCTTTAAACGATTTATCTTATCTTTTGTACTATGTGTCTCCATTAATCCTACTATAGCCGGGAGATGTCTGGTAACATTATCAAAAACCATTACCCTTTCTAAGGCCCCGTACATTCCATGTCATAATACTACTCATTCGGATCTATCACTTGCTTTTCCTTCACCTTAAACCCTGCTAGACCTCCCAAGACAACCGTTCCCCCCCCTCACCCCTCCCCTTCCCCTTTTTCCATTCCCCCTCCCCCTATCTGGTTGGTGGAAATCGAACATTTCCCCCACCTCTTACACTCGACCCCTTCCCACCCCTACCCCATACCCCCCTGAACCAATCTGGTGCCTCTCATGTTCCTATTCCTTTAGCATCCAGCCACTCCACTGCCTCCTCTGGAGAGCCAAAAAACCTAGCCTGGTCGCGGTATATTATACGGAGCTTAGTGGGATACAACAGGGAATATTGTATCTGAGCGTCGGCTAATCTCTTCTTCACTTCTTTGAACTCACGCCTTTTTGTCTCAGTGGCTCTAGAGTAGTCAGGATATATCGCTATATTATTTCCGTTAAACTCAATTGTCTGCATCATCCTTTTAGTTCTCATTATTATATCTCTATCCTTAGCACTTTGTATTTTAGCTACAAGACATCTTAAAAATGGCCAGGAAACTTTGCATGCACTTCAGACACTCGTATCCTGCAAAGCACGCCCTCCCTGAGTTGCAGCGGCAGAATGGCATCCCCCAACATAGGCTGATCTGCCTCATTTCCACCCATTGGAATTCTACCCTCCATATGTTGGACCGACTATACGAACAGAGAAAAGCAATCAACGATTTCTTGATGATGCAAGCGGATAGGAGTACTCCACTGTGTAACTTCGATTTCAGCCACTGGCAGCTCATGCGTGACACCTGCCGTCTGCTCAGGCCCTTTGAGGAGGCCATGTTATTTGTCAGTGGCCAGGTCTATGGGATGAACATCATCATTCCACTGCTTCATGTCCTGGAACAAATGGTGGTAACAATGGCTGGTCAGGGGAAAGGAGACGTGGCGCCTCATTCTCACGACCACATGAAACCTGTGGGGGCTGAACTGGAGGAGGGCTAGGAGGACATTGAAGCACAGGCAATATGTAGCCAACTGGGTGGTTTTTCTACTCATCTGACAGGACAGGAGGAGCAGGAGTAGCCAGAGGAGCTAGAGGACGATGAGGAAGACTAGATAGAGGACCCGGACACACCATGACAGTATGCAGTGGAGATGGAGACAGGGAGTCCCTCCGACTCACTTGCGCAAATGACTCGCTGCATGCTCACTTGCTTGGGTAGTGACAGCTGAATTGTCGCCAGTCGGCAGAGGGATGACTTCTGGCACTCCACCTTGTTTGACCCTCACTACTGGTCCAGAATGGACCACCAAGAGGAAGGACAAACTAAACTACTACAGAGACATTCTATGTAGTCAGTTGGCCGCTGCCTAGCGGCCCCATCGCCCATCCTCTCACAGGTCTGACCGGGGGGGCCCTCTGCGCTCATGTTCCACTGCCATGGCTGCTGGGGAGGGGTGGGGTGGCAGGAGCAGTACCAGCTCCATCAGCAGCAGCCTGAGTCTAGAGTCGCTGATGTTTAGCTTTCTTCACCCGCATAGTGAAGAAACTACTCATCAGCAGCAGCAGGTAGACCTGGAGCAGGACCTGAACCAGCAGGTGGTGGCATACTTGGACAGCACCCTGCCACCCCACATTGAAGATCTGCTGGACTACTGGGTAGCCAAACTGGATTTGTGGCCACAACTAGCAAAGTTTGCCCTTGAAAAGCTGTCCTGCCCGACCAGTAGTGTAGCATCAGAGCGGGTGTTTAGTGCGGTGGGGACCAAAGTTACCCCAAGGAGAACTCACCTGTCCACCCAAAATGTGGACAGACTGACCTTTGTCAAGATGAATCAGGCCAGGATTTCCAACCACCAATTCCTGATACATCAGACTAGGTCATCCATGGTGCCACACCAACACTTTGCCACAAGAGACCGGTTTCTTCTGACTACCTGCCTCAGCTACTACTTTGATACTGCAACCTGCCTGATGCCACACATCTGATGCCAAGTGCTCCTTATTTCACTAACCTTCATCAGCGGGTACTGGTATTGCCACCCACTGCCCCACTCTGTTACCGGGTCACTTTCTAGTCTCCTGATGCAGCTGCTGCTGCATCTTCAAACTATGTCACCTTGCCACACTGTGGTCTTCTCCTGCTGCTGCCATCTCCACACTATGTCACTTTGCCACTCTGTAGTCTCCTCCTGCTGCTGCCAGGGCTGTCTTTACCAAGGGGCAAAAGGGGCATCTGCTCCTGGGGGGCCCAAGGCAGCTGCCTTTTGAGCCCTGCTAGCTACTGCCCCGGGTGGCAAGCTGTCTGTGTACTTTAACGTTGTGATCTAGGACCTTAGATGACATCATCACCATGTGACCAGTAACCTAGCAATTACTGGTCACATGGCTATGAGGTCATCACAGGTCCTAGCAGGAGTGTTGCAGAAGTTAACTGTGGAGCTTTTTTGTGTGAAGATTACATCAGAAAAAGGTGACAGGGGCTGTTATGTTGATATACTGTAAACTACTGCATAGTGGGGTGCTGTATATTGTGTGGGGGCCTGTATACTGTGAGGGGCTGTATATTGTGTGGGACTGTATACTGTGTAGTGGTCTGTATACTGTGTGGGGCTGTATACTGTGGGGGGTCTGTTTACTGTGGGGTCTGTATACTGTGTGGTGGGCTGTATACTGTGTGGTGGGCTGTATACTGTGTGGGGGCCTGTATACTGTGGGGGTGCCTTATACTGTGTGGTGGGCTGCATACTGTGTGGGGGGCTGTATACTGTGTGGGGGCCTGTATACTGTGTGGGGACCTGTATACTGTGGGGGGGGGGGCTGTATCCTGTGTGTCGGGCTGTATACTGTGTGGTGGGCTGTATACTGTGTGGGGGCCTGTATACTGTGGGGGGGCCTTATACTGTGTGGTGGGCTGTATACTGTGTGCGGGGGCTGTATACTGTGTGGGGGGCTGTATACTGTGTGGGGGCATGTATACTGTGTGGTGGGCTGTATACTGTGTGGGGGCCTGTATACTGTGGGGGGGAGGACTTATACTGTGTGGTGGGCTGTATACTGTGTGGTGGGCTGTATACTGTATGGGGGGGCTGTATACTGTGTGGGGGGCTGTATACTGTGTGGGGTCTGTATACTGTGTGGGGGCCTGTATACTGTGGGGGGCTGTATACTGTGTGGGGGCCTGTATACTGTGTGGGGGGCTGTATACTGTGGGGGGCTGTATACTGTGGGGGGCCTGTATAGTGTGGGGGGCATGTATAGTGTGGGGGGCTGTATATTGTGGAGTGCTATACTGCTGTACTGTACACTGTGGGGGTCTGTATACTGTGGGTGCGGTATAGTGTGGAGTGCTATACTGCTGTACTGTATAGTGTGGGGGGCTGTATCGTGTATAGTTTGGGGTGTTGTATACAGTGAGGTGTTGTATACTGTGAGGTGTTGTATATTGTGGGGTGCTGTATACTGTGGGCTGCTATACTGCTCTACTATATACTGTAGGGTACTGTATAGTGTGGGGTGCTATACTGCATACTGTGTGGTGCTGTATACTATAGGGTGCTATACTGCATACTGTGGGGTGCTGGGGTGCACTGTAACACTAGGGTGAGCCAAGCCCTGGTGTCCTTCCTGCTGTCACGGCCATGGCCATGACCGTGACTCCTTAACCGCATGCGGTTGCCTGCGGTTTGTTTTTGGTTGTTCAACCACAGGTGAGGGCTGCTTGTGTGTTGCCTCACTTGTGGTTGCCGCGGGCAACAAGTGGTTGGAGATTGTCGCAGATAGCAGCCTGAGCTGGTGCTAGGCAGCCTGCGGCATCTTCATGCGGTTACACCTAGCTACCTCTATGTTAGGTGTGTGTGTGTATGTGTGCACTAGGTTTTATGTTATTGTGTGCACTTCCCCTTTTAGTGGTGTTTTCCCTTCCCTGGTGATGGAAGGGTTAACTCCCTTTCTGTGTGTTTGAGACACTGGGTGTGTCTGTGTGGGTGTGGCCACTTTGGCCTATATAGCCTCTGTGTTTGGCATGGCTCAGTAGGTTGCTTCAGCCATACTTAGCTGGAGCAGCCTTCTGTGAATACCATCTTCCAGTAAGGGCCACCCTTCCGGTCATAATATCCATATCCCTGATGTTTAGTTTATGTCCGTTACCTTTGGTTCTTATTGCAGCTATGGACGTCCTGGTTCCTGTGTGTTTTTATGTGTGTGCTGTTTGTGCGGACAGCGTTTTCTGAGCACGGCTTCCAGTCAGCAAGGCTATGGCAGGTTTGTGTGGAACTGTTTGGGGTTCACCTGTCATGTTCATAGTTCTGTTCATGTTTCCCTTCTTTCATGCTGCTTGGCCAGTGAGACTCCTGCTCCTCCGTGCCTAGGAGGAGTAGGTTGTCTTACCCTGCTCCTTAGTTCAGGGCCATCCTGAGGGCTTGCAGGGACTATTAGGTTCCAGAGTATGAGCCCTCCTACCACCAGGGTCGGCTCATACAGACAGGAGACAGGGCCAGCGTTAGGGACGCAATAGGAGGTGACCTGCTCCCTAATTCTGTTGCCCTGACCGAGTAGCGACTGGACATTTCTGAGCATCGCACGGCTGAGGGTTTTCCCCATCCTCAGCCGTGACACCTGCAGAGCGATGCCCACTTCCAGCCTCAGCCCAGCTGCCCAGAACACTGATCCTGAGCCACTGGAGTCTACAGAACTGGAAGTATTTACAGTCATTCACTGTACTCTACCAGATGTGTGGATTTTTTGTGTGTGTGTTGTGCTGGAGGGCGTGATTGCCTGCTAAGGTGTGGGAAGGTGGGATCCAGGGGGCACAAGTACATTTTTGCCCAGGGTCCAATCAATATTAAAGACGGCCCTGGCTGCTGCTATCTCTACACTATGTTACCTTGCCACTCTGTGGTCTCCTCCTGCTGCTTCTATCTCCACACTATATCACCTTGCCACACTGTGGTCTCCTCCTGCCACTGCCATCTCCACACTATGTCACCTTGCCACTATGTGGTCTCCTCCTGCTGCTTCTATCTCCACACTATGTCACCTTGCTACTCTGTGGTCTTCTCCTGCCACTGCCATTTCCACACTATGTCACCTTGCCACTCTGTGGTCTCCTCCTGCTGCTGCTGCCATCTCCACACTATGTCATTTTGCCACTCTGTGGTTTCCTCATGCTGCTGCCATATCCACACTATTTCACCTTGCCACTCGGTGGCCTCATCATACTGCTGCCATTTACAAGCTCTGTCATTGTGCCACTCGGTGGCCTTCTCATACTGCTGCTGCATCCATCACCTCCAGATTCGGTCATTGTGCCACTCGGTGGCTTTCGCCTGATGCCGCCACCTCCAGACTTGGTCATTGTGCCACTCGGTGGACTTCTTATGCTGTTCCCACCCTCCCCACTTCATGACTGGTCCACTAATTTGGCTTTCGGCCTGGCTGACATCATCATTTTTTTGACCTTTCTTCTGATCTATCAGATGGGAGGAAAAATGAGCCGCACAACGGATCCTGTCTGTGTAGCAGCTGTAAGGCCTGTATGATCCCATCAGAAATGGCTTATGATTTGGTAGCCAAAAGCAGGAGTGGGTACAAAATGCAGAAGACATGCAAATATTCCATTCACGTGTCATCTCTGTTTTAGATCCACTCCTGTTTTATTTTTGGCATTAGGAATACTGATGGATTATTGGGCAAATGCTGACCGAGTGAAGTTGGATGCTCCACAGACAGGATCCGTTTTTTGTGGGTTATTGTTCTGACGGATCAGAGGAAGGGCAAAATAATCAGTGACGTCAACACAAACTTACTGCTGACACTGTCACGGCCTCGGTGTGTGCCGCGACATTTTCGCAGCGCATGCTGGTTGCCGGTGGCAACTTGTTTTTATGTATGTGTGTGCGCTTCCTCTTTTAGGATGTTTCCTTTACCTGCTTTGGTGTGCATGGGGTTAAGGTGTGCTTGAGAGTTGTGGTGGGTGTGACCTCAGGCCTCCTATATGTTGTTGTGGTGGAGCCTGAGTGTCACTTTGGTTTGTTTGTCAGCTTGGTGTGGTGCTCTGCTTCTGGGCTGAATGATATTGTCTGTGTGAGCTATCCTTATTTGTTATTTTGTATTTCTTGCTTTGTCTGTTGTCCCCTCCGGTGTGTTTCTGTCATTCCTCCCCCACCTGGTGTATGTAGTGATGGTGCGGGTTTTGCTTGGAAGTTTGATTGTTGTATGAGGCTCCGGAAGGGGCGTGCTTTCCCGGAGGGGTTTAAGCGAAGACTCGCCTGTGGGCTTTTCCAGCTTGGAGCCACTTTCCATCATGGCTATGGCAGGTAAGTGAGGATTGCATAGTTATGTTACTGTGTAACTTATCTGCCGTACTGTTTAGCCCATGGCCTTCTATCCTGCTTGCCACTGGGCCGTTTGAGACACCATTTATCCATGGTGGTGGATGTGTGTCTCTGCCCTGTCATTAGGCCTAGGGCTTTGCAGGGATAGCAGGGTCAAAGGTTGGTGAGCATTAGCCCCCTTACCTTCTGAGGCGGCTCATGTGGTAGGAGTCTAAGGTGAGTTCAGGGTTGCGCTAGGTGGTGACCTGCTCCCTGTTCCTTCCTATCTGGCATTGCAGTCTGTGCCTTTTTGCAATGGGGGGGATTCCCCACTCCCCGTTGTGACAGACATCCTCTCCACTCTGTCACGGGGCTTTACTTGTATAAGCGTTTAATAGGACAGGTTCTGTAGACATCTATGTGGAATCAGCTGACGAGGGTGTAAAAGGAGTGCCCTTTTTCTTGACACTAACATGGACCTGTAAGGCTAAGTTCATACTTGAGTTATTTGCTCAGTTTGCTCAGAATTTAAGTATACTTTATTATAATTTTAATCAAGTTTTGGTTCAATTTAATATTAAATATTTAATGAATTTACTAATAAAAATTACATGTTGCCTAAGACAGGAGAAAATTGGCCAGTCTTCTGTTTATTCAATGACGTGGTGTTGTGATGGAGGAAGCATGCCAAGAAAACAATTCCTCTCTACCTGAAGACGAATCCTGTCAAAATTGCTGGTATTAGCTGCTCATCGACCAAGATACTTCTGGGGGAAACATGCCTGGCATGAACAGGCCTCCAGTAGCTACAGATAATGAGAAGACAAAGCTTCAAGATAGAAGAGTCGCCAAGTTAGTCAAGATTCAAACCCACCAACCAGGCCCCTGTCTCATCATCCAGTGAAAACATCATGGAAATGAAAAGGAGGGCATCCTGTGGTGCAGGGTCTTCGGATTCCCCCTGCACTATACGGACATCTCAGAAATGAACCACTGCTCCCGACAGCAGCTGCTTGGAAGGTCATGGAACATCCCGATCATGCGGTTTCTATTCGCCCCACTGAACGTTTATTTTGAAAGTGTGTAGACGCCACACAGGGCCCTCACGCTGCAGATTTATCATGGAGACACCGGATTTTACAATATTACATTACACCACGCAACAACAAAAAAATAATTTCAGCTGCTACTGGACAAAAAATATTTGTCCTATACTAAATCGAGTGTGCGGATTACAAATCCGAAGTCAGAATTGTTGTAACACTTCACAAATTTTTGCTATGCATAAGTATACCTAAATGAATTAAGCACTTAGAAAGCATTGAATAATTTTGAACATAACGAGTTTTACTCCAACAATTACCTGATCTACATCAAAGTTTGCACAGTAAACAGTGTATGAAAATGTAATGGAATAACAAAATTTCAAAAAGGTCTTCAGGCATCTGCTTTTGTGTTTGTGAATGGTCATATTTTCCTGCTGCAAAAACCAGCAGTAGTCCCCCATCATGTTGGGATTCCAGCGGCCTTGATACCTTTTCTCCATTGTAGAAGTATCTTTACGGAACCGCTCTCCATGTTCGTCACTTACGTGTCCCAAATTGGGTGGGAAAAAGTCAAGATGGGAATGTAAGAAATGCACTTTCAATGACATTCAGCAGCCAAGTTGTTCATATGCTGTAAGCATGTTGTCTACTAATTCAGCATAGTAACAAATGCATCCCAAGCTGCAAGTTCCAGAGGGTTGAGTCTTATTCTGAATGTGTCATTATGCATTAGTTTGTTGATTTCGGGGCCAATACAAATTCCGGCCTTTATTTTAGCATCAGTTTTCAGTGTGCTAAGCTTCTCCTTCAAATACTGGAAACAATTTCCATCACAATCAAGTGCAATTACAAAAATTTTCATTAAACCAAGTTTAATGTGAAGTGGTGGAAGATAAACTTGAAGTGGATCGACCAGTAATTTGTGTTGTGCATTGTACTGACCAACTGTGTGCTCGACTCTGAGACGCCACTGTCTCATTTTGTAATGGTTGTTGTCATCACGACTGTTCCATTGGCACAAGAAACACATATTGTCACGGCCACGGTAATGGTCGTGACTCCTTAACCGCAGGCTGTCGCCTGCGGTTTGTTTTTGGTTGTTCAACCACAGGTGAGGGCTGCTAGTGTGTTGCCTCACTTGTGGTTGCCGCGGGCAACAAGTGGTTGGAGATTGTCGCAGATAGCAGCCTGAGCTGGTGCTAGGCAGCTTGCGGCATTTTCATGCGGTTACACCTGAATACCTCTATGTTAGGTGTGTGTGTATGGTGTGCACTGTGTTTTATGTATTGTGTGCACTTCCCCTTTAAGTAGTGTTTCCCCTTCCCTGGTGGTGGAAGGGTTAACTCCCTTTCTGTGTTTGGGTGTGGACACTTGCTGTCTTGCACGGGATCCAGTCTGAATGTCTGTGGCAGGTAGGTGTGGAAGTGCTTTTCAGCCTCCTGCCATATCCATAGGCTGTTTATGTTCCTTTCCCTGCAGCTTGGCCAGTGAGACTCCTGTTCATTCGTGTCCAGAAAGAACAGGTCGTCTTACCCTGCTCCTTGTTCCAGGGCAATCCTGAGGGCTAGTAGGGACCCCTAGGCATCCGGTGTATGAGTCCTCCCACCTTCAGGGTTGACTCATATGGATAGGATATAAACCTAAAAATGTTGCTATAAAAACAACCATAGAATGCCCAATAAAAATATAAATACTTTATTAAATCATCAATTGATCAAAAAATTCATAAGACATTTTCACAGAATTACTATGGAGAAAAATCAGCAAAACAACCTGGATACAGTAGTCCCCCCCGTCGGTGCCTCAAAATCCCGCCAAACAGATGAAATACATGTATGTGCAATATGCAGTGAGGTGATTCACAAGTAGAAAGTATCAAGTAAATATCCGCTACAAGTGACTGTGATATTCAACTGACTGCACAGCCCAGTGGAGAGATAATGTGTAATAATACAGGCCAAAATAGTAATACTATAGAGCACATAATCGCATAACATCCATTTAATAAATCCAGATGAAATAAGCCCCTTTACAACAGATCATGAATAGTAAGCTGCAAAATGACAAGCTCTTACACAAAAGTACCCACTGGGAACGTGAACATACCCACAGACATGATGAAGGACTGAGACACCGAACACAAGGCAGGCAAGAACCCCGACGCGCGTTTCGCCTCAGCTTCGTCAGGGTCAGTTTAGGGACACGATAGGAGGTGACCTGCTCCCTAATCCTGTCGTCCTGGCCGAGCAGCCTAACATCTTCTGGCATCGCACGGCTGAGGATTTTCCCCATCCTTAGCCGTGACACATATGCTTTGTGTACCCTAACTGTACAGTGAGTATTTGATCATTTTCAAAATTAACTCCATAGAAGCATGGGTCTCTTTCATTGCAACTGCATGAGCCAATGGAACAGATGGTTTTTTCGTTACCATTGTGCAATAAAACAGCTTTCAAACTTGTTTCGCTAGAGTCTGTGAATAGCCTCCATTCATCAGGAACATGTGCACCATCTAACTCCATCCTAACACCATTTAAATCAGTGCACAAACAGACATCGCTTTTTATTGCATAGTATGAAGCTTACTTGGTGTGTCAATAATGAAAGTGTGAAGTTGTGGTGCCTCGTTGTAGCAAATTCCATTCCTAATGTCTAGAAGCTAGCAGTTCTGTCATTTCTTTAGATAATGACAGATCTCTTACCAGATCATCTAAATCTGATTGGCTCAGCAAGTGCGGCTGACCCTCCAGTTGTTCTGGATCAGGAAATACATTGTGACAATCAACATCTTCTTCTTCATCAGGATCAGAACCGTCTGTTTCAATTGCCATTCCTGCTGTGGGAGGGGCAGGCACTGGATTCTCTACATCATGTGGTACTGGTTTAAGAGCAGACTCACAGTCAGGATACACAATTTGTGACTTGTTTCTCTTTGAATATCCAGTGATTTTAGTCATGCAAAAGTAACAGTCTGAATGGTGATTTTTCTGCTCACGTCAAACCATAGGCACTGCAAAAGCCATTCCTTTCCTTTTACTATTCAACCACTGAGTTAGACCAGAGTAACACACAGTGCAACAAACACGACGTGCCCAGATTTTATCTTGATCTCCAATTTTACAGTCAAAGTAATACTTATAAGCAAGACGCACTCGCTTTGTCAGATTCTTGCGCTGATCATAAGTAGTGTATTTGCCACATATGTAGCAGAAATTGTCTGGATCGTTAACACATTTGCGTTTATCCATCTTAAGTTTCAAAACTGATAGCACTATAACAGATCACTTTATCAAAATCTGTCCAGCTTGCCTTATATACTTACTGCTGTCATCAGCCTGAGTGCGTCCGGACAGATCTGGACATGTCCATTGGAATATTTTCAATATAATGCATTAATATTATAATTGAATAGGTTTATCATTTATAACGTAAAATCTAGATGTATCAGGCAATTTCCAAGCTCATATTTGGAATCAGCGCCCTCATTTTAGTAAAAATCACTTTTTTTCTCTCAGTAGCAAAATCATTGTTGCGCGGTGTTACTCTTTTGTGCTTTAGCAATACTGATGGATTATTGAGCAAATGCTGACCGAGTGAAGGCGGATGGAGCACACAGGATCTGTTTTTTGTGGGGTTATTGTTCTGACAGATCAGAGGAAGGGTAAAATAATCAGTGACGTCAACACAAACTTACTGCTGACACCATCTCCACTCTGTCACGGGGCTCTACTTGTATAAACGTTTAATAGAACAGGTTCTGTAGACATCTATGTGGAATCAGCTGACGAGGGTGTAAAAGGAGTGCGCTTGTTCTTTACACTAACATCGACCTGTAAGGCCTCATGCACATGACCGTTGGGTTTTTTGCTGTCCGCAAACCGCGGATCTGCAAAAAACGGAAGCCGCCCATGTGCCTTCCGCAATTTGCAGAATCAAATGAACGGCCCATTGCAGAAATGCCTATTCTTGTCCAAAAAACTGACAAGAATAGGACATGTTATATTTTTTTTTTGCAGGGCTACGGAACGGAGTGCTGTCCGCATCTTTTGCGGCCCCATTGAAGTGAATGGGTCCGCATCCGAGCCGCAAAAAGTGCGGCTTGGATTCAAACCAAAACAACAGTCGTGTGCATGAGGCCTAAGGCTGAGTTAATACTTGAGTTATTTTGTTGGTTTTGGCCCCGTGACTGCCCAAATAACTGAAGTGTGCAGTGTGATTCTAATAACGACGCCTGTCATCTGCATGTCATACTGACTGACAGTACTATTTCACTACCCCAGCACACTCCCTATGTATGTTACTGCAAGGCACAGTGTTCTACACCCATATAAAGGCTCAAAGCCGCCCGGAAATAGATGTTTTTAATGCGATTCATTGCGAATTAATTCAGGTCGAAGCAAATTTTTTCAGAAAATTCGGCGAACCGGACGAATAGAATTTTTTAGAAATTCGCTCATCTCTTATCGTAACACACTGCATCTATTATACCTCAGATATCAGTACACTGCTGTATATACTATATATCTGTAAACACTGAATCTGTTATACCTCATACTCCTCCCATCAGTATTCTACTGTATAAATTTCATATCTGTAGTGTCATCACAGGTCCACCTTTCTAGCCTGTAAAGTACACCACTCTCTGTGCAGTTCCTTTACTAGATGGTGCAGGACCTGCTATGATAATGATTAGATCAACACAGATCCTGGCAGATGCATCTTTCTAACCTGGGAACTACACCATTCTCTGTGCAGTTCATATTCTAGATATACAGGACCTGCGATGACATCATCACAGGTCCTTTAGCTTTTTCCACTGATGATAGGGATTTTAGACTGGAGCTGGACCGGAGCCTGTATTGAATGTAATTAGGGAAAGGGCATTTGGTTCCCCATGGGTCCCATACCAGCTGCATGGTATGCCTCCATTAGAGGTACATCACTGGACACCTGCATTTGTGTTTCAAAAACCCTCAAAATCTGCTAAGTTAAAGCCGTTGGATCCTGTATAGTCTTTACTACATCCTTGGATCCCATTGCCCAATATGAAAGTCTTCTTTATAGAAATTCAGTGGACAGAATTAGTAATCCTATAAATCAGTGGTCCGCAACCTTTTCTGTACCAGGGACCAGTTTCATGCTAAATAATTTCCCCGCGGACCGGTGTTTGTGGGGAGAGAAGGCGGTAACTCATGCACATAACAAAACACAGTAATTAATAATCCCATTTAAGCCCCCACTCCTCTTGCTGGAGTCATTCTCTTTCCTTTTTCTCAGTCCTGCACCGGTCACTCTGATGACGTCTCTTGACCACAACATCCCCATTTAGGCATCAGTAGATGTAATGGCCACTCCAGTAGTGCCCTATATGCATGTAACATCCCGCAGTAGTGCCCTCTTCAAATATAATGCCTTTCAGAAGCGGCCTCTTTACATATAATGTCTCCCAGTAGTGCCTTCTTTACATATAATGCTCTCCAGTAGTGCCCTCTTTATATAAAGTGCCCCCTAGATGTGGTCTCTTTAATAGTGCCCCCCAGTAGAGGTTTTTTAAAATATCGCCCCCTCCCCCAGTATTGCCTCTGTACATATAGTGCCCCCATGTAAATAATGCACCAACTACTCCTCCTTAGTTCACCCAGTAGTGGTCTCTTTAAATATAGCATACCCCCAGTAGTGTCACTTTCTTTATAGGGCCCCCAATACACCAATCCCTCTTCCTTATTGACCACAGTAGAGTTCACAAGTAAAAAAAGAACAAAATACTCACCTCTTTCTTTTGATCTATGATGCAGGTCTCTTCTAGCTTGCTGCCCAGCTCCCTGCATTACTGTATAGGCGGTCGCAAGCATCATTGTGACCTCCTGCACCGGGTCTCTAGTGGTGTCATAATATTTTTGCGCTGCCTATAACCTGGTGCAGGAGGTCTATGAAGCTAAATGGCGGGGCACAGGAGTCAATAGTTCCTGTCCCCGCTTTTCAACTCTGGCGCTCCCTGCAGACCAGTACCAGATCATCCACGACTGCTGCTATAGATGGCATAAATTTAGTTTGTTTAAATTTATCACAGCGGCTAAGTTTGACAGATAAATCTGGTGCAGGGCTAGACACTTTTCTCTAGATAGATAGATAGATAGATAGATGTAGATGATAGATAGATGATAGATAGATGTTGGTTATAAATTGAGCAAAGTATTGAAAAATTTGATTCGGCAGTTTTAAAGAATTTTGCAAAAAAAATTTGCTTTGTGATGAATTACTTAGTCGCAAAGCGCATTGACAGGGAATGACGATTGTGCCCCTCCCCATCACTGTACCCATTAGATGCAGCGTTCATAACTGATCGTGGCATCTGAGGTATATTACAGTGTAAAATAAAATAAAAATTATACCATACTTACCTCATTAATTTGCTTGTGATGGGCCAGCCGCCGCCATCTTGATTGAAGATCTGGCATGAAAACTCGCACAGCCCATGGTGAATGCACACATCACTGTACATGGGATTTTCTATTTCCAATCAAGATGGTGGCGGCCAGCCCGTCGCGAGCAAATGGATGAGTAAGTATGATATTTTTGTTTTTTTACACCAATTCAGGGAAAATCATTTCCCTGCCACGAAATTCGACTTCGCAGAGAATTGAATTTTCCCTGAAATTCAGATCGAAGTCCACAACGCTCAACACTAGTCATAAAGGCAGCATCCACTCCATATATAGGAGCTGTGTCTGCCACATCACAGTATATTTCTGGACATTCATCTCAATTATGGCTCCATCAGTGACAGAACAAACAATGTAGAGAAGAATAGGAAAGTGAAGACATGAGCTCATGGTCATTACCATCATATAAGCAAATGGTGTGTAAAGTCACACAGCGCAGCTCAAGTGTTATTCTTGCAAAGCACATTACCAATTCCAACCTGGTATTTTAGAAACTGGAAATTGCAGAGAAAAACACTTGTCTATGTTCCTAAAGTAGCAGAGTGAAGCTGTTTTTTTTAATCATATTAATATGCAGAGCAATAAAGAGGTATGTTACTTTTTGAATCACACACTGTAAAAATGTATGTGTGGAAAGAACACCGGAAAACACATTTTATATATATATATATATATATATATATATATATATATATATATATATATAAGAAATTAGTCTGATTTGAACACAGTTGTACTGTAACAGACATCTATCTTGTCTTCTTCCTCTTTGTATCAGGACTTTTAAAGTAAACAGTCTGTTTCTTGAACCTACTGTATTTCATAACTATCAGTTATAGGGAACAGTAAATCAAGCTTTAATTTTGGAAATTGGAAGAGCCTGCTTGAGTAAGGATGATATTATGAAACATACAGGAATTAGACGCATAGCAATATTTCAGAATAAATATATATTTAGATTTAATATTTTAGCTTGTAGCTGTCTGAATTTACTTCTGTGTTCTATCTTTTCATTTCTTATTGGTTATTTTATTACATGTACTGATTGGTCATATTAAAATTGATGGCTAAAGGGGTGGTGGTTAGACCCTCAAGGTACAACTAATAAAATTGGCTTTGATTCTTAGGTCGACCACATTCCCTGGCACATATAAAGAACATATTAACTAATTTGAATCCCACAAACAATCGAGGTGTAGTCTCCTAGTTTGGGACTTGTCCTAAATTGCAGCGACATACAGGGGTGTAGCTATAGGGGGTGCAGAGGTAGCAGTTGCTACCGGGCCCAGGAGCCTGAAGGGGCCCAAAGACCCTTGTGCCGCATAAGAAGACACACAAAGCACTGAGGGAAGGGGGACCCAAGCTGAACTCTTGCACCAGGGCCCATGAGCCTTTAGTTACGACCCTGGCGACATATACAGTACATACAGTCCTGATCAAAAGTTTAAGATCATATTTAGCATGGCTGGATCTTAACAAGGTTCCAAGTAGAGCTTTAACATGCAACAAGAAGACATGGGAGTGAGACAAAACATTTTTTGAGCATTCAATTTAATGAAAACAACGAATAAACTGTAACAGGCTGTTTTTCAGCTGATCAAAAGTTTAGGACCACATGCCTTTAAAAGGCCAAATCTGTGCAAAGATGTGGATTCATTGTCATTTTCTGTCAGGTAGTCACACGTTGTGATGGCAAAGTAAAAAAAACTCTCCCTTTTTGAACGTGGTCGGGTTGTTTAACTGCATAAGCAGGGTCTCTCACAGCGCGCCATCGCTGCTAAGGTGGGACGCAGTAAGACAGTCATTTGGAATTTCTTAAATGATCCTGAGGGTTATGGAACAAAAAAGTCAAGTGGAAGATCTAATTGGCTGTCCGTCAAGACACTGGACGATCCTCGACCCAAATTAAGGCCCTTACTGGTGCTGACTGCAGCCCCATAACCATCAGACGGCATCCGAGACTGAAGGGCTTCAAAACCAAAAAACGTTTTCAAAGACCTCCTCTCCTTGAACACCACAGAACTGCTCGTTTGGACTTTGCAAGAGAGCACCAAACATGGGACATTCAAAGGTGGAAGAAAGTTTTATTCTCTGATGCGATTTTTTTTTACCTTGATGGTCCTAATGGTTTCCAATGTTACTGGCATGACAAGCAGATCCCATCTGAGATGTTTTCTATGCGCCACAGTGGAGGGGGCGCCATAATGGTCTGGGGTGCTTTTTCCTTCAGTGGAACAATGGAGCTTCAGGAAGTGCAGGGGTGTCAAACGGCCGCTGGCTATGTCCAGATGTGTGGTAACGACTGGGTTTTTCAACAGGACAACGCTACAGTACACAATGCCCGCAGGACAAGGGACTTCTTCCAGGAGAATAAAATCACTCTTTTGGCCCATCCTGCGTGTTCTAAATCTAATTGAGAACCTTTGGGGATGGATGGCAAGGGAAGTTTACAAAAATGGACAACAGTTCCAGACAGTAGATGGCCTTCGTGCGGCCGTCTTCACCACTTGGAGAAATGTTCCCACTCACCTCATGGAAACGCTTGCAAGGCCGGCGCCACCACCCGGCAAACCCCAGTGTCGGGGCCCCCTGCTCCTGGGGGGGGGGGGCCCACTGTGCCCGCTCACTCCTGCAGCAATGCAGACAGTTTTCGCCATGTGCACTGCTGGGGTAAGCGGCCCCAGAACTCAGAACAGGGTAGATGGAGTTTCGGTAGATGATCGATCCTATGCTAGAATGTAGTTGTTAGAAGGAGGTCTGTGACATCACTGGTCACATGCTCCTTCATAGTCACATGACAAACCCTGACGGCAGCAGCAGCTTGTGGAAGGAGAAGGGGCTGTGTGTGCCTGCAAGATGCAGAGTGAGGTAGGATGTGCTGCTGGAGAACCAGAACTTCATGAGGGGAAGCATATGGAGCTCATATATGAGGGGGCAGGTGGAGCACTCAGGGGCAGTGGGTTTCAAGTGGAGTGGAAATTGGAATCTGGTGCATTTAAGGGGGTTTATCATACAACTCCATGTGTATTATGAGAGCCATGTGCTTGTCTGTCTGTCCCTGTGTGTGTGTCAGTCTGTCTGTCCCTGTGTGTGTGTGTGTGTATGTCAGTCTGTCTGTCCCTGTGTGTGTGTTTGTCAGTCTGTCTGTCCCTGTGTGTGTGTGTGTTTCAGTCTGTCTGTCCCTGTGTGTGTGGGTGTTTCATTCTGTCTGTCCCTGTGTGTGTGTGTTTCAGTCTGTCTGTCCCTGTGTGTGTGTGTGTTTCAGTCTGTCTGTCCCTGTGTGTGTTTCAGTCTGTCTGTCCCTGTGTGTGTGTTTCAGTCTGTCTGTCCCTGTGTGTGTTTCAGTCTGTCTGTCCCTGTGTGTGTGTTTCAGTCTGTCTGTCCCTGTGTGTGTTTCAGTCTGTCTGTCCCTGTGTGTGTATGTTTCAGTCTGTCTGTCCCTGTGTGTGTGTGTTTCAGCCTGTCTGTTCCTGTATGTGTGTGTGTTTCAGTCTGTCTGTACCTGTGTGTGTGTTTCAGTCTGTCTGTCCCTGTGTGTGTGTGTTTCAGTCTGTCTGTCCCTGTGTGTATGTGTGTTTCAGTCTGTCTGTCCCTGTGTGTGTGTTTCAGTCTGTCTGTCCCTGTGTGTGTATGTGTGTTTCAGTCTGTCTGTCCCTGTGTGTGTGTGTGTGTTTCAGTCTGTCTGTCCCTGTGTGTGTGTGTTTTAGTCTGTCTGTCCCTGTGTGTGTGTTTCAGTCTGTCTGTCCCTGTGTGTGTGTGTGCGTCAGTCTGTCTGTCCCTGTGCGTGTCAGTCTGTCTGTCCCTGTGTGTGTGTGTCAGTCTGTCTGTCCCTGTGTGTTTGCCCCTTTCTGTGTCTATGGCCTTATGCACACCGGCCGTGGGCATCACGGATGCAGACCTATTCACTTGAATGGGTTCACAATCGCTCAATGGGAAGCACTACGGAGTGCTTCCGTGGTGTTTCCATCCATTCCTCCGTACCGCAAAAAAAATAGAACATGTTTTATTTATTTTTTGTGCTGTGCGGATGGATCATGGACCCATTCAGGTTGAATGGGTCTCAATCTGTAACTGGCCGCCGCACGGAAGTTGCCAGTGCATTGAGACCATGTGGTCCCCAATGCACGGAACGGACGCATAATGGCAGTGTGCATGAGGCCTGAGGCATTGCTTAGACTCCATCCCACAGTCTAGCCAGTGCCTAATGGGTTAAGGTTTAGACCACCTTCTGGTACATGTTGATAATTCTCTTTTAAACCTCAGTCCATGTCCCCTCAGTACTGGGAATCAGTGGGAGTCATATTATAAGGTAACAAAAGGTTGGAGCATAACTTAAGGTGGAATTCCCTTTTAATGTCCCCTAAAGGTGGCCACACATTAGATAGCAGTTGGTTGATGATCGCACAGGTGTCTGTCCCTGTGTGTGTGTGTGTGTCTGTACCCGTGTGTGTGTGTGTCTGTCCCTGTGTGTGTGTCACCATCACCATGCCCACAGTGTTCCCTTTGTCTTGACGCAGCTGCATCAGGACATTCTGTGCGTGGCAAGAAGAAGATGGAAGAGGAGGCAGCACCGCCAGCATGGAGTCTGTGGTAGAGGCACAGGGAGGCACACTAAGGACACAGGTAACACTACCACATGATCTACACTAGTGTTATCTGCGGTTTTAAATAGGACTGCAGGTAACACTACTACATTTTCTGTACTCAGATAGCCATGACTGTGCTATCTATGCTGTTACATAGGACTGCAGGTGATATCTACTGTATTATCTGTACTCAGAGAGTTATTACTTTGTAAGGGGGCCCACTGAGACTTTATCGCCCAATGGCCCACATGATCCTGGAGCCGGCCTTGAACGCTTGCATCAAGCATGCCGAAACAAATTTTTGAAGTGATAAACAATAACGGCAGAGCTACTCATTACTGAGTTCATGTTTGGAAGTTGGATTTCTGTTTTGGGGGTGTTTATTTTTTTTTTGGAGGTGTGGTCCTAAACTTTTGATCAACTGAAAAACAGCCTGTTTCAGTTTATTCGTTGTTTTCATTAAATTGAATGCTCAAAAAATGTTTTGTCTCACTCCCATTTCTTCTTGTTGCATGTTGAAGCTCTACTACTTGGAACCTTGTTAAGATCCATCTATGCTAAATATGATTTTTTGCCATTTTTCAAGTGGTCTTAAACTTTTGATCAGGACTGTATATACATACATATACAGCGTGGTCGAAAAGTATGGAGACCCCTGAATAAATGGAAAATGGTGGTTGGGAATATTATCCTGTGTGTGACATGTTGCTAAGGGAAGGCAGGATATCTGTAAGTGGCAGTGTCTGGCCATTTTGAAAGCTTCCCATCTTGAAACCAAGTCAATATTTTCAAATGTGAAGTGGTACATGCATAGGTGATCCGAGTCATTGCAGCGGATTTCAATGCTTAGCACCCTAACAGACTACTCATCCGTGATAGCAAAGTTGGCAAATTGCCCGCCAAACAGGTTCTGTGTTGCACCTGCCAAAAAGTGGACATAAAAAAACTGAAACAGACGAAGCAACAGCAATGGCCATCGGTATCCACATTTCAAAAAGACCGTACTCTTCTGTGGTGAAGCAAACTTCTACATGAACAGGGAGGTTAACAAGCAAATGCTGGTCAGACCCAAATCCACACTAGAGAGATTCCAGATGGTTGGCTCACAGAAAGTCATGGTGTAGTACGTTGTGTGGGGGACAAAGAAAGTGGGCCCATTTTGCATCAACAGTAACCTTACTGCTGCCATGTATCTGCAACTGTAAGATGACAAGGTGTTTCTGTCACTGTGCAATAAAGATGGCACATTCTCAGTGTTCTTTCAGCAGGATGGTGCCCCCATGCCAACATTATGGATGTGATGTATGCAAGTTCTGGCATAAGCAGTTTTTGAGGAAGAGGATTGGATGTTGTTGACCGGTGGAGTGGTCCCCACACTTGCCAGATCTCATCTCCTTGAACTTCTAACTTGTGGGGTGATGTCGAGTCCAGGGTTATGGTCACCTGTGCAAGTATTTCTGCTGAGGTGTTGCTCTAGGTGTATCAAGAATGGGAGAAGAGGATTACATAGACGATTCAAAAAAATGAGACGCGCATTGAGCATATCCTATAGTGGATCATCATTATGTTCCATGTCACTGAAAAATTCTCTGTAAGGTACATATGTCACATGTACCTCTTCCCATTTGAAAATATCAACTTGGCTTCAAAATAGCGCGTTTCAAAATGGCCACCATGATTGACACCATCCCTCTCAGATTTCCCCCTTCCCCTTAACAACATGCCACATACAGGATGGTGTCACTAATCCCCATTTTCCATTTATTCAGTTGTCTCCATACTTTTGGACCACTATATATATATATATATATATATATATATATATATAAATGTAAGGCATCACTCTGGTCTTCTGGTGAAGGTGAATACTTTATTACACCCAACAGCAATGCAGCATTTAATCTCTCTCAATGGAGCCTTTGTCAAGCTTGACAAAAGATCCATTGAGAGAGCTGAAATGCTGCATTGCTGTTGGGTGTAATAAAGTATTCACCTTCACCAGAAGACCAGAGTGCTGCCTTACTTTTTTTGCTTTATGTTCATCGTTCCAAGTCCTAGGAACATTTGGGGATTTGCACCTGGCATCTAAGGAGTGCTGCTGTTTATTTTTTATTTTTTTATATATACATATACACACTCATATTACCTTTCCCAAAGATTTTGCAAAACTTAAGGGAATCCGGCCTTAGGGCTCATATCATACATAGAGGTCCATGAGACCTCTACTGTATTGTATTAATTTGTAGACACACCTAAGTTATTTTTTCTTATCATGTATAAATCATTTTGTCATATCCTGTACAAATCTGACAGAAATAAAATGTTGGTATGCCCCATTAGCCTGTGTTTTGTGAAGGTATTCTCCCTTTGACTATGACTGCCCTTTTTATTGCAAGTTCATCCCAGAGAAAACAAGCATACCACACGTTATACATTTTTTTTAAGGATGCCATTATGACAATATATGGCATACAGTTGTATACATCAAGGATATACTTTTGGCACATACACTAATGGAGCAAACATTTTAGTCAGTGTGGAAAAAAGGCTACAAAGTAAAAATATTTTAAAAAATAGAAGTGTTAATAGTTTATTTTTATCAATTAAAAAAATGTGAAAAGAGAAATCTAAATCAAATCAATATTGGGTGTGACCACCATTTGCCCTGAAAACAGTATCAGTTCTTCTAGGTACAGTTGCACACAATTTTTGGAGGAACTCAACAGGGAAGTTGTTCCAAACATCTTGGAGAATTGATCACAGATACTCAATGAATGTAAGCTTGCTCAAATCCTTCTCTCTTTTCATGTAATCCCAGACAGACTCATTGACATCAGGGGCCATATCATCATTTCGAGGACTCCTTGTTCTTCTTTACACTGAAGATAGTTCTTAATGACATTGGCCATATGCTTGGGATCATTGTCCTGCTGCAAAATAAATGTGGAGGCAATCAGACACCTCCTTGGTGGTATTGCATAATGGATAAGTATCTGCCTGTATTTCTCCCCATTAAGACCATTTCTTTTTAAATCCCCAACTTTATTTGTTGAAATGTAGCCCCAAAATTGGAAGAAACCTCCACCATGCTTCACTGATGCCTACAGACACTTTTCTTGATTTTAACTTCTGTATATTATATTTAAAATGTAAGAAACATCTATGTAATTTTTGAATGCTTCCGTTATAAAAATGTATGTGGGTTCAAATATGTAAAAAAAAAACAACAAAAAAACAGTGAAAACAAATATGCTTTCCCTACAAAAAAA
Organism: Bufo gargarizans; assembly: GCF_014858855.1. Classification (NCBI taxonomy): domain Eukaryota; kingdom Metazoa; phylum Chordata; class Amphibia; order Anura; family Bufonidae; genus Bufo; species Bufo gargarizans. The sequence continues at coordinate 646,803,885 of NC_058080.1, read as the reverse complement.
TAAATAAAATGAATACACCAGGGATAAGACATGCCGCAATTAAGAATGTACGGAATCATTATTACTGTTAGTATGACAAATAAGAAAATAAACAAACTGACAAGCACTACGAAGATAAACTTGTCTAAACTTTGAGTAGCCCTCTGCTCACCATCATGTGGGGTCATAAGTGGTCCTATGGTAAGGTCAGTGCCAGTTTCTTTGACAGTCAGTGAAATTTACATTTTAAATACCCTCAATGAACAATTAATATGATTACATTGGTGGAAATCTCCAACATCTCTGTACGATAGTGTATACGGCATCACTTCAAATAGCTATCCGATTTTTCAACATACTCTTGACATACAACTTAATTTTTCCAAGAAACAGAATGGATCACTCACCATGCTAATGTTCTGCCTCAATATATGCAGGATCAAAGGATAACCTCATTTCCCTATTATATACTTTATTTTCCAAATGTAAAACATACTTTTGTCCTCCTAATGCTCCTGGTTTCTAAATTTGCAATCTAAGGTTTATGAATAGCTGAAAGACATTTATTAATATCTATTTGCTATTTTCACGGAAATGCTAAAAATGTGTCCTGTGGTCATTTTCAATGCAAAAATTAACACAATTTTGCAAGTTAAATTTTTTATAAATTAGATAGATAGATAGAACATTTAAAGGCTGAGTGGTAAATGTATTACCCCCTTTGGTTTGCAGCCAGACATACCTCTTGAACAAAAGTTTACTACTGCAGAGTGAAAAAAGAATGCAGAGCTTAGCAGTGTTTGGCTTGTGAAAAAGAAGGAGGAAGGAATTCTTGGCTTGATCCATGCTGCTATTGTTGATTTTAGTTTAGCTCCTTCTCAATCAATATCTAACAGGGCAGGATTTAATAAGGTTTTATAATCTTCCAAAATGTATTGGAGGAGGCAACTGTGGTATTGTCAATTATCAAAGAAAACCTTTCAGATTTCTTTGCTTTCACCTGCTGGGACCCATTTGGTCTCTTTCAAAGAGAATGCAATGGAAAAACTGAAAGAAAAATGCTGGGATAACAGTCCCTTATTCCACCCAATAGTATAATCAATGGGTACTTGTGTTTCCTATTGTACCGCACAGAGGTAGTTGTAAGACAATTAAAACTTCCTTCTCAGGCAAATTATGTTTTTAGTTAACCTGAAGCTTCAAACGGGAGAGGGGGTGATGTAATCTGATACCATGAAAAAAATAAAAAATATTTTTTTTTTAAAAACAAAACAGTGAGGGTGTTTATAATAAAGATTTTAATTTTTATACAAGGGGACTAAAGATGCAGAATAGAAAATGTTTCCTGTCTTGTATCATGTCATGTTCAGTGCATTCATTACTGCGATGGATTTATCAGCGCAATTCAAATAAGAAAATGAAACTTAATATGCAGGAAACATTTAAACAGTTAACCTCGGTTTGATGTGACATCCAATTTAGGCTTCATTACATTTGCATGAGACAAATTCAGCAGCATCTAATATTTCCCTGTTTGCTTTATTCCTTTTTATGTCATGAACGCTTCTAGTGTTTTGAAAAAAAAAAAAAAAAAAAAGACATGCATTCATTTGGACACTTAAAAACATCCACCTTTTCTTGGCCTTGGTCCCTTTAAATTATCATATTGCCAATGGGCTACTGTAGCTATTCAACCACTCGCTCTCATTATTCTAAAAGAATGATTGCAGGGAGATACAATACATGACTAAGAATGCTAATGTGAAGGACTGCTGTGATTGTAATCTCTTCATTACCAACATGCTATATTCCGGCTTGTGGGGAGAAAAATAATCAGTGAAGGATGCATTTACTTCACTGTACTAATGCAAGCCTTCTAGATTGTAAGCTCATATGGGCAGAGCTCGAAATGTATGCAGTCTATGCATTTGTCCTGCTACACCATGTATTGTATGCCATATTGTTTTTATGTGGATGTTTATTTTCCATGTATTACTTGGAAATGCTTCACTTACTTAATATGACAGCAATAATATAGTATAACTCTTTATAATATATATATATATATATATATATATATATATATATTACTATAATATACTACATATACTATATTATATATACTATAAACTAGAACAGTATACAGGTATATGTAGTATATATTTATATATAATTGCGTATATATATATATATATATATATATCATTTTAAAATCATTACTACTTATTTTAATTTACAAAGAGCTATATACATGTAAATGACTAATACAAAAAATGATTGAATTACTACAATTAAGTATAACAGGATAACAGTCTCATAAAATACAATAAAAATAACCATTTTGATTTTGACATTTTCCCATTATTTTTTCCCATAATAATAGAGCAGCACACAGACGACCATACGATCATCAGCATTACCATACTGCATTAAAACCTATATAGGCTTAACAAGACATATTTTTACTCATTAAAAATATTTTCTAGGCTAAAAACAGTCATCAAAATAGAGAGAAAGGTTGAACCGTGCAACTAATAAATTCTGCATTTACTGTCTATTATAGTGGCATAAATAGTACAGTAAATCTTCCATATGAAATAAATTACTCAGCTTACTTGGTCCATATGTAATATCTTTTCTAAGCATATGTAAATTTGCTGTAAGAGGCTTGAAAGGAGTCTCTTAAAACCTACCCGAAACAAGCAGTGATTTATTATTCATGCACTGCTGAGTATACAGGTTTAATTTTACCCCCTTTTTTTTTGGCTATTGTTTTATATGCGTGCACTTGACTAGGAATTAAATAGTCATTTTTATTGATGTTTTGTCAGGGTTAGAACCCAATAAATGGGGTGGAATAGAATATTGTCTCCTAGTGGGAAAGTGCCCTCAGCCATAGAATCGTCGCCGGCTATATAAATAAATTTACAAACAAATTTAGGAATGTGGAGAAGATATAGGATAAGACACAAAAAAAAATTAGGGTGGAAGGATTAGCCGCTGCCAAATGTAATAACAAATCTGGAAGTCAAACACTTCACTGTTCCAGAATAATAAGGAACATAAAGAAAGAATGATCAACTAGCGGTTTGAAAAGCAGAATTACTTTGACTGCTTTCATATTCTGTGTCTTAATGAGGGGCATCACCAGACTGTCAAGAGACAAAGAGAATTTTTGATGAAAAATAGAGGGAGTTGAGAGCTACTGTTAGGAATAGGCAAACTTCAGATGTGTATATGTTACTAGCAGCCAAGCCCTAATTCATAAATGTGTGCTTCAGACTACCATTTATGTAAGCAGTCTGCTGACTGGCAACGTTGCCTACACCGAAGATGAAAAAAAAAAAAAGGAGAGGAAGGTATGGGCATCCTCAAAATTAATATGGCGGGGTTTCTTCATTCGTGATGTAATTGTGTTGTGTTTAAATACCAGAAATAGCCTTGGCTATTCACTCATATGGTAATGATAAATTAAAGCAGAATGATTTTGAAAAATAAAGCATTACACATGACTGGATCTCATTTAAATCAAATCAAGAGGATGTGTAGTAGAAGCTGGTTACAGTGACGCTGATACCCAGAGGTATGGCGGCGCTGAGATAGAGAATTAATGCCATCTAGTGGAGCTCTGCGGTATTGTACATCAGTTGTATGATGGCACAGACCTGCTAATAATTCCCATGGTGTTAGGGGTTTCTAAGGAAGGAAATTCTTAAAGGGTTTCTACATTTTTATTCAAGTGCTTCTCAGTTAAGAGAACCTTTCCCAATCTTATTTATAATGGCATGAGCCTATGTTTGTTGGCACATGTCAATGTTGAATGCCATACATGTACTGCATGGATTGATAATAATAATAATAATAATCTTTATTTATATAGCCCCACCATATTCCGCAGCGCTTTACAATTCAGAGGGTTGTTGTACAAAACAAAAGACATCACAATGTAACTGGCTAATATACAAACGGAAACACTAGGAGTGAGGACACTGCTCACAAGAGCTTACAATCTATGGGGACTTGATTGTATGCGCGTCATCACTATACATATACACTGCAATCATATACACCACTATATGAAAAAAAAAACTTAAAGGATTTGTCAATTTTTTCCACCTTTTAACACCATTTTACTTTACATATAGAATAAATCGACATATTACAAGACATATCTTGTAAATATCCTAAAGCATTTGCTTCTCGTTACCCCCAATCACAATTCTAGAGGATACGTAAATGCAATGTTGCAGAAGAGCTGTAGCTATATGAGTGGAGGTCGAGTAGTTTTATGGTCAAAGCCAAAACAGTACAAAGAACCAGAAAAAAATCTGAACCAAGACAGACAAAAGTACAGAAATGAAAAGGTGATAACTGAACAGTCTGAGGTTAAACATGGTAGCAGACAAGAGTGCTTACAAAATGCACAGAGTAATGTAGAGTAGATAGGAACTAGGTTGAAAATACAATAACAGCCATTGAGCAGTAATCTCAGAGCAGGATTTAAGTATAGCACAGATCTAACTTATTATTCTAAAGCCAAGCCCCCTTCTGCCTTTTTTCCTCCAGGTAGAAGTCACAACAGGTGAGTTTGTCACAGCTCTCAGGCTACGCCCTTTGCTACCTCTTTGCCTGGCTTCTGGTGCAAAGATTGTTACATTAGGCCTTCAATATGCTAATCCTGGAAAACCCCTTTATGTGTGTATGATGTCAAACTTTTGAGTATTTACAGTAACAATCAGCGGAATTGTAAATGCTGCTGTGCGCTATAATATATAACTCAGCATTAGTACAAGAAAAGTAATACAATGGGGTAGATTTATCAAAACTGGTGTAAACTGGCTTAGTTGCCCATAGTAGCCACTCAGACTGATCCTTCTGTTTTTCAAAGGCGCTCTTAAAAATGAAAAGTGGAATCTGATTGGTTGCTGTGGACAACTAAGCCAGGTTTCTTTTACAACAGTTTAGATAAATATACCCCAATGTATTTACAAAAGTATACAACTTGATATGTCAATTATATCTCTATATACTGACTATTAAAGGGGTTGTCCTCAGGATTGGTCATTAGTATCAGAATGAGTGCTGCCTTCTCTCCAATGTTTACCTGATCGCCATTGACATTGCAGCATGGAGCAGGTGTAATTACAGCTCCTCTATCCCCATTAACGTCAATGGGACAGCTAATTCACACAGCCACATGAACACAGCAAAAAATCATGAATAAAAAAAGTGCCAGAACAACCTCGCCTCGCAAAAAGCGTAATATTAAAAAGTACTGTGTACCTCAAAATGGTACCAATGAAAATGTCAAGTCATCCTACAAAAAACGAACCCTCACACAAGGCCATCAGCAGAAAAATAAAAACATATGGCTTTCAGAAATGGCAACACAAAAAAAAAGATTTTTTAATCAAAAATGCTTAGTGTACAAGTGTTAAAATGTAAAAATATAAAAACCTATATAAAATTGGTATCTCTGTAATCGTACTGACCAGCAGAATAAAGATAACATCACATGCCATTTTTCCTGCATGGTATATGTTGTAATAACCAAAAAGCAATGACAGAGTTGCTGCCTTTTCTTTATCCTGCCTTCCAAGCAAAATATACAAGATCCAAAAGTCAAAACTAGAACCAGCGATAATGGAAACTCATCCTGCAAAAAACAAGCACTCACAGCTACGTCAAGAGAAAAATGTCCCTGAAAGTGTACATAGCCTTTAATGATAATATCAAAGTGAAATGTATATTTTATTTACCGTGATAATTGTATTGTAAGAAATGCATGACGTGAACCAATCACTTGTTCCTTGTTTTAGGTTCATTGGCAGCTGACGAGCGTCTCTGACATTGATGGTGACTTCACAGTGACTTCTGGATGGATTCTTATTCCTGATGGGCACACCGTTGTAGAGATAACTCTTCAGCTCCTACCAGATGATGTGCCGGAGCTAGAGGAGACCTATATGGTTCAGCTGACCTCCGTAGATGGAGGGGCAGACTTGGATAAAGGCAAAAATGTGGTGTGCGTTCACTGTTTTGGCAAATGACGATCCTTATGGTGTTTTCTTTTTGGACCCTACAAGTCAGAGCGTTATTGTACACAGTGACATGGGTCGTTATGTGCAGGTTAAAGGGGTTCTACTGTTATTTTAAACTGATGATCTATCCTCTGGATAGATCATCAGCATCTGATCGGCAGGAGTCCGACACCTGGGACCCCCGCCGATCAGCTGTTTGAGAAGGCAGCGACGCTGGCAGTAGTGTCGCGGCCTTCTCGCCATTTACCGCAGGCCCAGTGACGTCACGACTAGCATCACTGGCCCGAGCGGGGTAAACTCTGTTCACTTGAATGGAGCTTAGCCCCACCCAGGCCAGTGATAATAGTCGTGACATCACTGGGCCTGCACTAAACAGCGAGAAGGCTGCGGCGCTACTGCCAGAGCCGCTGCCTTCTTAAACAGCTGATTGGCAGGGCTCTCGGGTTTTGGACCCCCGCCGATCAGATGCTGATGATCTATCCAGAGGATAGATCATCAGTTTAAAATAACTGTAGAACCCCTTTAATGTCACAAGGCTTGCTGCAACATTTGGCAATGTCACTGTGCAGTATCGGATGTCCTTTGGAAAGTTAGAAAAAGTTAAACAGAAACAATTGAGGGGAATGTTCTGATCCAAGATGGTGCAAGCTTTGGACTTGGTACAGTGCCAATCAGCAGCCAGGTCAGTTATTTTCGAGCTAGAGTATATGGTATGTAATCAATGTAATATTGCTATACTATGGTAATGTGTTATTTATAGGTTTTCCTTTCAACTGGGTTTAATTTTACCCTTGAGTTGACAAATGTCACACTAATGGGTGAAAGTAGCTTTGGGAAGCCCCATATACATAAAGGACAGAAGCCAACTCCAGTACCGGTACCAAAAGATGCTGCCAACTCAGTGTTATAGTAACAATAATTAACACACGTCTCTAATACATTTAATGAAAACTTTTAAAAAGTACTTAAAGGGATTGTCTGGGCAACAAATACTAACAACCTATCCTCATCAATATTAGATCATTGGGGGGTCCGACTCCCAACACACCTGCAGATCAGCTGTTTGAAGAGGCAATGTTTACCTGCATGCTGTCTCTATTGTAATGGTGGTGCAGTGTAATGACAGGTGTTAATCCCATTAAAGTGAATGGAAGAAGGAGGTGTAATTGCCCAGCACCACCACTACAATCTATATGGGGTACAGGTAAACATTGAAGAGGACGCAGCGATAGCACAAGCAACGTGGACACTTCAAACAGCTGATTACTGAGGGTGCCGGGAGTGAGACCCCCACCGATCTGATATTGATGACCTATCCTATGGATAGCAATAAACAAAGTGTAGAAGCAGCACCACTCTGTCCTTATTGATGTATCCAAATAGATGCAACAGCCTCACCATGGTCCTAGATCCAACGGCCGGAATATATAGATAAATGCAGTCGGTATCAGCAGCATCTCACATCATCGACTTTTACTGGACTTCAAAGCAGCAATACACATGGCAACGTTTCGGCTGATATACAGCCTTTGTCAAGCCTGATGTGAGATGCTGCTGATACCGACTGCATTTATCTATCCTATAGATAGGTCATCAATAATAACTCATGCACACGATCGTGGCTTAGTTTCACATCCGAGCTGCATTTTTTTGAGGCTCGGATGCGGACGCATTCACTCCATTGGGGCCGCAAAAGATGCGGCGATCACTCCCTGTGCTATTCGCATCCGTTACTCCATTTCGTGGCCCATTCCGTTCCTTCAAATTGCAAAACGCACACAGGCGGCATCCATGTCTGGCAGATCCGCAATTTGCGGTCCCCAAAATATGGCGTGATCGTGTGCAAGAGCCCCAACTGTAGCCAGGATAACCCCTTTAACCCTCACCTGGTGCAGAAATTTTTAGTTTTTGCATTTTTGGTTTTTCGCTCCCTGACTTCCAGGAGTCATAACTTTATTATTTTTTCATTCACGTAGTCATATGGTTGTCAGAAAATGGCTGCACTACTACCCCAGAGGCAGTTCTAAAGCATCATGGCATCAGTAAACCAATCCATCAAAATCTGCACTGCAAAAGCCAACAGACGTTTTTTCCCATCTGAACCTGCAATTTTAAGGGTGTGATGTGTTTCAGATGGCACCAGCTGGGCACAGCATATTAGGCACTCAAATGCCATATCTGTGGAAAACTAGAAATTTTCATTTTGCACAGTCCTCTGCTTATTCATTTCTGCAAAACACATGTGGTCCGAAAATTCTCACTCCACCCCTTAATAAATTCCTTGAGGGATGTAGTTTTAAAAATGGGGTCACTTTTGGGGATTTCATTTATTATTTCACCCCAGTGCCTGTACAGTTGTCAGCACAAGATGCTTAAATCACCACATTGGGCATGTTGGTCAATTTACTCCTGAGACTCGTTGTATGTCTGTTACAGTCCCCTTGTGGGACCATTAAGTGGTAAAAAAAGTAAAACAAAAATACATGTATTCAATAAATAAAATCCCATAAAAAATGGTGCTTTTTTTCCATTGCTTTTCAATAAAAAATAGCAAAACAAAAATTCTCCCCCATATGTTTGGCATTGTCGTGTCCATAAGGACCCAGACTACATAAATATCACATAAATTATTCCCTACGGCGAACACTGTAAAAAATTATTAAAAAAAAGACAGAATTGATAATTTATTCCTAATTGCCACCGAAAAAACGTAATAACATGCGATCAAAAAGCTCCATTTACTCCAAAATAATGCCAATGAAAAATACAAGTCATCCCGCAAAAATCAAGCCCTCACACAACTCTATAGAAAAAAAAAATAAAACAGTTCTTTGTCTTGGGAAGAGGCAATGCAAAAACATTTTTTTATTTAAAAAAAAAGGGTTTTATTGCAAAAAAGTTGTAAAACGTAAAAAAAAAACTATATGTATCACTATATACAATTACAGTGATATTTGGTATCACTGTAATCGTACTGACCCAGAGAATAAAGATATAATATTATTTATACCAAAAAAAAAGCCGTAAAATTTTGAAAAGTAAAAAGCGCAGTGGAACTATTGCTATTTATCCCATTTCTCTCCCAGAAAGAGTTGATAAAAGTTAATCAGAAAGTTATGTGTACCTCAAAATGGTGCCATTAAAAACTACAACTTGTCCCGCAAAAAACAAGCCCTCATAAAGCTATATAGACAGAAAAATTAAAAAGTTATAGCTCTTGGAATGCGACAATGAAAAAGGAAAATGCTTGGACAGTAAGGCCCAAAACAGGCTGGTCACTATGGGGTTAAGAGTGATAACTTTTTTGAATTTTCTGTCCCATAAGAGCTATTTTGTGTAGGACAACTTGCACTTTTACCGACACCATTTAATTTATCATATCTTGTACTGGAAAACAAGGAAGAAAATCTTTGTGGGGTAAAATAAAAAATAAAATTACAATTCCTCCATTATTTTTATAATGTTCCCTATAAAAGGTACACGATGACTGTATTCTATGGGTTAGTATGATTAGTTTTTATTTGGGGTACATAGGAGTTTTTGATCACTTTTTAGTCAATTTTTTGGGGGCAAGGTGACCAAAAATGGCTAATTGGGCATTTTTATTTTTTTCTATTATTCACAGTGTAGGAAAAATATTGTTATATTGTAATAGTTCAGACATTTTTGGAAGCGGCCATACCTATTATTTTTATATTTTTATTGTTTAATTTTATATGTAAATTGGGAAAGGGGGGTGATTTGAATATTTTATATTTGTTTTTATTTATAAAAAAATAAAATAAAATTTATTTTACTGTAATTTGTTTTCCCCTTAGGGGACATGAATATGCAATCTTCTGATCGCTTGTATCATAGACTGCAATATAATACTATTGTAATCTATGGGATTTTCACAGGCTACCTGTCCTGTCATGGCTGGATGTCATAGCAATCGATCATAGCGCAGCATTTTTTACTTGAGGACTCAGATTGGAAGACAAAGGGAGACTGTCTCTCTGTCTGACAGCTAAGATGCCATTGTCGCTATTTACTGCAACATCTGAAGGATTAAAAGACAGGGATTCCTTTAGCCATACATGCCACACCCACCCATTACAGAGATATGCATCATGCATTATTAAAGAGGACCTTTCACCACTCCTGACATTCCTGTTTTAATAGCTTCATGCATTTCCTATGAAATAACAATTATGGAGCATCTATTCTTATTACTCTATTTAGTGCCGTACTTTTATTATTTCTACTAGAAGTTATGAATTAATTGCTATCAATTTGAAGTAAGTGTACAGAGGGGAGGTAACCAGTTTGGGGGGGGGGGGTACCTGTACAGAATGACTCTATCTGACTCTATCCAATTAGCACTGCCATTTTCAGACTGTGCAGGTACACCCCCAACTGGTTACCTCCCCTCTGTACCCTTACTGACGGCTAATAGTAATTCATTCATAACTTCTAGTGCAAATAATAAAAAAAAATGGTGCAAATAAATGCACAACATACAGCCATAAGAATAGATGCTGCAGAATTGGTAGTGCATGGAGAATGCATTTAGCTATTAGGCAGGACAGTGGTAAAAGGTCCTCTTTAAGATGTTAAAAAAATACAATGCAGAATACAAATATGTCCTGGTTAATCTTAATAAATCTAAATGCCATAGTGAGTCCTACTATATAAAAGCTCCAACAATGATGTTGATGCTTCTTCTGACACTGTTGTGCTAGCCATAGGTGCTTGCTATTATCCATGTGTTCTGCATGAGAGTTATCACTTATGAGAAAAAAACAACTTGGAATACAAAATAGAATTCTATTGGAAAATATATCAGACACAATTTTATTTTAGCAGATATCATTACTGTTCACTAAGTAATCATTTCCCATGTGGGTGATTCAACTGTTACCATCATAGCTATATATAGGAGAGCAACATACCATTCAGCCCCAAATAGAAAGATTTCATTAATATTATACAGATAATTAGGAGAAATGTGAAAAATATTTAGGACATTTTTTTAAATCTCTGGCTTTAGGAAATATTTCTTTATGAATACATGGGGTATGCCAGTAAGGTCACATATGCCACTTTTAGAAGAGCATGAATACCTAATAGAGTAGATACGAGAGCTAATAAACGTGATATTTTTTGCTAATTTTAGTTTATAGCTTGTCACTCACTCTTTTGTGTTTTTTTTTTTTCAAGTGCAATGTACTGTAACAAGCAAGCTGTCTTACATTTAGAATCTGGGCTGGATGCCTAGGGCTTATTAATAGCGGCGTCTAAAACGCTGGTCTTAATTAATGTGCCCCTAAATGTTTTACCACTAAACACTTCTTTTTAGGGTGGCCCATCACATCCCCTAATCTAACACCTCTCTATTCACACCCACCCTTTAACCTCATTCTTCGGAGCTTAGTAACCATCACACCCCACGGAAGCACCACAAATATCGTCTGGTGACGGTTCATCCAGCTTTATCTATACTCCTCTATTTTGTTAAGATGGCTGGACCATTGTACAAAACAAGTACTTTTAACCATTTCTGTCACTCCCATCTCCTCATAGACTGTAAGCTCTTGCCTGCAGGGCCCTCACTCCTTTTGTTTTAATTGTTGACTTGTTTGTTGCTATGTAATGTAAAATTTTGTAGAGTTCTGTGGAATATGTTGGTGCTGTAAAAATTAAGATTATTATTATAATTACAGTATATTTATTTAATGACAAACATAACACTATTGGAACACCATTCAGCATCTCTGGATTTGCGGACCCATTGAAGTGAATGGGTCCGTATCCGTGATGCGGAATGCCCACGGACTGGCGCCCGTGTATTGCCGATCCGCAAATGCGGTCTGCAATATGGCAATGGGGTGCACACGCCCGTGGGAAAGAGGCCTTAGACAGAGAGAGCTGCAGCAGAAGGGACAGATAGTGTAGGGACAGTCATATATATTTTTTTCAGCCAGGGTTTACTGTTGAAAGGTGTTAGAGACCCAAAAGTCCTTTTAACCTCTTGCGGACACACGACGTACCGGTACGGCATGAAGTCCCTATACTTAAGGACACATGACATACCGGTACGTCACATGTAGTTACGGTCACCGACGCCCGGCAGGCGGTGATCGGAACAAGGTGCCTGCTCAAATCATTGAGCAGGCACCCTGGGACAATGCGCGGGGGGGTCCTGTGACTGTGTCAATTCCGACCTGCGGTTTTCGGCGTTTACGGGTGGTTGCGGTGGCGGTCGGAGGTGCCATCGGGTCCCCGTGCGGCTGTAAGGGGGCACCGATGGGATGGAGGCGATGCCTTCTTTAGGTATCGGCACTGCCTTCTGGTGACGTGCCTGTGAGATCCAGCCCCCTGGATCTCACAGGCAGGAAGCTGTATTACTCTGTACAGCCAATGCATTCCAATACAGAAGTATTGGAATGCATTGTAAAGGGGATTAGACCCCCAAAAGTTGAAGTCCCAAAGTAGGACAAAAAATAAAGTGAAAAAAGTTTAAAAAAAGTTTTCCCCCCCAAAATTAACATTTTCAAGTAAAAATAAACAAAAACATCATTTTCCCCAAATAAAGTAAAAAAAAGTAGTCATTTTAGGTATCGCCGCATCCGTATCAACCGGCTCTATAAACATATCACATGACCTAACCCCTCAGAGGAACACCTTAAAAAATTAAAAATAAAAACTGTGCTAAATAAACAATTTTTTTTGTTAGCTTACATCACAAAAAGTACAACAGCAAGCGATCAAAAAGTCATATGCATCCCAAAATAGTGCCAATAAAACCATCATCTCATCCTGCATAAAATGAGACCCTACCTAAGATAATCCTCCAAAAACTGAAAAAACTATGGCTCTCAGAATATGGAGACACTAAAACATAATTTTTTTTTGTTTCAAAAATATTATTGTGTAAAACTTACATAAATAAAAATAAAGTATCCATAGTCTGAGTCATAGTCTGAGAGCCATAGTTTTTTCAGTTTTTGGGCGATTATCTTGGGTAGAGTATGATTTTTGTGGCTTTTTTATGGCTTTTTTACACTTGAGGGGTTGAATACCGTAAAAAAAAAAATAAACAGTGTAAAAAAGCCATTTTTTGTCACCTTACATCACAAAAAGTGTAATAGCAAGCAATCAAAAAGTCATATGCACCCCAAAATAGTGCCAATCAAACCGTCATCTCATCCTACAAAAATCATACTCTACCCAAGATAATCGCCCAAAAGCTGAAAAAACTATGGCTCTCAGACTATGGAAACACTAAAACATGATTTTTTTTTGTTTAAAAAATGAAATCATTGTGTAAAACTTACATAAATAAATAAAAAAAGTATACATATTAGGTATCGCCGTGTCCGTGACAACCTGGTCTATAAAAAAAACACATGATATAACCTTTCAGATGAATGTTGTAAATAACAAAAAAACTGTGCCAAAACAGCTATTTCTTGTTACCTTGCCTCACAAAATGTGTAATATAGAGCAACCAAAAATCATATGTACCCTAAACTAGTACCAAGAAAACTTCCACCCGTAATTTCTAAAATGGGGTCACTATTTGGAGTTTCTACTCTAGGGGTGCATCAGGGGGGCTTCAAATGGGACATGGTGTCAAAAACCAGTCCAACAAAATCTGCCTTCCAAAAACCGTATGGCATTCCTTTCCTTCTGTGCCCTGCCGTGTGCCCGTACAGCAGTTTACGACCACATATTGGGTGTTTCTGTAAACTACAGAATCAAAGCCATAAATATTGAGTTTTGTTAGGCTGTTAATCCTTGCTTTGTAACTGAAAAAAAATTATTAAAATGGAAAATCTGCTAAAAAAGTGAAATTTTTAAATTGTATCTCTATTTTCCATTAATTCTTGTGGAACACCTAAATGGTTAACAAAGTTTGTAAAATCAGTTTTTAATACCTTGAGGGGTGTAGTTTCTAAAATGGGGTAACTTTTTTGGAGTTTCTACTCTAGGGGTGCATCAGGGGGGCTTCAAATGGGACATGGTGTAAAAAAAACAGTCCATTAAAATCTGCCTTCCAAAAGCCGTATGGCATTCCTTTCCTTCTGCACCCTGCCGTGTTCCCATACAGTGGTTTACGACCACATATAGGGTGTTTCTGTAAACTACAGAATCATAGCCATAAATATTGAGTTTTGTTTGGCTGTTAACCCTTGCTTTGTAACTGTAAAAAAATTATTAAAATGGAAAATCTTCCAAAAAATTGAAGCTTGGAAATTTGCAAATTATTTAAATTTTTTGGCAAATTTGGTATTTTTTTTATAAATTAAAATGAATTTCTTTGACTCCATTTTACCAGTGTCATGAAGTACAATATGTGATGAAAAACTATCTCAGAATGGCCTGGATAAGTCAAAGCGTTTTAAAGTTTTCACCGCATAATGTGACACTGGTCAGATTTGCAAAAAATGGCCTGGTCCTTAAGGTGAAAATGAGCCCGATCCTTAAGGCGTTAAGGACTATTGTTATATCTAGCTGCAATATATATTATTAGCACAACCTGCGTGCAATTGTTTGGACGCTGCCTCTGCTACATCTGTTGTGTTACATTTGCGCTTCCTAAATATCTGTGACATTCAGCACAATTGTTTGGCCACTGCTGACAGCGACTTTACCTGCACTACATCTCCTGTATAACATTTGCGCATCCTAAATATCTGTGACATTCAGTGTAATTTTTTCTTAGCCGCTGGTGACAGCGACATTACATGCGCTACATCTCCTGTATAACGTTTGCACATCCTAAATATCTGTTACATTCAGTCTAATTTTTTTGCCGCTGCTAACAGGGACATTACCTGCGCAATATCTCCTGTACAACGTTTGCGTCTCCTAAATATATGTGACGTTCAGTGTAATTTTTTCTTAGCCGCTGGTGACAGCGACATTACCTGCTCCAGATCTCCTGTATAATGTTTGCGCATCCTAAATATCTGTGACATTCAGTGTAATCTATTTTCGCGTACACGTACAAAACCTGCGCTACTGTAAGTGTGACATACTTGCAAGCATATATACTATTTAATATGCTCAAGGTGAGCAGTAAGGGATGGGGAAGTGGCCGTGCTGATGGTGCATGCAGAGGCCGTGGCCCTGGGCGCGGTGAAACTGTGCCTGCTGCCAGAGCACAAGAAACACACACATCCACGATACCTAGTTTTATGTCCCAGTTTGCAGGGCGGCAAAGGTCACCACTCTTGAAGTCAGAACAGTGCAATCAGGTGGTCGGTTGGATTGCGGCAGATAATGCTTCCAGTCGGTTAAGCACCACCGTGTCTTCCACAAAGTCCAGTCTCAGTAGCCAAGAGTCTGGTCAATAGAATCCCCACCCTGATCCTCCTTCCTCCCACCATGGAGAGTCTTGGCAAACAAGTGATCCCACACTTGGATATTCCGAGGAGCTCTTTTTATCACCATTCCTTGATTTGGGCCTCTCGCCAAGCTCGCTTGAAGAGGGACATGAGGAGATCTTGTGCACTGATTCCCAAACTCTTGAGCATCCATAGTCAGAAGAAGATGACAGTGGGGAACAGCAATTAGTGTTTCACAAGGTGGATGATGATGATGAGACACAGTTGCCAATAAGTCAATGACAATTAGTGTCTCGAGGTTGATGATGAGGATGAGACACAGTTGTCAATATGTGAGGTTCTTGTTAGGTCAACAAGTCAGAACGATGACCAGAGTGAGGAAGTGGAAGAGTAGGTGGTGGACGACAAAATCACTGACCCAACCTGGGAAGGTGGCAAGCCGAGCGAGGACAAAAGTACAGAGGGGGAGGAACCGCAGCACTGCAACAGCTGGAAGAAAAGAGTAGGAGTTGGAACTCCCGCTTGCGGTAATCTCCCTTGCCAAGGGGTAGGTGTTCTGCAGTCTGGCGCTTTTTTGAGGAAAGTGAGGATGATAAAAGAATTGTCATTTGCAACCTGTGCCATACCAAAATGAGCAGGGGTGGGAACACTAGCAACCTCACCACCACCAGCATGATCCGCCACATGGCATCAAAGTACCCTAATAGTTGGGTCGAACTTCTGGGTCCACAATCAGTGTCTGGGGTCACACCACTGCCTCTTCTTCCCCTGTGTTATGTGCCGGACAATCCCTTGTCCAAGACGCAGGTCTGTATGTCTCTCACCCTGCACCTGGACCTTCGCAAGCACCATCAGCTAGCACATCCACTTCTGTGTCCCAGCGCAATGTATAGATGTCTATACCCAAGGCTTTTGAACAAAAGTGCAAATACCCAGCCACCCACCCACAGGTTATAGCACTAAATGCACACCTTTCCCAATTGCTGGCCCTGGAAATGTTGCCATTTAGGCTTGTGGACCCTGAGGCTTTCTTTCTGCAGCCTGATGGCAGTGGTCGCCCCTCGTTACTCAGTCCCCATCCGCCACTATTTTTCCTGATGTGCCGTCCCCGCGTTACACCAGCATGTGTCCCGTAACATCACCCGTTCCATGACCAAAGCAGTTATTGGGAAGGTCCCCTTAACGACTGAAAATTGCTTTTGGCCAGAGATGCTGCATTTCCCTGATAGCACACTAGGTGAACGTTGGAGGCCGGGATCGAGTTGTACCCTAGGATAGCACAGGTGCTACTGACACCAAGGATTGCGGGCCCTACTTCCATCAGGATTTTCGCCACCACCTACATTAGTTGCTGCAACCCCCTTTTGTCCTCCTCCACCTCCTCCTCCACTTCTACCTCTGAATTCTCATCTTTTAGCACAAGTCAGTCATGAGTCAGTAGCTGGAAGCAGTGTAGCACTGCAGTGGGAAAGCGGAAACAGGCTGTGCTGAAATTTTGGTGACACACAGCACACCACCGCAGAGCTGTGGCAGGTTCTAAGGCACCAGACTGAGCTGTGGCTCTCGCCACTCAACCTACAACCAGGCATGGTTGTGTCTGATAATGGCCGTAACACATCCCATGCTAGCTCATGCGTTCAACCCTGTGGTTCAGCGGTTTATCAAAACCTAAGCCAATTTGCCTGAGCTACTGGTGAAGGTGCGCCGCATGTGTGCACATTTCTGCAAGTCATTGACAGCTTCAGTTGTGTGACGTGAGCACACGCTGGAACTCGACATTACACATGTTGGCCAGGCTTTGTGAGCAGCAGAGGGCAGTAGTGGAATACCAGCTGCAACATGGTCGTCGCCTTTCCAGTCAGCTTCCGCTCTTCACAAGCGATGAGTGGGCATGGATGTCTGACCTCTGTGAGGTTTTACACAACTTTGAGGAATCAACACTGATGGTGAGCGGCAATGCCGCTATTATCAGCGTAACCATCGCACTTCTGTGTCTACTGAAACACTCGCTGCCCACAATGAAGGCGGACGCTTTGCATGTGGAAGAGGTGGAAATGGGGGAAGACAGTACACAGGTTGATAGGCAGACCACACTCAGTTCATCTTCTCAGCGCAAATTGGATGATGATGATGAGGAGGAGCAGGAGACGGTTGCCTCCGCTACAGAGGGTAGTACCGATAGCAGATTTATTCCATCTGTTCAGCGTGGACGGGCTGAAGAGGAGGAAGAGGATGAGGAGATTGAGAGTCATCTTCCTGATGAGGACAGCAAAGTCTTGTCTGTTAGGACTCTGGCACACATGACTGACTTTATGTTATGCTGCCTTTCTGGTGACCTTCGCGTTATACATATTTTGGCCAACAACGATTACTGGTTGTTCACCCTTCTCGACCGCCGCTACAAAGATAACGTGGCAGGAACTGGCACTCTACGCCTTGGAGGTGTTGGGCTGCTCTGCCGCCAGCTTTTTGTCAGAGCGGGTATTTAGTGCTGCTGGGGGCATAATAACTGATAAGCACATCCGCCTGAAAATGGTGACAGGTTGACTCTTATCAAAATGAACAAGGCCTGGATTGCCCCTTACTTCTCTACCCCACTAGAGGAAATCGGCTGTACATAAAGGCACTTTAAAAGTGGCTTTTATGGTGTATTGAATACATTGCATTTCTATGCACCCCTTCCACCACAAAAAGAGTATATGGTTCAATTTTCCTTTTCTCGTCCTCCTCCTCATCCATCATATCAACATGCTTATTAGGCTGCCATCGATCCTAATGTTTTAGAGGGTCAGCTCAGCAGCAGACCCTCACCCTTAATGTTTTAGAGGGTCACCAGCAGGCTCTTTTCCATAATGTTTTAGATGGTCAGATCAGCAGCAGGCTCTCGCCCCTAATGTTTTAGAGGGTCAGCTCAGCAGCAGACCTTCACCCCTAATATTTTAGATGGTCAGATCAGCAGCAGGCCCTCGCCCCTAATCTTTTAGAGGGTTAGCTCAGCAGTAGACCATCACCCCTAATGTTTTAGATGGTCAGATCAGCAGCAGGCCCTCGCCCCTAATGTTTTAGAGGGTCAGCTCAACAGCAGACCATCACCCCTAATGTTTTAGATGGTCAGATGAGCAGCAGGCCCTTGCCCCTAATGTTTTAGAGGGTCACCAGCAGGTCATCAATCATAATTTTTCAAGGGTGTGTATGATGCCCTCCTTTATGTGTAATGAAGGGTGTATTGGAGTGCCGAATCCTTGTAATTTATGGCAGCCCCTTCACTTAGTGCATAGGCTTTATGAGTGTAGGAGTCCCAATACCTGAATAATTGTACCACAATGTGAATGAGGCCCTCCTTTATGTGATATACAGGTTGTATCGGAGTGTCTCTTCCTTGTAATTTTTGGCAGCACTTGCACTTTATATATAAGTAAATATACAGGAAATAATGTTTTCTAACAATTTTTCCTGTAAAATCGATTTTATCTTCGGTTTTGTGCGTATTAGTGTCTGGCGCACTACTCGTACAACATCTCTCCCAGCAGCGACCTGTGAGTCCAAGATGCAGCCAGACATCCTCCCCATGCTGTTCCTGAACCATTTCAGTGGTGTTTTCATCGATTTCTGACCTTTTCCTGTGAACCAGACCCCCGCCCCTCTTCAGAGCAGGGGGTGCCTGGTTTAATGCTCTGGTTCTTTCATTGACTTCCATTGTGGTTGGGTGCTCTGTAGAGCACCCGAGCATCCCAAAGTGTTCTACTTGAGCACCCGAGCACTTTGGTGCTCTATCAACACTAATGAAAGTTTTAATTTCTGATGCTCCTTCTACAGAAGTATCTATAGATGAGTTTTACAACAGGGAGACTCAACAACACCAAAGAGTGGGACAGTTGATCTCTCTGTAGCCGTAGCATTTAAGTAGTATACCAGTTTCAGCAAATAAAATTTCTCTTTACAAATGATATTTTTTTTTGTAGTAATTTGTGTTTTAATTCCACACCATTTTCAAGATCCCTGCTTGTAGTCATTGAATGGGAACCTTGAGTGTCTTGGTCTAGTGCAGCTCGTTACAATAAAATATGTAGTTAAAAACAGTCCATTTTATTAGAACATATTAAAAACCAGATGTGCACATCATGGATTAAATACGATTGGCCTAAATACCAGCCCTTATTCTTAATATATGGTACAAGCACAGATACCAGTAGGGAAGGAGGAAATTCCTACTCTCATGGCAAACATGCAAATATAGAGGTCTAGCCGTGCATGTCCGCATCTCTAGAGGGTAAAAAGAGATGACAGAATCCCTTTAACAATACACATGAGTGGAAATTACTTGTCACATTATAAAGAAACTATTATTAGGATAGGATATGAAAATAGGAACATAATTTATATATATCACTCCTGTTCAGAGGAAACCTCATGATATCAGGATGGGCATGTCTATTCCTAGACATCAATATGGAATGCTAAATACATCCTGCCCCCCTCTAACCAACTATACACATCACATGACTTCCAGAATGGGCAAATCCATTCAAGAATATAACTGAGAAGAGATAACTGTATCCTTCCGCCCCATTCTGGACTATTTTCACACATATGACTTTGGTAAGACTATTAAGACAAATAACAGGGATCTAGGATCTTTGCTAGACCATATCTTAAATAGGAAGGACTTGAAACAAGTCTTTCCTGTAGGAATCCATCACTTAGCTTGGCGAATAATATTACTATCAATATACAATATATAGGCAATCATTTAATGCTCTGATAAATTATGAGTCTTGATTCTTCTGCAGGTAGAATGAAGCCTCACAATATACAAATATACAAGACTACATCTCAATATATAGATGATCAATTAATAAATAAAAAAAATTCCACCATTCTAGATGGTATAATTTCACCCACATTATCCAATTAGTTTTAATAAAATTAAATATCATTCTTTGTGTCTCTTACCAAGTCCTAGTAGGAATCTCAATTCTGCTCCTAGGAAAGCTGGGTGGTCCATCATAGTGCATCTCACCATGGCTTTCATCTTGATAGACCCCTCTTTCTTTGTTTCCTTTTTTTCTTTTTCTCTCTTATGTGTGCTTTATTATCCAAAAACTTATCAAATGATCACACCCTTCCAGATTAGGGTTTTACAATCAGATCGGATGGGTGTGCTCATATGGTAATGATCCTATGAGAACTCATATTTACCAAGAATGCAATATTGTTGTGTATGGTGTCATGATATCCACCTGTTGTGTAACATATTGACATCAGAATTATGCTACACATTAACCTTTTAGTACCTTTGCAACCTATATCAATGAGGAGGGATACTTTTTTGACACCCTGAAACTATTTTCCCAGACTTAGAGGGAACATCAGGAGTTTCCCAGACTCTTGAATTTATGGGTTTGATAAGAAATGCAATGGGCATTACACTTGAACCGTGGGTTTGTATATCTAACTGTCCAAACTATTGAGTAACGACGCCTGGAATAACATTATCTCTTCTGAGAAACTTCTATTTGTAGAAAACCTTAGTGTTTTCTATACATTCTAAGACTATATCCATTCAGTGAGATACACACGGCATAAAGTATACCTTAATACTTGGTTATAATATATATCAATATTGCATATTATACATTAATTATTGATATGTTCATACAAAAAAGCTAAATAAATGCACACATGAAGATATATATAATACTTATAAATATATGAATAGACACCACACACCAGATGTGTCTTAAGGATATAAATTCTTATGTTGTCATGGTTTAGCCATGAAACAAACATTGTTTCCTTCAGACAGACATGTCTGGAGAAGCTAGTATACTCCCCATAGATAAACCCATATCTTTTAGCAATGACTTTTAAAATACAATGTCCATTCATATTCACTATGACTCTTATATAAACTGAACTTGCCATGAACTCATCTTGGTCCTTTCAGCCACATAACAGAACTTTGGTTCAAGCTGATTTCCTCTTAAAGGCAATGAACATTCATTTTGGCTATAATATTGTTAGATAATACTGTGTACTTATGAAAAAGCACAACACTGCTGTCTCTTTCTCCCTTCTATTACGGACTGTAAGCACTTACGGCAGGGTCCTCTCTCCCAGTGTGGCCATCTGTCTGTCATTTATCTCTCAATTATTGAACTTGGTGCTTGACTTGGCTCACTTGATGAAAGAAAGTTAGACTGAGCAATATTTGACAAATGAGGGGGAGGCCTAAGCATCATCATGTTCTGTCTGGTGATACCCCAGTAGAAAATTCATAAAATCTGTCACCAGTGTTTTGCTTCACAGTGATGTCATTAGTTGGTTACAATTTCTCCATGGTGGCTCATACAAGGGGCTTTCGTTTGGGTAGACTACCCTTTATAAAATCCTTATGCCCTAGTCTGGAATAAGAACAGAGGTTTCCCTGATGAGTAAAGGTCTTCAAGTTTCAGTATGTAAGCGATCGGCTTTCCATACTCCAAAATATTATTCAGCAAGGTAAAATATGCAGAGTACAAACAAACACAGGCACAAAATAAAGAACAATGGCACAGCACATGCTAATATACATTTGGTAGCCTTGATTTTGTGGAATAATTCTAGTGATTTATTTTTAACTGTGATCTGAAATAGGGATATTTTAGTTGAAGACAGAGACAAATACTTTTGTGCCAAAAAGGCGGACAGTGGGGATCAATGTCTAATTTAATGTGATATAGTAACAACAGCAATTTCTACATCTATCTGTCAAATATGTTTGGACACAAAAGGGGATATGTTATCAGAGTATATACATAGAACTTAATACTGCGAATATACATTATGAATCAGGAACACAGAAAAAAAAACTGCAGTAAATATACAAGCACCACTATAAAACATAATATGTTCTGTACTGGAGGCTACACATCATAAACCATCTGAAATTATGTAATGTCATTTATCGACAGTACTGTGTGTGCATTTTTCATATATTACTATTCACACTAAGGATTTATTTAAAAACATTTTCATCTGACATTGTTTCTACCCTGTTTATGACTGACAATATATGTGCTGGTGTCGAATCATAAATCTTCTATATGTAATATGTCAGAGGCATTGCATTTAATTGTTGCGCTATATAAGTCAGCTGTAACTGCCAATGTAATGCAGCGGAGACAGTGCTGATCTGTTTTATATTTGCTTTAAAAGTAGCATATTGTAGAATGTATCTCATAAACTGTACCTCTCAGGCATACATGACATGTGTAGTAGTCTTGTTCAGATGCCCTATTACCCCCATAATGGATTTTGCTGGTGATTTCTTTTTTGTGAAAACAAAGTATGCTCACCTACAAAATACATTGGGTGACATTTCCATGGCCCTTCATTGGTCTCTGTTTCTCAGCTTCCAATGATGAAGTGTCAACCCATGTGACCAATGCCATCTGCGATTCACAGCAGCGGTCACATATCAAGAGGCTTTCATTGGAGGATGGTAGACAGAAAATGGTGAGGGACCCTGAAAACCTCAGGATGGGAGTGCCAAAGGATTGGTAAGTGTGCAAACACTTTTTTTTTTTTACATTTTAAATGACTGCTAGTGTTGAGCAAATCGAAGTCCACAAAGTGGTCATTGATACGAATTTTAGGATAAATTAGATTTGCCGCAAAGCCGAATTTCCTTGTACTTTGAGATTTCGCGCCAAATCAAGATGGTGGAGGCCGTTCCGTCGTGAGCAAATGGGTGAGGTAAGTATGATATTTTTTTTTTATATAACACTCTGTTATTACTATCAGATGTTGTGATTAGCTATGAACGCATGCTGAGGGGTATAATGATGGGGAACTGCGTAATCACTGCTTCCTGTCATTGCACCCACTACTTACAAAGAAGTGTGCTTCATGACAAAGTAATTCGCCACAAATGTTTTTGTAAGATTTGATAAAGCTGCTAAATTGAATTTTTGAATACTTCATTCATCTGCAACAAGATCAGCAGCAATCTGTAACAGAAATAGACATATTGTTGATCTACAAAAATTTGCACCACAAGTCAATTTCCGCCCAGATATTATCCAATGCTTGTCGATGAGCAGCTGATCCTGTAATCCACCACTAATTTTCTGAATCTGCAGCATCTCTGTCCAATAAGGAAATACCCTAACACTATAAGAAACATCAGAAAAAATGTGCATTCTCAGGAAAATATAGAACAACTTTATTAATGGGAATCTGTCAGCCCCAAAACACCCCCCAAACTAGTGTGAGCGATGTATAATGCACCATATTTTTGGGGCTATAAGATGCACTTTTTCCCCAAAGGCAGGTGAAAAATGGCAGTGTGAATACTAATGACTGCTTTCATTATGGAGGCGGTCATTAGTATGTAGGAAACATGAGGAGCAGCAAGTGAAGTGCTGCCCTGACTGTACTCACCACTCCTAAGGCCTCATGCACACGACCGTTTTTTTTGTGGTCCGCAAAAACTGGTTCCGTAGTTCCGTGATCCGTGTCCGTTTTTTCTTCCGTGGGTCTTCCTTGATTTTTGAAGGATCCACGGACATGAAGGAAAAAGTTGTTTTGGTGTCCGCCTGGCCGTGCGGAGCCAAACTGATCCGTCCTGACTTAGAATGCAAGTCAATGGGGATGGATCCGTATGACGTTGACACAATATGGTGCAATTGCAAACGGATCCGTCCCCCATTGACTTTCAATGTAAAGTCAGGAGTCCCTATTAATATACCATAGGATCAGAGTTTTCTCCAATCCGATGGTATATTTTAACTTGAAGATGGGAACGCCTCTGTCACGAATGATCCGCGAGAATATTGAACTGTCCTCCCAATATTATCAATATTAGTCTCCCTTATTGAGCAGTAGGTCTATTAAACAGTAATTATTTCCCTAGGCAACAGAACCTACAATTTGATTACTCAGAGCGTCTCCTTCCGTGTACCCAGAGAACAACATAGTCCTTTTGTTCAAGTCAGTCAATAGATGCCCAGCAGATAACACAATTACAGCTGGCTTCCTCAGGTTGACAAAAGAACTTCCCTTTCTGAAGAGATATCACAGCTAGGTGTGAAGACTGCACCTGGGGGGAGCCATTTGGTGTTGCTGCCATAAGGGTCTGTAAGCTAGCTTGCCGCAGACAGGCCGGCACCAAGGTTTCCCAGATTGCAACATGAATCTGAGATATGATTTTTACCTTTTTAAGAGAGACCATGCATCTTACAGACGTAAAAATTACATAATCGTGTCACTCAGAATTCACTGGACATTTACATAGGACAAACATAACTCTAAGAGGTGCCCAGGTAAAGTTATGGTGTTACCCCATCATAGAACCAGTTATAATAGTAATATTTGGTATCCCTGAACTCCATATTTTGTGGGGAATGTGAATATGTGCTTGTTACTTGTGTACAGCAGAGACATCCCGCGATATGGCACATGCCATATTTCAGAACTGACATTCACCTCAGGAATACAGCCTGCCCAGCAGGCGGACTCTCAATTCCCCGCCTTGATTCTGGGACCCTTTATAACAAAGACCTAGAATCTGCTAAAGGAGTTCTCCACTTTTAACAACACCTAAAGAGGGCCTCAGCCAGAGAACCTGTGGACTGAAGGCATATTACACTGGACAAAGGCTTCTTGGACTTTATCCCTGCAACGGACTATTTCACCAACGGACATCTTTTCTGCGGAAACTAAGTATTTTCTTTCTTTTCTCCCTTTTGTTTATTGGACTATACTTTCCTTGATTATTGTGTTAATAATTACTGTGCATCTTGATAATTTGTATTGTATATAGATATATAATAAATGACCTCCAAGTCATTTCTCTAGCCATATGCCTGTTTTCAAACACTGCAAAAACTTACCCTAGCCTCTCCGAAGAGAAAGCTACTCGGGTCTGTTATCTAGATAGTGGGTTCCTTGCTCCCATAAATTGCAAGGTGGTGGCAGTTAAACTACCCTGTGTGTGGTTCCGGTCGCATTTCGTCACACGCTAACTTGCGGTTAGTCGGCGGACCACTCCCTGCGCTTTCAGCCTATCGACTGTACGGACTCAAGTTAGACTGTCGGTGTGTTGAAAGTGGCCGGGAGGCCTGTTTGCGGATTGACCACTAGGGGCGCTGTGACGGTTTCGTGACGTATTGTGGCCCCGGCGGTCGCAGTTCGTCACAGCCTCTATGTTAGAATATACCATACCGGCCGGGCGCTCCATGCGGCACCTGAGGGGTTAATTGTGCTGATCACAGCCCCCTGTAAGAGATCGGGTGCTGCCAGGCAGCAGGGGGCAGTCATGTACACAGTTCTTAGTATATTCTAACTTGAAGCGTCCCCATCACTATGGGAACGCCTCTGTGTTAGAATATACTGTCGGATCTGAGTTTTCACGAAGTGAAAACTCAGCTCTGAAAAAGCTTTAATGCAGACGGATCTGCGGATGTCAATCTTGTGTGCATCCATGTTTTTTCACGGACCCATTGACTTGAATGGGTCCGTGAACCGTTGTCCGTCAAAAAAATAGGACAGGTCCTATTTTTTTGATGGACAGGAAACACGGATCATGGACGCGGATGAACAACGGTGCATTTTCAGAGTTTCAGAAACACGGAACAACGGACACGGATGCACACAACGGTCGTGTGCATGAGGCCTTAGTCTTCTTCCGAGCACCGTTCTGTCCTGACTACGTACAACATCAGGATGTAGTGCACGTAGGAGCACATTATGACCTAATGTGCGGAGCGAGACCTGGAAGAAGACCAGGAAGTTGTGAGTGCAGGAAGAGCGCGGTCTGGACAAGGAGAGGTAAGTTGATTATTTAATATTTTTTCTAATGGAGCTTGAGGATCTGATCTAAAGAGGGATTGTGGTCTGATACAGAGGTCGGATAGGGATCTGATCTAAGATCTAGATGGAGCTTGGGGGTTTGATATCAGGTCTAACAGAGCTTGTGGGTCTGATGTGGGTCTGATCTGAGGTCTGATAAAAAACATCAAGAGGACATTGAGAGGACTTGTCCTTAAGTCCTCTCCATTGTGTGCATGTGCTCAGGAGTCCTCTCAATGCATTTTACAGATGGTTTGTGGACGCACAGGTTGAGAATGTAAGTCAATATGAGGATAAAAATTACATAATTGGACTCAACATCACTTACGCTATACACCGCTTATTCTAGTTTGGAACTGACAAATTCCCTTTAAATATGAAAAACAAGGACTAAATTAAAAGCAGTTAAAAACAGACATATCATCATGGCCCATCAGAAATAATAATGGTCCCCTAACACTATAAGATTTATAGTGTTAACCAATGCTCCGATAACCATGACATACACAGTGGAGGTCCTCCAATGGAAGAGTACTTACTAGAGCTAATCCACTGCCTATAAACACATGCTGGTACTGTTAGACATACCAGACAAACCGGAGCACTATTATTGGAATTTCAAGTGGACAAACCTCAGAGCAGTCAGACTTCTTTGTGACACTTTTGTATGCTATTACTGGAATAGCTATTAGAGGATGATATCCCACATATTAAATTACATCTATCGAGTTATATTAAAAGTTCAAGTTGGAGGTAGCTCGGTATGGAGCCACAATCACTGCTTATAGGGAAGAATATCTCCATAATATGGTGTTGTATAGAGTTACCATATGTAGGCAATGATTTATATTGGTGACATAAGGATATAAAGCTTTCATTTTGTTATGGATTTGTTGCAGGTTTTGCTACTGATCCACAGTAAAATGAGAGGTGGATTTTATGTACCCATATATTGACCTCTGTGGACGTACCCTTAGGCTGGTTTCACACGAGCGTGACGGATTAGGTCCGGATGCGTTCAGTGAAAATCGCACTAATTTGCAAGCAAGTTCAGTCAGTTTTGTCTGCGATTGCGTTCAGTTGTTCAGTTTTTTCCGCGCGGGTGCAATGCGTTTTGATGTGTTTTTCACGCGCGTGATAAAAAACGGAAGGTTTACAAACAACATCTCTTAGCAACCATCAGTGAAAAACGCATCGCACCCGCACTTGCTTGCGGATGTAATGCGTTTTTCACGCAGCCCCATTTACTTCTATGGGGCCAGGGCTGCGTGAAAAACACTGAATATAGAACATGCTGCGATTTTCACGCAACGCAGAACTGATGCGTGAAAAACAACGCTCATGTACACAGACCCATTGAAATGAATGGGTCAGGATTCAGTGCGGGTGCTATGCGTTCATGTCACGCATTGCACCCGCGCGGAAAACTCGCTCATGTGAAAGGGACCTTAAGGTTATTTCAGGTACAATATATAAACATTACCTGTAAATATGAATGTTTAATTTGCCTTGTCTTCGGCCAGCTTTGTTTTGGGCCCTGATCACACATGGCAGTTTGCTGCTGTTTTGATCTATTTTGTTTTCTGTCATCAACTTAAAGAACATAAAACCACTAAAATAATTTAAATAAAACCTATTCATAAATTTATACATCATGGCAGGGCATTATTAGTACAAATAGTCCATCAATACAAATGACTATAGCAAAGTTGGAAGCAGGTTGCTTTCTTCCGTGAAATAAAGTGTAAGGGGTCCCACTGCAGGCACCAAAGATAGTATGACAGTGGCAATCAGGTAGGACGCAGTACAAAAGTATTGTATTATATGAGCAATCAAGCCATTGAATGAGTTTGTAATTAATTAAAATTAAACAAAATATTAAAGAAGTTAAATAGAAAGTTTCAAATATTAAAAAGGAAAAAAAACATATTCTCCCATAAAAATGTTTTTATAAAACAATAAAAATCTACATACAATTGGTATCAAAGCAACTGTAAAGACCCGTTCTGTTAAATAATATGTTATTTATCCTGCATGATGAACATTATAAATACACAAACAAAATTACAGAATTTATGTTTTTATTAAAAAACAACCTCCCAAAAAAAAGTTGGACCAATAAAATCTACAGCTTGCCCCACAATAAACAAGCCCTTCAGCTCCAAAAACAAAAATGTTAAAGGTCTCAGGATACAGGGATATAAAGATATTTTAAATATCTTCATTGTGAAAACGAGGTAAAACATAAAAGGACAGACACAGTATCAATCTGTTATGTCTATAGAAAAAAATACAAGTTCTAGCTTTTGGAAGGCAGAGATGAAAAATTAAATAAAATCACTGCGTCCTTAAGTGCAAAAATTTCCAAAACATTTCAGGTAAACTTAGTGAGCTCAGTGAATCAACATTGTATAAGTCATTTGTCACATTGCCTTGAAAAGTTGGGTGTTTCAGCTCCTTCACTAGAATAGTGACTCTGGATAGACTGAGTGATAAATTGACATGTACTCATTTTCCACTAATTGCCTTCTTGTTGCCTGCAGAGGAAACCTTTTTGCTTTCTAAGAGCTTGCATGAAAACGCGACTGTGGGCATGAAGTTTGAAACAGTGAGCATCAACAAACCCCTGTGTCTTTTCTAGAACATATGTAGCAGACATGCTGAATAAAGGTTAACCATCAAAGAACATCAATAGTTTCTGCAGTAATGTACATCAGGACGTTAGGAGGGAGTTTTAATGATTGGCGATATTTTGTAACCATACCTGCAGGGTGAAAACATCACAAGTTACTAGTCCACCAAAGATTTTTACAACTGTGGATTTTTCTCTATACATTTTTTTTTCTCTTCTGAAATAAAATCATCTCTTTCATAAAACCCTAGCTGCCATATCCTTATAAAATGTTTCCAATGAAAAGCATAATTTGCATTGAATAATTTCAAATTTCAATATTACACAGTTTTAACATAAAAAATTATCTGAAATAAACATATTATATACACTGTATACCTGTATGAGACCTACTATCAGGGCTGTATCTACAGGGGGTGCAACCAGACAGAAAGACACCAAATGGGACAAAATAGGTGGAGGCCTTATCTCAAAATTTTAAATAGTACCAAGAAGCTGTAAAGTCTATGGACAACTTTGAATACATTTTATATTATTGTATTGTACTTATGTTGGGCTATGAAAGATTTTTCCAATTTGTCTTTATTAAAAATGGTTAACCATTTGTCCTATGCAGCCTGCATAGTTTCACATACAATGCTCTTTCTCCTTCACACTGAAATCTGTCAGGAGCTGTCTGAGTCTGACAGCTTGATCTGTAGCCCTTATCTTTGCATGCCTGAGAGCTCCTAAACACTCATTTTAGCTGAATTCTTCAAATGACAAATCAGAGGCTCACCTCCTTCAGACCATTGGATATAGGTGCTCAAACCTAGGCGTACCCGTCGCCTATGTAATTAGTATTGAGTAGAGATAAAATAATGGATGGCACACTAATATCTGGTGTCGCAAGGACTAAAAACTATAGGCAATATATTCACACTTTATATTACAGGGAAATTAAAATGTAGGGTAGTAGAAATAAAAATCAAGATTAAAAATTAAGATTAAAAATAAAGATGACATATGTCAACAATAGGTGACCATAAATAGCAGCAAATAGAAGAGAAATAAGCAACAATGGCAGCACTAATAATAGCTGCAATTCAAGTGGCAGTAATGAATAATGGCAATTAATATGGTATAGCAACAGCAATATGAATCTAAAAAAATATGTCCAAAAAAAGGATAAAATTAAAAGTCTCTCTATAATAATCAGTTTAAAAAAAATTGCCATTTTGTGTTGATTAAAATATATAATATAATATATGTAGGATATATACGATATATAAGATGTCCCGTTCAGATATTTAATAGTAGATGCTTATGTCATTCAGTGCACTCGTATGTTTTATCCCGCGAGTGATCTAAATTCATATCATTTGTTGATGTAGCTTAATATGCTGTTCAAACTTTAAGTAACTGTAGCTTATTGCGCTGTTCTAGCTTTAGATAACAAAGTCTTGGCTTTGATAATGTAACCAGTTGTAACGTTGTAGTTAATACGTTACCAGTCCACGATACATTGGTAATCACCTGCTTCTTATAACGGCTCCCCTGCCATCAGCAATGCGGCTAGATCGCAAGTACCACTGTTCTTGGCATCCCACGTGGCGTCCCACGTGGTGGATGACTCAGGATTATGCCGGGCTTGTAGTGGATGTCTGTCGGGTCAATGTCCGGCTTGTAGTCGGTGCATGCGCTATATATGGAATATAGATTCAATGTCTCTGAATCTGAATCACATATGGTATGTTGACTATTATAATCCCCCAAACGCGTTTCGGAGCTACGTGCTCCTTTCTCAGTGGGTATTACTAATCAACTTGTTTGGTAGGTGTATATATATATATATAGGTATCAATCCAGGCGGTATTAGTCCGTAGTAGGTATTGTTGAAAAACTGGACTGGACTTTAACCATTTAATGGGCTAAATAGTCATAGCCATCGTTTCCCAATAGGGGATATTCTTTTAACATATAATCATTGTGAATATATGCCTGAATCTATAAAAAAAGAGGAACATATAACAAAATCCCAAAAGAGTAATTGTAACGGACCATTTCAGCAGACAAGGGGTTAAAATCCGTTTAGGCGATATGCCCCTTTCTGAGAGACAGGCACAGCTACTGCAGAACACCAAACTCCCAAACTGGATACAAAATAGCACTCCAAACTGGAACCTCGCGAATAGCTGCTAGCAGACGAACAGGAAAAGCATACAATCAGCTTTTTACACAATCAGTCTCTAACAGCATACAGGGAATCCCCCCAATAACGAGACAAGGCTCCGTGTTAAGGGTCAAGCAGTGGTCTGACGTGCTGGCACACCCAGCCTGGTTTTTATTACAGTTGTTGCAAATACAGGACAGATACAACACATCCCCACAATGCATCATGGTTTTCTCCTCTCTGTCCCGGAGACAACTGAGGGCAATCCAATTATCTCTCAGGACAAAGGGAGATCGCCAATACACATGTGGAGACAACAGGACAGACATCACCATTTGAACACACAGTGGGACAATAGAAACACACCCACACAAAATCCTCCCCTCTGCCGGTGATGATTATTGAACACACTGGCGAATATAATTATCAAAGGCAGAGAAATACAGTTTTATAAAACATATCATAGGAACCCCAAAACATGCAATAACCCCATAACCAATATATCCTCGGAACTGGGGGATCTGGGTGAACCACATATCCAAAATTCACCCACATCCGTTCAGTAGTTTGGAAGATACAGTTTTATGCCAGTTACACTGAAAATATACAAGTTATACAGAAAATAGTCACTAATAAATGTGTCCCCTGTTTGCAAGTTTCAAACTACTGAATGATGTCTCTGTGCACCAAATACAGGCAAGATAGCACCGTGCTGAAAAGTCAGAACAGTGTCTGTGAGTTAAAATGGCCGCTATCTATTGTTCTCACCATGGGAATAGTAAAATCCAAGCAAGTAAGGCAAATGATGCAATCCAGGGACAGAGGGCTCAGTCCCAAGTGCCTTAAGACCCAATAACTTAAGGGACCATAATCCCAGGGCAGGAGGCTGGCAAACAGCCCCTTCCAAAACACCGTGGCGAGGTTGGTTTTGCCACAAGTATGTAAAAATATATATATAAAATATAATAGGTATAAATAATATACATCAGCATATAGAAATATAGGAATATAGCAGCTTGTAGAAATGGAATAAATAAGTAAATCGAACATGCATTATCTGTGCGTTTTATATGCGTTTTCAGCATTCATTTGAGAAATTTATCTAAAACACATTATTTTATCTCTTAGCTGAATTCTTTTCAAATTGATAAGCCAGCTCCAGGATTTCACTGTGAAAGAGATAGAGCAGCCTGCTTTTGATGTGAAAGGTTTTTTAAGAAACTTTGCAACAGAAAGAGTCCAGTGCAACTATGAAGGAGAAAAAAAATGTATGCAGATGTAGAAGAATGGACAGTCATATTTAAACTGCTCCTGATAATAAAAGTTCCACAAAAGGTATGTTTTTCCTGCTTTGCCTGATCCCTACTTAGTGCTGTCCGCCATTTTGCATGGCCAGAAGGGGTGACAGACTCCCATTAAAGCTTATAGGGGTTGTTCAGGTTATTTTTAGTGATGACCTATCGTAAGGATCAGTCATCAATATAAGATTGATGGGGGTCTGACACCAGGCACCCCCGCCGATCAGCTGGTTGAAGAGAAGGCACACATCATGCCAGCTTTCCCTTCTTTTCATTGTTTACCTGCTCATCGTCGCAACAAAGTTTTAAAAAATTCGATTTAGCAACTTTTCCAAAGTTTGACAAGAAATTTGATTTGTTCCAAATTAATTTGTCACGAATCACGATAAATGAGATACACCCAGACCCAATCTCAATATGAAGGCTTGGAACTTAAACTGCTGTGAGACTAAGGAGACACAGGGTGAGTGTAGGAGACTGCTTAACTACAGACTCTGCTACAATTTATTGCCTTGTATATAACTGTGCAGTGCACAAATATTGAATTAGTTGCCCTATGACAGAGGGTGGCAGCAGCAGCAGTAGCAGTAACAGTGACAATAGTGGCCCCATGATAGAGTGGGGAGGGTGGCAGCAGCAGGGACAGAAGCAGCGACAATAGTGGCCCCATGACAGAGTGGACAGGGTGGCCGCAGCGCCCGGGTCATATAGCTCAAGATGGTTTCAGATCACAATAGTAGCAGAATCCAATAACCACAGTGTGAAAGCAAGGGACAGTGGTATGCATATCCTTGTAAAAATGTAATATGTACATATCAGTATGCCAAGGAACCTCTTTGTAGGAATGACAATAAAGGCAGCAAGCGGGAAGCATCAGGCAGGTGGCAGCACAAGAATGGTGGCAGCAGCACGTGTCCAGAAGTAACGACCGATTTTACACATTATTCCAGTGTGTCAGCACACTACAGTATGATCATTAGAGGCAGAATGTCACGTTCAGGTGTGGGAGGGACCGAACATAGGAGGGAAAGGGGTGAGGGAATAAGGCCTGGAAACTAGGGAAAGAAGATGGTCACCTCCTAGTAAGACCCTAATCAAAGTCCTGACTAACTACCAGTATGAACAGACCCCAGAGGTAGGTGAGTTCATACACAGGAATACCTAATGTCCTAACTCACCCTATAGGAACCTGGTGCTAATGTCAGGACTGAGACAAACTGTTCCTCCAAAAGGAAGGACGAACAGGAGTCTCTCTCAGGCCTTAATACAAATCACACAAACTAACCCAAACAAAATACAAATGGGAAAGAAAACACTAAGCTTCAAGTGGCTATGGCAGACCAGGACCTCAGCCGAAATCCATACACCAGCTATCCACAACTCAAACTGAAGCTATAAACCTAGCATAGTGAGAGAAACAATAAATAAAGAAGGTTAAATTACCATATTAGCCACACCTGGGGAAAGAAGGTGTGGCAAGCACCAGAAACAACACAGACATAATTTGATCCAAACAGAAAACATGTCAGATCAAACCACGTGTTGCCAGTCTCACCGATCTCCTGCCATCTGTCGTGGGAACGTCCGTGACACAGAATGATCTATTTTGCTGTGTAAGATGGAGAACAGCCACTGTTTCTTGAATGCTGTTACTGAAACTGTCATTTGGGACTTTAGGCACTAGAGGCCACTGTTTTGCAGCTACAGCCAGCACACTCTGGGATTTGAATATGCAAAACAGATGATGACTCATGCTGATGACTCATGCTGGTGTGTGTGCCTGAGAGAGAGCAGGAAATGGTGACCTGAGCAGACATGCTTATGCAGAGGCTGGAAGACAGGATCCAGTGCCATCATCGGGTCTGTGAGACTTGGAGCGGTCAAAGTCACTGTCAAAAGTGACTGAAGCCTGTCAGCAATGCAGATGTTGTCAAGGAAGAAAGGATCAGTTCCCGGAAGGTCAATTGGACCGTGGAACAAGGTTACAAACCGTGTAAGGCCTCATGGTGGATGCAAGGACTTGCGAGTTGGTGTAAGTCGCCATCGGATAAGGATCAGGCCAGGGTCAGCAATCCAGAAGGCTTCCCAGAGGGAGAGAGGACCATGTCCCGGAAGGCTGGAAGAGCCGTGGAACAGTCGGAGCTCCCATGAGAGGTGGTGTTGCT
The DNA here is from genome assembly GCF_014858855.1 of Bufo gargarizans. Lineage (NCBI taxonomy): Eukaryota > Metazoa > Chordata > Amphibia > Anura > Bufonidae > Bufo > Bufo gargarizans. The sequence goes on along the minus strand of NC_058080.1, from coordinate 646,769,450 downwards.
CAGCTTGGAGAAGAAGAAGTCCACCATTTTGTGAGCTGCATAAGAGGACCGTGTGGATCCGGATTCTGTTCGCAGGAATGAGTATCGGCGTCAGGAAGCTGATTGGAAGAGAAGGTCAGAGTTACAGGTTCTGCAGGGTTACATGTTGTGGCCGGGACTTGCTGTCGGTTTGGAGCAATCAGTGAACACAGGACATACCCAGGTCAGTGACTCAGCGGAACGGTTATTGACTTGTAGGCTCTGCCGTGTGCGCCATCGGTCAGGTCCGTTACCCTGCTGTACAGTATCGACTTGCGGGCTCTGCTGTGTACGCCGCCTTGGGTATGGTTGTTCAGTTGGGCTTGTACTGTGACTCTGAGCCTGGAATATCGGGTATTCTCGACACTACAAGGCTACTCCAGCGTCTAGGCTGAGAGTATTGAGGGCACGTGAAACAGTGTTGTTTGGGGGTTAAGGGAAAAGAATGTAACCTTATGGTATTCACTGTATTTTGAATTGTAAGTGATATACTCTCTGTAACTACTGTTATTATTACTGTTAATACTAATGTTCAGTAAAGTTGCTGTTTTTGCATCAAGAGCTGGTATCCGTGTCGCTTTCCTTATTCCATGACTTCACTGTATCCTGGGGGTCCTTCCCCGTTCACAGTCTTACAGCTGCATCAGGCACTGGTGTCTGGAAATCCTGGTTGATCCACATCTGATTTATCTTTATGAAGGTTAGTCTCAACATTTTGGGAGGAAAGATGAGTTCTCTTAGGGGTAACTATTTTCCCTGCTGCACTGAACACCTGCTCTGATGCCACACTAGTAGCTGGAAAGCATAGCCACGGCAAACCTGGCCTATTGTGGCCACACTTTAAGTTTTCATGCCCAGTAGTCCAGTGGATTTTGGATCATGGGTAACAGGGTACAGTCCAAGTATGCCAGTCCCACTGCTGCTGCTCGGTGGTTACTTCAGAAGGTGGATGAAGAAAACTGTTCATTAGAGACTCCAGACTTAAATTGCTGCTTATGGAGCTGGTGCTGCTCCCCCCCCCCCCCCCACCCCAACAGTCATGGCAGCGGAGCATGAGAGAAGAGAGTCCCCTCGGTCTGAACTTCGTGAAGACGGCTGATGGTGCTCGTAGGCAGCGACCAACCGACTACACAGCATGTCTCTATAGTAGTCGATTTTTGCATCCCTCTCAGAAAGTCTAAAAAATGCACCCATTTTTGACCGGTAGCGAGGGTCTAACAATATGGATAGGGAGTTGTCACCCCTTTGCGTAATCCTGACAATGTGGCTGTCACAACACAAACAAGAAAACATGCATCTGGCCATTTATGCAAGGGAATCGGAGGTCCTTCCTGACCCCCATCTCCACTGCATAATGCCACAGTCTGTCGTTGTCTTTGTTGTCACCCTCCAGCTCATCATGCTGCTCCTGCTTCTCTCCTGTTGCTGGGGCATATATAACACCTAGTTGTGTGTAACATTCTTGGGTGTTTATGTCCTTCTCCTCGTTCTCATCCTCCTCCTCTGCAAGTTCATCCTCTTCAGGGCTAAGGTGGCCGTGAGATGTAGATGCCATTCTTATATCCTCCCCCCTTAATTAAGATATCTTTCTTTTTAGAAGAATGAAAATCCCACATTGGTCCCAGTCTGGTTGGAACTATGATATGTTGACTCATTGATCTGTGTACCTGACCTGACTTGTTGCTGCATCACTTACTGTTACATTGTAGTGCACTTTGTCAGTGCATACTAAAGACTGCAGATGAGCAAATTTTTCCAAAATTTGATTCGGCTGGTTTGCCAAATTTTCCGGAAAAATTAGCTTTGATCTGAATTCATTTGCTGCGAATCGCGTTAAAAAACTGCTATTTCCGGGCTGCAGAGAGCATTTATAGGGATGTAGAACACTGTGCCTTGCAGTAACACGCATAGGGAGTCTGCTGTGGTAGTGAAATAATACTGTGAGTCCGTATGACATGCAGATGACAGGTGTCGCTCTTAGAATCACTGCATACTTCACTTATTTGGGCAGTCACAGGGCCGAAACTGACCAAATAACTGAAGTATCAACTCAGCCTTACAGGTAGATATTAGCGTCAAATAGAAGCGCACTCCTTTTATACCGTCGTCAGCTGATTCCACATAGATGTCTACAGAACCTGTTCTATTAAACGCTTATACAAGTAGAGCCCCCTGTCACGAGGGTGTCAAGACCCACGCCTGACTCCGTTATACCCGGGGTCAGGAAGTCGCAGCGGTTGGCTGCGCGCTCTATGTAAGATAGGGCTGTTTCCTTATGGTAGCTTTCTGGGTTTGCTTTCCAACCCTTTTTGGCTCACTCAGGGATCTGTAGCTCCTTCTCCTCAGCTGTTCCTTGTCCAGCACTCCCAACCTCCTTATATTCCCCTCTCACACTTCTCTGGTTGCCAGATATAGAGCTTCCTGCCTGGACTTCTATACTGACCCACTGGAGCTGTGTTGCTGCATTCTCTGGTTGTTGGTCCAGAACGTTTCCCTCCGGATCCCTGTTGGACCTTTGTGGTCTGCTGTGGTCGCCCACCTAGGTTTATGTGTTTGTCTGTATTGTCTGTCCTCTCCCTGGTGTTTCCCTCTTAGTGTCAGTGGTGCGGACTAGCGATCCCACCGGCCCGTTCACTATCTAGGGCTCATTTTAGGGAAAGCCAGGGTTTAGGCACGTGATCGCCGCACGGGTGAGGAACCTGTCTAGGGACGTCAGGGCAGTCAGGTGCCAGCCGCAAGGTGAGTCAGGGGTCACCACCTTTCCCTCTCCCTTGGGCAGGGCTTTCCCTTTTCCCTCCCTGTGTGTGACGCCGGTCATTACATTATATCTGGCCCTTATTTTGTGAGGTAGAAAAAAATAAAAAAAAATAATGTTTTACCTACTTAGAATCCAGTATGTATCCAATTGCTGCTCTGTCCAAACAATTTCATAGCCTGTCTTTGGAGGTGGCAGGATTGAAGGCGTCGGTCCTCCAGCAACAGCAGCAATTACAACTGACCGCAAGCCCAGCGGTTGCTACTGGTAACCAGGTTGTTGCGGAACCCAAGGTCCCTCTCCCTGACATATTCTCTGGGGGAAGGGACAAGTTTTTGACATTCCGTGAGGCCTGTAAATTATATTTTAAACTGTGCCCTTACTCCTCTGGTAATGAAGAACAGCTGGTGGGGGTTGTTATTTCCCTGCTGCAGGGGGACCCGCAGTCCTGGGGGTTCTCTTTATCCACTGATTCCCAGGCTCTTCGGTCAGTGGATGAGTTTTTCGGGGCCTTGGGTCTCATATATGACGACCCTGACCAAGTCGCACTGGCTGAATCAAGATTACGGAGACTCCTACAAGGAGAGCGGCCTGTAGAGGAGTATTGCTCTGACTTCCGTAGGTGGGCTACGGATACCCAATGGAACGACCCAGCTCTCAGGAGTCAGTTCTGCTCTGGGTTATCTGAAAGGGTTAAGGACGTGCTTGCATTATATGAGACCCCCTTTTCCCTTGATGCGGTTATGTCCCTTTCTATCCGAATAGATAGACGCCTTACGGACAGGTTGAAAAAAACGGAGCAATTGGTAACCTTATTCCCGGTCGCAAAATTACCCAAGACCAAGTTATATAAAGATTATACATTAAAGATTATATCTCCGAGAGCTTGGCTAAGGGACACATCAGACCCTCTTCTTCACCCGTGGCTGCAGGGTTTTTCTTCATTAAAAAGAAAGATGGGGGTCTGCGTCCTTGCCTAGATTTTCGCGAATTAAATCGGATAACCATCCGAGACCCATACCCTCTTCCTCTCATTCCTGACCTGTTTAACCAGATTGCGGGTGCTAGGTGGTTCTCCAAACTTGATCTTAGGGGGGCCTACAATCTGATTCATATCAAGGAGGGGGATGAGTGGAAGACAGCTTTTAACACCCCTGAGGGGCATTATGAAAATCTAGTTATGCCTTTCGGTCTGACCAATGCTCCTGCCGTCTTTCAACATTTCGTTAATGAAATTTTTAGTCATCTAATCGGCAGTTTGTGGTAATATACCTAGATGATATTTTAATTTATTCGTCTGATCTGAGAACACATGAGGCGCATGTCAGACAAGTACTGCAGGTCCTACGGACGAATAAATTATATGCTAAAATTAAAAAATGTGTCTTCGCCGTTCAGGAGATACAATTCCTAGGTTATTTTTTATCTGCTTCAGGTTTCCATATGGATCCTAGGAAGGTCCAGGCAATTTTAGATTGGGATCTTCCTGAGAACCTCAAAGCACTGCAATGGTTCTTGGACTTCGCGAATTTCTATAGGAAATTCATTAAAAATTATTCAGTTATTGTAAAACCCCTTACTGACATGACTAGGAAGGGGACTGATTTTTCTAAATGGTCTGACGCCGCTAAAGTTACTTTTTCCTCTCTAAAAGAGAGGTTTACCTCGGCACCTGTACTAGTCCAACCTGATGTCTCTCAGCCTTTTATTGTTGAAGTCGATGCGTCAGAGGTGGGAGTGGGGGCGGTGCTGTCTCAGGGTCCGTCTCCTGGCAAATGGCGTCCTTGTGCTTTCTTTTCTAAAAAACTATCTGCAGCAGAAAAGAACTACGATATTGGCAATAGGGAACTATTAGCTATTAAACTAGCATTTGAAGAATGGCGTAACTTTTTAGAGGGGGCAGTCCACCCCGTCACTGTGATTACGGACCACAAAAATCTTCTGTACCTCGAATCAGCTAAGCGTCTCACTCCTAGACAAGCTAGGTGGTCGCTATTTTTTACCAGGTTTAACTTTGTTATTACCTATCGTCCTGGGGCAAAGAACACCAAGGCTGATGCACTATCTCGTTGTTTCCCTGGAGGGGGTAATGTGAGTGATCCGGTACCCATTCTACAAAGAGGAGTGGTTGTTTCTGCAGGACACTCTGCTCTGGAGGGGAAGTTGTTAGAGGCCCAGGGGGACGCCCCGGTCTCTTGCCCCTCAGAGAAGTTGTTTGTACCGTTGAACCTGCGTTTCAAATTATTAAAGGAACATCATAATTCGGCACTTGCTGGGCACCCAGGTAGTAAAGCAACCTTTGAGCTATTGTCTCGTCGTTTTTGGTGGCCAAGGTTGCGTCAGGATGTATTGGATTTTGTGTCTTCTTGTTCTACCTGTGCGCGCGCAAAAGTTTCGCATACACGTCCTGCAGGGTCTTTATTACCAATCGTCATTCTCAATAGACCATGGACACATCTGTCAATGGATTTTATCACTGACTTACCTTTGTCTGCGGGTAAAACAGTTATTTTGGTAGTAGTGGACAGGTTTAGCAAAATGGTACACTTCATTGCGTTACCCGCACTACTTAATGCTAAGACTCTTGCTCAGGTATTTATCAGTAAAATCGTGAAGCTTCACGGGGTCCCTTCCGATGTTGTTTCGGATCGGGGTACCCAGTTTATTTCTAAATTTTGGAAAGTTTTTTTGTTCCCGTTTGGGGGTACACGTCGTTTTCCTCAGCTTTCCATCCTCAGTCGAATGGACAGACTGAGCGTACCAACCAAAACCTTGAGACATATCTAAGATGTTTTGTGTCTGAAAACCAAGAGCTGTGGTCATCATATTTACCGTTAGCTGAGTTTGCCATAAATAATCGTCGTCAGAAATCCACTGGCAAGTCACCATTTCTTGGTGCATATGGTTTTCATCCCCAATTCTGTACTTTCAAAGAGGGGGGGTCTTCTGGGGTTCCCGAAGAGGAACGGTTTTCGTCATCTCTTTCATCGGTATGGCAGAAGGTGCAAGCTAACTTGAAAAATATGGGAGGTAAATACAAATGCATGGCTGATAAGAGACGGTCGCCAGGTCCGGACCTAGGAGAGAATGACTATGTGTGGTTGTCTACTAGGAATATTAAATTAAAGGTTCCCTCTTGGAAACTGAGTCCTAGGTTCATTGGCCCTTACAAAATTGTAGCCATCATCAACCCTGTGGCTTTTCGCCTGGAGCTACCTCAGACTTTTAAAATCCATAACGTCTTTCATAAGTCGTTACTCAAAAAATATGTTCCACCTCTAGAACCGTCACCGCTGCCACCCCCTCCTGTTGTTGTGGATGGTAATCTAGAGTTTCAGATATCCAAAATTGTTAATTCTCGTCGGGTCTGCGCTCTCTTCAATATCTGGTACATTGGAGAGGTTACGGTCCCGAGGAAAGAATGTGGGTTCCTGCGTCTGAGGTAAACGCCGACAGGCTAGTTCGGGCTTTTCATGCCTCTCATCCTGAGAGACCTGGTCCTGAGTGTCCGGAGGCCCCTCGTAGAGAGGGGGGTACTGTCACGAAAATTCACATTCATTGCAAATCAAATTTTTCCTGAAATTAGGATCGCATTCCACTTTGTCAGCTTCGATTCGCTCATCTCTACTGAAGACCAAAAGGAGTTTATCTCTGGGCACATCCACCACATATAAAAATAAGTCCCCTTGTTGCCACATTTCCTCCCACAAGTCTCTGGGTAAGATTTGTCTATATGTGGCTGGAATTTTATACCAACCGAGGAATAGTTTCTGAAAACTTCCCAATTATCTATTCTATGGAATACTCTTCTTGTCCAGGAAAGTGAATTTTTAAGTCATCTAAGGAAAATTGCTTGTTAAAGTCTTGTGGAATTTTGTGAGACCAGAAAGTAGCATGTATTAAATTCTAATATGTTTATAGAAATCAACCTGACTTGTGAACATGATCGATCCGCGAACACGGACAAAATAGAGCATGCATCCGTGCTAAAAACACTGACCCTCGGGCCGTGCTACAACACTGATGTGTGAATACACACAATAAAATGAATGGGGACGTGTGCTGTCCATGATGAACACGTACAGCACACGTCCGTAAAACACTGACGTGTGAATGAGGCTTAAAGGCCTTCTCAACTTTTTTTTTTTTAAGTTTGCTTGTTTTATAAAAAAAGGCGTAAGAAACTGCAATTCTGGTCACACTGACACATTTAAATATTTAAAAAGTAAAGCAGAAAAATACATTGTGCATGCCATAGCGCACAAGGGCTCTGAAGGCGAGCATGGCATGTCCCTATTCAACAGATGTGGCTACTGTATTTGAAGCTGTGGATTATGGAATATTTGGCAATGGTTTGTAAAGAATCTTTTATTCCCTTTTTGTAAACAGAATCTAATAGTTACACTATACGTTCAGTGTATTTCACACAATGTATAGAGAATGTTACACTAATATAATAGTTTCACCCAAGGGAATGAAAAGGATGTGATGCTTGTCAAGCTGGCAGCAGAACAGACAGCAGTAGGTGACCCTTATAATGAATACATTAAATGCCTGGTGCTGAAGGACAGAAGTATAAAACTGGATAGACACAAGTGAAGCCACTGTGACTCTTCTGCATTCCAATATCAGTAGAACGACAGTGGTTGGAGCAGTGACAGCCACATTTCTTTTCTAACAAGGAGACTACATGCATGTCCTCCAGAAGCTTTACTATTAATCTCTATGCTATTTTATATATTATTCAATCTGTTTTCATGCTGCATTAAAAATATATATCTATACAAGTTTAATATGTGCACAAAGCCTGATCGCCCCTATACTTCTCCAACATAAGGAAATTATTGCAATAAAATAATCAGACAAAATTTAAAAAAGGAATGAAAGAAGTGAATTTTTTTTTACATTTTTGAAATGATCAAGGCTATTTTTCATGTTGTTGTTTTTTTTGTCCTAAGACAACGTACATCATATCATCTGTATCCTCAGTACATGACTGTACTTCTAACAAGTGATGAGACTCCAATACATACTGACTGGCCATGTCTTTTATTAGATATAGAGACATGGCAAGAGAGCTGTCAGTTCCAGCGTTGTAACTAGTGTTTGGGCGCGAATATTCAAATCTCGAGAATTCGGCAAGAATAAGAATATAGTGCTATATATTCGTATTTGCGAATATTCTAGATTTTTTTTTTTTCATCAGTAACCTCCCTTCTTGCTTGTGGGCCAATAAGAAGGCTGCAATATCTTTGTCTGAGCTTAGCAACATACCTGGAAATCAATAAGAAAGTTGCCTACCCCTTACTATATAAGAACCTCCTGAGCAGCCATTTTCTGCAGTTCTGAGAGAGAGAGCAGTGACATTGCTGTGCTCTGTGCTTTCATCTGGATCCGATTCCTTATCTAATGTCATTAGATAGTTAGGTAGATCATCTATATAATACAGATAGTTAGTGAGAGATAGTCAGTGTAGGTTAGATAGTGATATACAGTAATGTAGCTGATAGGTTCCAGTGCAGGGAGTTAGGTAGTGTGATAGGAATTACTGTTTCTCTGCTGTCCATACATACATGCTACAGACATAGTTCTGCGATGTCACATTAATACCTGATGCACCAATCAGTAATATATAGTCAGACCTGCTAAAATGTGAAGTTTCACGTATTGCACCAAAATATTCACATCATTAGTGCTGATTAGCGCAATCGCAAATATATTGGACCACTCTGTCTGCATATAAAGCCATTGTAATGTTCTGCCGTGCCAACCATTTTCTCCAGTCTCAGGAAACTTCTAGCAGCTTGAAAAATGTAGCAACATTGACACACGCCTGTATTGCGTATATTACATTGCCGGTTTTCACAAGCAAGAAAATAATCGCAAATTCTCGAATTTGTGAATATATGACGAATATTCACCTAAATATTCGCAAATTCGAATATTGCCCCTACCGCTCATCACTAGTTGCAACGAGAAATTACCTACAGCAAATTTCTGAACGGGGCTTCCCCCCAAGCAACTTCTTTGCAACCTCTTCCCCTTGTGCAACCATTGTTCCTGTGGCTAGTCAAGGTAGTTCTCTCAGACCAGGCCAGGCAGCCGCTTTGTCCGTTTTCTACACGTAACACCATATGTCACTGTATATATTGTCACTAGTGTTGAACAAATCGAGCTTCGGATCCAAGATCTGAAGTCAATTCGTTCAAAATTTAGTTTTACTGCTGTATGGAGACCTGTCTCTGAACAGCATTAAAATATATGGACTCCAGTGAGGTGAAATTCGTTATTACCGAAGCCTCATGGGACTTCTGTGAATAACTTCGGACTTTAATTTTAAAACTTGAATCCAAAGTCGGCTTCAGTACCAGCTGGTACATCGGTAGCATAGCCAACTTCAGATCCAAGTTTTTAAATGGTTTAATTTCAAGCTTAAAAATCGAAGTCTGAAGTTATTCATCGAAGTCTCGCGAAACTTCAGTGATAATGAATTTCCTTAGCCGGAGCCCATACATTTGAATGTTGTATCTCCGTACAAACTAAGATTTGGATCTTTGATTCGAAGCTCAATTCCCTGAACACTAACTGACACTGTATATAATGTATTATATAATACCGTTGAGGGGCCCTGACAATAAAATATTTTAGTCTTCCTGCTTGGTGGGCCCCTGCTTGGTGAGATGTGCTGCTGGCAACCATGATTTTTAGGCCTGCATAATAGATGTGCATCTGACAAATGAGGGTTTGCTCAATTCTTGGCTGATCACCACCATGTCTATACAGGCAAATGATCGGTAGTGTGATAGGAATTACTGTTTCTCTGCTGTCCATACATACATGCTACAGACATAGTTCTGCGATGTCACATTAATACCTGATGCACCAATCAGTAATATATAGTCAGACCTGCTAAAATGTGAAGTTTCACGTATTGCACCAAAATATTCACATCATTAGTGCTGATTAGCGCAATCGCAAATATATTGGACCACTCTGTCTGCATATAAAGCCATTGTAATGTTCTGCCGTGCCAACCATTTTCTCCAGTCTCAGGAAACTTCTAGCAGCTTGAAAAATGTAGCAACATTGACACACGCCTGTATTGCGTATATTACATTGCCGGTTTTCACAAGCAAGAAAATAATCGCAAATTCTCGAATTTGTGAATATATGACGAATATTCACCTAAATATTCGCAAATTCGAATATTGCCCCTACCGCTCATCACTAGTTGCAACGAGAAATTACCTACAGCAAATTTCTGAACGGGGCTTCCCCCCAAGCAACTTCTTTGCAACCTCTTCCCCTTGTGCAACCATTGTTCCTGTGGCTAGTCAAGGTAGTTCTCTCAGACCAGGCCAGGCAGCCGCTTTGTCCGTTTTCTACACGTAACACCATATGTCACTGTATATATTGTCACTAGTGTTGAACAAATCGAGCTTCGGATCCAAGATCTGAAGTCAATTCGTTCAAAATTTAGTTTTACTGCTGTATGGAGACCTGTCTCTGAACAGCATTAAAATATATGGACTCCAGTGAGGTGAAATTCGTTATTACCGAAGCCTCATGGGACTTCTGTGAATAACTTCGGACTTTAATTTTAAAACTTGAATCCAAAGTCGGCTTCAGTACCAGCTGGTACATCGGTAGCATAGCCAACTTCAGATCCAAGTTTTTAAATGGTTTAATTTCAAGCTTAAAAATCGAAGTCTGAAGTTATTCATCGAAGTCTCGCGAAACTTCAGTGATAATGAATTTCCTTAGCCGGAGCCCATACATTTGAATGTTGTATCTCCGTACAAACTAAGATTTGGATCTTTGATTCGAAGCTCAATTCCCTGAACACTAACTGACACTGTATATAATGTATTATATAATACCGTTGAGGGGCCCTGACAATAAAATATTTTAGTCTTCCTGCTTGGTGGGCCCCTGCTTGGTGAGATGTGCTGCTGGCAACCATGATTTTTAGGCCTGCATAATAGATGTGCATCTGACAAATGAGGGTTTGCTCAATTCTTGGCTGATCACCACCATGTCTATACAGGCAAATGATCGGGAGCTAGCTTTCATATGAATGCTTCAAGGTAAACTGCAGCTTCTGTAGGTCTGTATATACATCTATGGCATTGTAAATTCCTAATCCACCATGTCCTGCACAGGTTGCACCAGGTATGATTCTGTAGATCTATTCACAGCACATTTTGCAACTTTATTTTATAATTTGACAAAACTAGGCCATTTCCACCATATTGGGTATATTCCCTCATGATTTATTTTCTAACATGGAATAGTGTTACAGTGTTCATCTCTCTGCGTTATCCACATATATGTATGTGCAATGAATCTGTCATTCCTTTATGATTTGTCACTAAGATTTCACCTGTCACTTCACATAGGTTTCCTCTTTTTTGATAAGGTCAGTCTACAGAGAACAAAAAGCACAGGAATAATACATTACTCAACCACTTGTATACATAGTACATTTATTTTTCTTACTAGGTCCCACAATGCAGAAAGGTACAGACATGGCACCATGATAAAAAGCGTCATTTAAAATACTTTGCAAAAGCTCTGTAGTGTGAAGGATTGAATTTTCACTTGAATGCTTACATTTTCACATATTTTTTTTCCCTTCGTGAAATATTCTTTTTTAAATAGTAGCCTTAGACCAGCTCCTTCATGTCAGTGACAAAGTTCATATAAAACAGGTACTGGGAGGGTAAGAACAATGGAAATCATATATATTGTTTAAGTTAAAGGAACACTTCAAAGATTGGTTAAAACATGAATTAATTTCAGAACTATAATGTCAAAATAACAAATAACAAAAAAATAGTAAAATAAAAACATAAAAAAACGATTAAGTGCTTTCTACCGACAGTAGTGACCCCTCAACCTGTAAGCTTTGCTCAAACAGAAGGAATATAAAATAATTATTTAAATAAGACTTTTATTTTAAACATTTTTGTTGGATTTTTAAATTCAGTTTTTAGTTATTTATTCAGAGTGCACAATATTCCAATACATAAAATAATTAAATACCATCTATAAACACTGATAGGCAGTGCCTCCCTAGTGTCACCAACAATGCTAGAGAGGCTCGTCCCCGTCACCACCTGCCATTGGCTGCTCCCCTCTGACACCGGATGTTTTCATCCGCGCACGGGGAGAATCAGCTGCGACAGGAGTGGCGCATGGAGCGGGGAGCCAGGTAAGTAGAATCAGTGTGAGGGGCCCGGACGTATGGGCCATTTCCAGACTCAAATAAGCCTTTTAAGATACTGTGGCGACAGGCAATCAAATAGCAAATTAGGACCGAAGTCTTTATTGATAGCACGATGTTATGCTTGCCATTTGTTATGCGCCTATACCACTACAGTTTCCTAGTCTTAGTCAACTTCTAAATTACTGAGTGTAACAATCTAGTCGGGTCATCCCAGCTACATCTCAAAAAGAACAGTAAGGGCTCTTTCACACTTGCGGCAGGACGGATCCAGCAGGCTGGTCTCCCTGTCGGATCCGTCCTTCCGCTGATTCGCCGAGCCGTCGGACCGCCGCTCCGTCCCCATTGACTATAATGGGGACAGGGGCTGAGCTCCGGCGCAGCACAGCGGTGTACGGCGAAAGCCGCCGGACTAAAAAGTCGGACATGCAGGACTTTTTAGTCCGGTGGCTTTTGCCGTGCTTATAGTCAATGGGGACGGAGCAGCGGTCCGGCGGCTCGGTGAAACAGCGGAAGGACGGATCCGACAGGGAGACCAGCCTGCCGGATCCGTCTTGCAGCAAGTGTGAAAGAGCCCTAACTTGGGGGGAGAACAATTTAACAGGGGATACATGGGGGAGGGGGGGTGGAGCGACGGGAATCAGGCTTAATCTAACCTTGTGAGTACAGGGTCAGGAATGTTGAAACTGAATAGTTAAAGAAATTCAATTGCGGCATAGTTTTCTAAGAGTTTGATCCAAGGGTCCCATGTTTGATGGTACCTGGGCTTATTATCATCTCTAATTAATCTTAACTTCTCGTAATTGTGTAAGGTATGGATCTCTTTTAACCATTCTGAGATGGATGGGGGTTCTTTTTCTTTCCATAGTTTAGGCATAAGTAGCTTGGCTACGTTTAATATGTGTAGTGTTAAAGGATGCTTGATAGTAGAAGTTTGTATATTAAATATACTGATTAGAATCAGGTTTGGGGAAATTTTAGCTGTCGTGTTAAAAGTTTTGCTGATTATCATAACAATGGATTTCCAAAAGGTTTCTAATTGTTTTCAGTGAACCCAGATGTGGGATATAGTACCCCTTTCCGTTTCACATCTCCAACATAGTGGGGATATATCCTGGCTATATCCTGGCTGCAGAGAGCCTTTATAGTGGTGTAGAACACTGTGCCTTGGAGTAACACGCATAGGGAGTCTACTGTGGTAGTGAAACAATACTGTGAGTGAGTATGACATGCAGATAACAGGCGTCGCTCTTCGAATCACTGGACATTTCACCTATTTGGGCAGTTACGGGGCAAAAACTCAAGTGTGAACTCAGCTTTACAGGTCAATGTTAGCATCAAGAGGAAGCGAACTCTGTCTACAGAACCTGTTCTATTAAACAGAGTGGAGAGGCTGTGCGTAGTAAGTTTGTGTTGACTTCACTGATTATTTTGCTCTTCTTATGATCCGTCAGAACAATAACTCCCAAAAAAATCCTGTCTGTGGAGTAGCATTTGGCCAGTAATCCATCAGTTTTGCTAAAGCCCAAAAAACAGCAGTGGATCCAAAACAGAGATGACACGTGTATGGAATATTTGCATGTCTTCTGTGTTTTGTACCCACTTCTGCTTTTGGCTACCAAATCATAAGCCAATTCTGATGCAAAATAGGGACCATGTCATGCAGGCCTTACAGCTTTTACATAGATAGGATCTGTTGTGTGACTCATTTTTCCTTCCTTCTGACAGAGGAGTCAAATAAATGATGATGTTAGCCAGGCCAAAAGGCAAAATAGTGGCCTAGTCATGAAGTGGGGAGGGTAGGAACAGCATTAGAAGTCCACAGCGTGGCCCTATGACATAGTGGTGAGGTAGAAGCAGCATAAGAAGACCACAGAGTGTCCCAATGACAGAGTCTGGAGGTGGTAGCAGCATCAGGAGGAGGCCACAGAGTGGCACAATGACAGTGTGGAGGTGATAGCAGCAGCATCAGGAGGCCACAGAGTGGCAAAATAACAGACTGTGGAGGTGGCGACAGCAGTATCAGAAGGAGGCTACCGAGTGGCACAATGACAGAGTGTGGAGGTGGCGGCAGCAGCAGCATCAGGAGGAGGCCACAGAGTGGCACAATGACAGTGTAGAGGTGGCAGCAGCAGCCTGAGGAGACCACAGAGTGGCACAATGACAGAGCGTGGAGGTGGGGGCAGCAGCATCATGAGGAGGTCACAGGGTGGCACAATGACAGTGTGGAGGTGGTGGCAGCATTAGGAGGCCACAGAGTGGCACAATGACAGAGTGCGTAGGTGGCAGCAGCATGATCAGGAGGCCGCAGAGTGGAAAAATGGCAGTGTGGAGGTGGCAGCAGCAGCATCATCAGGAAACCACAGAGTGGCCAGGTGACATAGTGTGGAGGTGGCAGCAGCATCAGGAGACCACAGAGTGGCAAGGTGGCATAGTGTGGAGGTAGCAGCAGCATCAGGAGACCACAGAGTGGCAACGTGATATAGTGTAGAAGTGGCAGCAACATCAGCAGGCCACAGAGTGGCAAGGTGACATAGTGTGGAGGTGTCAGCAGCATCAGGAGACCACAGAGTGACCTGAAGACAGAGTGGGGAGGTGGGTGGCAATACCAGTACCAGCTGAAGATGGTGGGTGAAAGAAGGAGCACTTGGCATCAGATGTGTGGCATAAGGCAGGTGGCAGCATCAGAATAGTAGCTGAGGCAGGTAGCCAGAAGAAACTGGTCTCTTTTGTCAAAGTGTTGGTGTGTCACCATGGATGATCGAGTCTGATGCATCAGGCATTGGTGGGTGGAAATCCTGGCTGATCCACACCTGATTCATCTTGACAAAGGTCACTCTCCAGGCGAGTTCTTCTTGGGGTAACTATGGCCGCCACCGCACTAAACACCCGCTCTGATGCCACACTACTGGCTGGGTAGGACAGGTTTTCCAGGGCAAACTCTGCCAGTTGCGGCCACAAATCCAGTTTGGCTGTCCAGTAATCCAGCAGATCTTTAATGTCGGGTGGCAGGGTGCTGTCCAAGTATGCCACCACCTGCTGATTTAGATGCTGCTCCAGGTCTAGCTGCTGCTCCTGTTGGTGAGTAGTTTCTTCACTAGGTGGGTAAAGAAAGCTGCTCATCAGCGACTCTAGACTCAAGTTGCTGCTGATGGAACTGGATTTGCTCCTAACCCCCCACCCTGCCACAGCAGCCCTGGCAGAGGAACATGAGTGCAGAGGGCCACCCCGGTCAGACCTGCAAGAGGATGGACAATGGCAGCAGCCAACTGACTACATAGGATGTCTCTATAGTAGTTCAGTTTGTTCTCCCTCTCAGCGTGTGTAATAAAGGCCCCAAATTTTGGACCGGTAGCGAGGGTCCAACAAGGTGGGGAGCTAGAAGTCATCCCTCTGCCGAATGCTAAAAATTTGTCTGTCACTACGCAAGCAAGTGAGCATGCATCAGGCCATTTGTGCAAGTGATTCTGAGGGACTATCTGCCTCTATCTCCACTGCATACTGCCATGGTGTGTCTGGGTCCTCTGCCTCGTCTGCCTCACCGCCTTGTAGCTCCTCTAGCTGCTCCTGCTCCTCCTCTCCTGTCACCTGTGTATAAAAACCACTCATTTCGCTAAACATTGCTTGTGCTCCAATGTCCTCCTTCTCCAGTTCAGCCCCCACAGGGCTCATGTGGCTCCACGTCTCCAGTCCCCTGACCAGCCAGATTTACCAGCATCTGTTCCAATACATGAAGCAGTGGAATGACATTGTTCATCCCGTAGTCCTGGCACCTGACAAATAACGTGGCCTCCTCAAAGAGCATGAGCAAACGGCAGGTGTCACACATGAGCTGCCACTGGCTGACATCAAAGTTACACAAGGGAGTATTCCTGTCCACTTGGATCATAAAGCTTCAGCTCAAGTAGGATGTGCTTTGTGGTGTTCTGGGAAGCGGGGACGGCCGGAGCACGCTCGCGTCATCAGGGCGCCAGGCATCGCCCGTTTCCATGACAACCACAAAAGGGCTGAGCGCCGAGTGATCACTCGTCGCTCGGCTGCATCAGAACTCAGGAGTCATGTGACGCTGGCCACGTCACATGACTCCACCAGCGCTCTATTTAAACAGGCAGTCTGGTGTCCACAGATTGCCTGTTATTGAGGTCCTTCCAGCATGATACTCTGGTTTGTTTGTTCCTGCTTGGCTTCCGATTTACCGTCCGTCTCATCCTCTGGTCTTGGCGTGCTCTCCTGGTTTGACTTCGACTTGTCCTGACGATTCTCTGCTTGCTCCTCTGGTACTTTTTCTGCTCTCTTGGTTTTGATGCGGCTTGTTTGACCTTTCTGTTTATGTGTTGTTTGTGTTCCCTGCACTATCCTAAGAGTTTGTCGAACAGTTATCCCTTTTCGCTAGGACTTGCGAGGCAAGTAGGCAGGGACAGGGGTGAGGGTGGAGTTCAGTGGTCACTACCCCACCCCCTGTGTGTGTGACACAAAGTTTTCTGGCCATTTTTAGGATGTCTTGCAGATGGGTGGAAGACTTCAGGAACCGCTTGACAACCAGATTGAACACATGTGCCATGCAGGGCACATGGCTCAGCCCTCCTTGACGCAGTGCCGACACAATGTTCTTCCCGTTGTCGGTCACCATGGTTCCGATTTTGAGTTGTCACTGAGAAAGTCAGGATTCGATTTCTTGATTAAGGTCACGGAGCAGTTCCTTTCCTGTGCGACTCCGTTCGCCCAAGCAAATGAGGTGCAGAACCGGGTGACACCGCCGTGCCCTGCACATGTGGTATGCTGGAGAGGCACTGTGAATTGTCCCTGCAGTGGAGGCTGAGAACACGGTGGAGGATGAGGAGGCAGAGGTGAACATTGTCACAGGACCAGTGGCGTGAGAACGTGGAAGCAGAAGCAGCGTCACCTGGCCAAGTTGCTGGTGTGGCTGTGCAGGAACCACATTAACCCAGTGGGCCATAAAGGACATGTATTTTCCCTGACCGTAGTTACAGCTCCAAGAGTCGGCGCTGCCGTGCACTATGGCAGACACCAACAGGCTCAAGGACTGGCCCACCTTCTGTTCTACATACGTGTGCAGGGCTGGTACTGCCTTTTTGGCAAAAAAATTACGGCTTGGGACTATTTACCTCGGCTCGGCACAAGCCATCAGTTCTCTGAAAGGTGCAGAGTCCACCACTTGGAAAGGGAGGGACTGCAGCACCAGCAACTTGGCCAGGAGCACATTCAGCTTCTGTTCCGTTGGATAAGTGCACAACTACTGTTGTCTCTTGGCAATAGCTTTGGTGATCAATTGTTGACGAAATGACTGATGAGGAGGAGGAGCAGGAGCAGGAGCATCAGGACCAGCAGATGATGGGAAGGACAGACAGCTCCCTTCGGCTGAGGTGGTGGAGCCTTGACTGCATGTAATCTGGTGTGTGCCACCGGGTGATGTAGCGGATGCTGAGGCAGGCTGGACCACCACATTGGAGTCACGGTTCTCCCAGGCCACTTTATGGTGACGCTGCATATGATGATGCAGGGCGGTCGTTCCAACATTGGCACCCTTGGCCATGCTTTACCTTCTGCCCACAAATTCTACAAATGGCTATATTCACCTCCTCCAGCGGCTTAACAAAAAACTGCCACACCACCGAGAAGGTGATTTTACCTCCAACACTCCGTATTGACCCCCTGCACCACTACTTTCCGGGCAGGTAGGCTCCTGTGAAGTGGGTGGTGTACCCCGGGCACGTTTGGCTCCCGACTCCCACTGCTGCCACCCTGCTGACTCCTGGCCACGCTATCAACTTTTTGGCTCCGCCGCTGCCTCACGGGCAAACTACCACCCTCTTCTCCCGATGATGATGAAGCCCCTAATTCACCCGGCTCCCAAATGTGATTAGCTACATCATCATCATCGAGTACTGTCTGCATGTCACTTAATTCGTCCTCAATAGTCTCTGGGTCAGGAGCCTGACCGCTCGCAACACTAACCCCCACCCCACTCTCCTCATCACTACTTGCCTGCCTGCCTCTCCTCTACATCTTGGCTGGCCAGTAGCTGCTGACTGTCCTCTAGTAGCTCGTCCTCACTGTAAAGTGGAGCTGAGCCCCATGCATATATTACTTGTCTGGCTGAGGGAACAGAAAAGGACAGAAGCAGCTTGAGGACAGGTTAGGGCACAGGGCCTGCTCTCGGGCCATGCCAATTAAGGGTTGTGTCTGACAAACCCACCGACTCTTGGCTGGGGGTGTCTGATGTCACTTGGGACAAAGTGGATGACCGAGTCAACCATTCAAGAACCGCTAGGTTGCCGGTCAAGACATGACCGCTAGATGACAACAGGAGATCAGGCTGCTGCCACACCCCCTTACTCTGCTGTGACCTGTGCCTGCGCCAGAAACATTTATACCTCTGCCACCCCCCTATGCAGGACCTGACACTTCTCTGTCTGAGATACTGTTAGATCAAATAAATAAATGAAAAGGAAAGGAAATTAAAACACCCAAAAAGAGTCTGTAATTTTCTCACTTCCCCACACTACGGCTAATAATTTTTTTTATTTCCCATTAATTAACACCAAAGACTTTAGAACATATAACTGCACCGCTGAACGGCTAACATGCCCTTACTTTTTTTCCACTTTTTCACTCCACAAAAGGCTTTAGAACATATAACTGCACCGCTGACCGGCAAAAATATATATATTTTTGCCACTAATACACGCCAAAAAGGGCTTTAGAACATATAACTGCACTGCTGAACGGCAATTTTTTTTGCCACTAATACATGCCAAAAAGGTCTTTAGAACATATAAGTGCACCACTGAACGGCAAATAATATATATTTTTGTGCCACTGACACATGCCAAAAAAAGCTTTAGAACATATAACTGCACCACTGAACGGCAAACATATTTTTTTGTTTTGCTCCACTAATACACACCAAAAAGGGCTTTAGAACATATAACTGCACCGCTGAATGGCAAATATATATATATTTTTTCGCCATTAATACACGCCAAAAAGGGCTGTAATTTTCTCACTTAACCACACTGCGGCAAATACTTTTTTTGTGTGCCACTAATACACGCCAAAAAGGACTTTAGAACATATATAATGGCAATTTGGATCCGCAGTCAGTGCAGCAAGGTGTAATAGGATTGTTCCTATTACCCAGGCTGTAAACTCCCCTACTGAACTCTGTTCTGCTTCAATACTGTGGAATGATTCCTCTCTATCCTTTCCTTGAACTTCTATACCGCAAAATAAAAGTTTTAAAGTTTTTTCTACCACTGTCCCTAGCACCTGCTGACATCACTCTCTGCACTTAGTACACTGGAAAATGGCTGAATCCAAGAAGGCTGAGGCTATTTATAGGGCTGTGACATCACAGGGCTGGCTGCTGATTGGCTGCATGCATGGCATTGTGGGTGATCCCTCGTTCCCAGAGTTCCTTGCTCTATGTCCTAACAGGTGCAGCAGCCATTTTAGGAAAAACTGTGATTCATTACCTCGAAGCGTGAGAAAATTCGGATTTGGTGCGAATCAAATTTTTCATCAACTTCGATTTGCTCATCTCTAAAAGCAACTAAGGCATTCCAGTTCTATGAGAAAACACAGAAGTCACCCTTTGTAGCCACTTTAACATACTGTAACTTCTTTTTTTTACAACAAGCAGCTCTCATTTCAGGAAGGCATGTTTATTCTTATTTGTTCGCTGCTCCATTGGGAGAGTAAGGGCTCTTTCACACTTGCGTTCTTTTTTTCCGGCACAGAGTTCCGTCGTCGGGGCTCTATGCCGGAAGAATCCTGATCAGTTTTATCCTAATGCATTCTGAATGGAGAGAAATCCGTTCAGGATGCATCAGGATGTCTTCAGTTCAGGACCGGAACGTTTTTGGGCCGGAGAAAATACCGCAGCATGCTGCGCTTTTTGCTCTGGCCAAAAATTCTGAAGACTTGCCGCAAGGCCGGATCCGGAATTAATGCCCATTGAAAGGCATTGATCCGGATCCGGCCTTAAGCTAAACGTTGTTTCGGCGCATTGCCGGATCCGACGTTTAGCTTTTTCTGAATGGTTACCATGGCTGCCGGGACGCTAAAGTCCTGGCAGCCATGGTAAAGTGTAGTGGGGAGCAGTATACTTACCGTCCGTGCGGCTCCCGGGGCGCTCCAGAGTGACGTCAAGGCGCCCGACGCGCATGGATGACGTGATCGCATGGCACATCATCCATGCGCATGGGGCGCTCTGACGTCATTCTGGAGCGCCCTGGGAGCCGCACGGACTGTAAGTATATCGCTCCCCTGCTCCCCACTACTACTATGGCAACCAGGACTTTAATAGCGTCCTGGCTGCCATAGTAACACTGAACGCATTTTGAAGACGGATCCGTCTTCAAATGCTTTCAGTACACTTGTGTTTTTCCGGATCCGGCGTGTAATTCCGGCAAGTGGAGTACACGCCGGATCCGGACAACGCAAGTGTGAAAGAGGCCTTAGGTGAGTAGAAGTTTACCTGAAGCACCATTCTCCTTCTAAGCTCCGAATCTTTTTTAAACATTCTCAGTAATTTCTATAATTCACTTCTGTCTGCCCTTGCATTATTTTTCATGCCAGTTTACTGTCACCCATGGCTACTACATGGAATAATTCTTCCCCTGTATGGTGATACACCATTAACAAGAGCAAATCTTTGTCTAGGCTCCCCTCCCCCGCAATATATCACATACCATGTATAGTGGAGTACCCTAGACAAACGTGCTGTTTGTCTTTTTTTTAGCTCTTTTTTCTTTCTATCTTGAAAAATGGACCGCACCATTACATTTAGAACATGAAAAGGAGATAGTAAAAATGTTTCTTGCCGCTGTGAGAGAAATAGCCCTGAAAATAATGTCTCTTTGTTGCTTGACATTGAACAGAAGCTGATTTACATCTGCGGCTGATCTTTCATGAATTGGATAAAAGGGAGGCAAACTCCAACCATACCATGCAGCTCCGTATGTTGATGAATCCCTTGGCACATGTTAATTAATAGTCTATTGTGTCTGGCAGCCTTGCAAAAAGGGATTCCACACAGTTTGATCTTTTAAAACAGACAGAAATCTCAGCGCTTACACCCAGACTTGTTCTTTTATATTATCCCTACCCCAGTTTTCTTACAACCCTAACTATAAAAGACATAAAACTCGGGGAGGCTATTACATTTCTGGAAGACTATCAAAGGATTCCAAATTGCTAAAGCATAACTAACAATAACCGTTTTCCAATGCAATTGCCGAAAAATCTCCTTTGTTTTAATAAGACTTTTCCCTGAATTTACAGCTGAGGGACATAAAGACAGCTTAAATTTGATGGAAATTGAGCAATTTCTTCTATTTATTTTTTATTTTTTTACACCAGTTGTTCTGTATTAGAGAATCAATATGTTCCAATCAAATGACAAGAAAATATGAAAAGCAATACAAACAAGCCACAATCTTGCAATTTGATGACTGTTGTTACAAGGGAAACAGGAGGTTCTGTTGAGAGAAATATAATGGCTGTAAGATGAGGAAATGAATAAATTGTGATACAGGATTCCATAACAATCGGCATCAATGACCATAGAGTAACAAGCCACACTATTACTTTGTATGGAAATAAGTTTTTGCATGTTATTGGTGACTGGAGATGGACACTAGAGATGAGGGAATCGACGTTGACAAACTGGAATTCGATCCGAATTCCAGGAAAAATTAAATTCACACCGAATCCGAATTTCCT
Organism: Bufo gargarizans; assembly: GCF_014858855.1. NCBI lineage: Eukaryota > Metazoa > Chordata > Amphibia > Anura > Bufonidae > Bufo > Bufo gargarizans. The sequence continues at coordinate 646,747,704 of NC_058080.1, read as the reverse complement.
CAAGCTTCGTGGTAACAAATCAAATTTTTTCCTGAAATGGCTGCTGCACGTGTTAGGACATTGAGCAAGGAACTCTGGGAACGAGGTATCACCCACAATGCCATGCATGTAGCCAATCAGCAGCCAGACAGCCCTGTGATGTCACAGCCCTATAAATAGCCTTAGCCTTTTTGGATTCAGCCATTTTCCAGTGTACTTAGTGCAGGTAGAGACATCATCAGGCGCTAGGGACAGTGCCAGAAAATACTTTAAAACTTTTATTTTGCAGTATAGAAGTTAAGGGAAAGGATAGGGAGGAATCATTCCACAGTATTAAAGCAGAACAGGGTTCAGTAGGGGAGTTTACAGCCTGGGTAATAGGAACAATCCTATTACACCTTGCTGCACTGACTGCGGATCCAAATTGCCATTATACAGCTGTGTAATTCCAGCAAACCGTTCTTGTTATTGGGGTACAAGTGCTGTTTGATACAGCCATTAACAGGGTTTATTACAAGGAAATCTTTTTACGTCTAATTTTCCCCTTGTGCGGTGCAGTTATATGTTCTAAAGCATTTTTTGGTGTGTATTAGTGGCACAAAGAATAGTATTTTCCGTTATGTGGTGAAGTTAGAAAATTACAGCCCTTTTTGGTGTGTATTAGTGGCAAAAAAATATATCTTTGCCGTTCAGCGGTGCACATATATATATATATATGTGTGTTCTAAAGCCCTTTTTGGCATGTATAAGTGGCAAAAAAAAATATGAATTATTTGCCATTCAGTGGTGCAGTTATATGTTCTAAAGCCCTTTTTGGCTTGTATTAGTGGCACAAAAAAAGTATTTGCCGTTGTGTGGTAAAGTGCAAAAATTACAGCCCATTTTGGCATGTATTAGTGGCAAAAAATATATATATTTGCCGTTCAGCGGTGCAGTTTTATGTTCTAAAGCACTTTTTGGCGTGTATTAGTGGCAAAAGAAAAATATATATTATTTGCTGCTCAGCGGTGCAGTTATATGTTCTAAAACCCTTTTTGGCGTGTAATAGTGGCAAAAAAATATATATTATTTGCCGCTCAGCGGTGCAGTTTTATGATCTAAAGCCCTTTTTGACCTGTATTAGTGGCAAAAAAATGTATTTCTATTTGCCGTTCAGAGGTCCAGTTATATGTTCTAAAGCCTTTTGTGGTGTGTATAGGTGGAAAAAAGTAAGGGCCTATTTGCTGTTTAGTGGTGCAGTTATACGTTCTAAAGCCTTTTGTGGCATGTATAAGTGGAAAAAAGTAAGGGCCTATTTGCCGTTCAGCGGTGCAGTTATATGTTCTAAAGCCTTCTTTGGTGTGTTTTAGTGGAAAAAGAAAAAGGGCTTATTAGCCGTTGTGTGGTGAAGTGAGAAAATTACAGACTTTTTTGTGGTGTTTTAATTTCCTTTTTATTTATTTATTTATTTATTTATTTATTTAATCTAAGGCCCCTTTCACAAGGGTGAGTTTTCCACGCGGGTGCAATGCGTGTGGTGAACGCATTGCACCCGCACTGAATCTGGACCCATTCACTTCAATGGGGCTGTGCAGATGAGCGGTTATTTTCATGCATCACTTGTGTGTTGCGTGAAAATCGCAGCATGTTCTATATTCAGCGTTTTTTGTGCACCGCAGGCCCCATAGAAATTAATGTGGCTGCGTGAAAATCTCAAGCATCCGCAAGCAAGTGCGGATTCGGGTGAGATTTTCATGCATGGTTGCTAGGAGATGATAGGGATGAGCAACCCCAGACCCCATTAAAGTAAATTCACTGTATTATTTTCCCTTATACCATGGTTATAAGGGAAAATAATAACATTCTTAATACAGAATGCTTATTAAAATGTCGATTGAGGGGTTAAAAAAATAATAATTGAACTCACCTTATCCACCGTCTTCTTTCTTCTTTCAGGATCTGCAAAAGGACCTTAGATGACATAATCGCGCTCACCACGTGGTGAGCTTGGTGAGGTCAGCGCAGGTCCTGCTGAATGAAGATAGAAGGTTCAAAGGTCCTTCTGCAGGTCCTGAAAGAAGAAGAAAGAGGACGATGCCGGCTGCGCAATCAAGTAAATAAGGTGAGTTATTTTTCTAACCCCTCAATCAACATTTTAGTAAGCATTCTCTATTAAGAATGCTATTATTTTCCCTTATAACCATGTTATAAGGCAAAATAATAAAATCTACAGAACACCTAACCCAAACCGTAACTTCAGTGAAGAAGTCCGGGTTCGGGTCTGGGTACCACATTCAGTTTGTTATGTCGCACGTGCAAAACACATTGCACCCGTGAGATAAAAACTGAACAACGCAATGCAATCGTAGTCAAAACTGACTGAAATTGCATGCGCACACACGCGGGTTTCCCGCAATGCACACGCAACGCATCTGGAGCAAATTCGGGACGCCCGTGTGAAAGAGGCCTAACAGTATGTCAGACAGAGAAGTCACAGGCCCTGCACAGGAGAGTGGCAAAGGCCCTAAATGTTTCTGGTGCAGTTACAGGTCGCAGCAGAGTAAGGGGGCGTGGCAGCAAGAAACGCAGCGAGAGGTCTGAGCTGTGACATCCTGCGCTGCGATTGGACAGCGCTACAGCTAGAGAGAAGGAATGCCCACAGAGAAAAGCTTATGTCTCCTCCCTGGTGTTCCGATTCTGTTACTTAGAATACAGCAAGGGAGAATGTAATGGGGGCCACAGCAGCGCAACAGAGCAGCGCCCACAAAAAAATAGTAAGTGCAGTGACTTACCCCATATATGCCCTACATGTCCTGCTACTTACTTAATAAAGTATGGACCCATAAAAGGTCCTCCAGTGGCCAGCGGGGCTCAAGAGGCAGTTGCCCTTGGTCCCCCAGGAGCAACTGGGCCCAGGATTGATGCCCCTTTTGCCCCGCGTTAAAGACGGCCCTGCCCGGGAGCAGGCCCTGTTCCCTCACCTGTCCTCAACCTGCCTCTGTCCTTTTCTGTTCCCTCAGCTAGACAAGTATTATATGCTGTGGGCTCAGCTCCACTATACAGCAAGGACGAGCTACTAGAAGACAGTCAGCAGCTACTGGCGAGCCAAGATGTGGAGGAGATATCCGCTGCTTCCTCCGGTAGGCGGGTAAGTAGTGATGAGGAGAGTGGTGTGGGAGCTGGTGTTGCAAGCGGTCAGGCTCCTGATCCAGATACCATTGAGGATGATATCAGTGATGTGCAGACAGTACTTGATGATGATTATGATGTAGCTGATCACACTTGGGAGCCGGGAGCAGTCCGTGAGCCTGTCGGTGTCTGCCAAAGTGCACAGCTGTTCCAACTTGTGGAGCTGTAACTACGGTCAGGGACAATACATGTCCTTTATGGCCCACTGGGTAAATGTGGTTTCTGCAAAGCCACTTGGCCAGATGACACCGCTTCTGCCTCCACGTTTTCACACCATTAGTCCTGTGACAATGTTTGCCTCTGCCTCCTCATTCTCCACCATGTCCTCAGTCTCCACTGCAAGGACAATTCACAGTGCCCCTCCAGCATACCACATATGCAGGGCACGGTGGTGTCACATGGTCCTGCGCCTCGTTTGCCTGGGCAGAGTCACACAGAGGAGGAACTACTCCGTATCCTTCATCAAGAAATTGAATCCTGGCTTTCTCCGTGACAACTCAAAATCGGAACCATGGTGACCGACAATGGGAAGAACATGGTGTTGGCGCTACATCAAGAAGGGCTGAGCCTTGCGCCCTGCATGGCACACGTGTTCAATCTGGTTGTCAAGCGGTTCCTGAAGTCCTCCAGCCATCTGCAAGACATCCTAAAAATGGGCAGAAAACTTTGCATGCACTTCAGTCACTTGTACACCATAAAGCACACCCTCCTTGAGCTGCAGCGACAGAACGGCATCCCCCAACATAGGCTGATATGCAACGTTTCCACCCTTTGGAATTCCACCCTCCATATGTTGGACCGACTATACAGAGAAAGGCCATAAACAATTTCTTGATGATCCAAGCGGACAGGAGTACTCCCCTGTGTAACTTCGATCTTAGGCAGTGGCAGCTAATGCATGATACCTGCCGTTTGCTCAGGCCCTTTAAGGAGGCCACGTTATTTGTCAGTCGCCAGGAGTACGGGATGAACAACGTCATTCCACTTCTTCATGTCCTGGAACAGATGCTGGTAAATCTGGCTGGTCAGGGGACTGGAGATGTGGAGCCTACATCTCATGGCTATATGAGCCCTGTGGGGGATAAACTGGAGGAGGAGGACATTGAAGCACAAGCAATGTGTAGCAGAATGAGTGGTTTTTATACACAGGTGCAGGGCCATCTTTAACGCGGTGCATAAGGGGCAGCTACCCCGGGCCCAGTTGCTCCTGGGGGGTCCAAGGCAGCTGCCTCTTGAGCCAGGCTGGCCACTGGTGATGTGGGGGGCGGCGGAAGGCCACAGGGAGATGAGCGCTTCTATTGTGTGCAAACGCTAATCTCCTCAGGACAGCGATACAGATGGAAGTGCTGCGGCGGGGCAGAGAAGGGAGAAGTGTCTCCCTTCCCCGTTCCTCTGCTAGGCTGCAGGCACTAGGTATGCAGCCTATCAGAGGCCAGTGCAGGCGGTGCGATGACGTCATTGCGCCACCTGAGGGGTACAGAGCCGGACACAAGCCGGAAGAGGCCTGCATCGCTTTGTTGCCAGCCTGATGGAGGTAAGTAAAAGTGTTTATTTTTTTATATGGCACTACTACTGGCACATGATTGGGGGGCATATATAGGGGCACCTGTTACTGGCACATAATTAGGGGGCATCTATAGGGGCATCTGTTACTGGCACATGATTGGGGGGAATCTATGGGGGCACTTTTTACTGGCACATGATTGGGGGGAATCTATGGGGGCACTTGTTACTGGCACATGATTGGGGGACATCTATGGGGCACTTGTTATTGGCACATGATTGGTGGGAATCTATCGGGGCACCTGTTACTGGCACATGATTGGGGGCATCTATGGGGACACTTGTTACTGGCACATGATTGGGGGGCATCTATGGGGGCAACTGTTACTGGCACATGATTGGGGGCATCTATGGGGGCACCTGTTACTGGCACATGATTGGGGGGAATCTATGGGGGCACTTGTTACTGGCACATGATTGGGGGCCATCTATTGGGCACTTGTCACTGGCACATGATTGGGGGCATCTATGGGGCACTTGTTATTGGCACATGATTAGGGGTAATCTATGGGGGTACTTGTTACTGGCACATGATTGGTGGGCTTCTATGGGGGTACTTGTTACTGGCACATGATTGGGGGGCATCTATGGGGGCACTTGTTACTGGCACATGATTAGGGCGCATCTATGATTCCCCATAAGGGGAATCTATGGGGGCACTTGTTACTGGCACATGATTAGGGCGCATATATGGGGGCACATCTTACTGGCACATTATTGGGGGCACTATGGGGGCATCAACTGAGGCCACAAAGAAGGATATTTTATATGGGGGAAGGGGAGAGATGAACACTATGGGGGCTTCTACCGAGGGCACAAAGGGGTATTTTATATGGGGGGCTCTGTATGGGGGTATTTTATATTGGGGCACATTATGGTGGGTACTATGGGGAAGGGGAGAGAGGAGTACTATGGGCTCATCTATGGGGGGCACTAAGAAGGAGTATTTTATACTTGCAAATTATGGGGGACACTGAGGGCATCTACTGGGGCACTATATATGGGGCATTTTATACTAGTACATTATGGGGGCACTAGGAAGAAGGAGGGAGAGGAGCACTATAGGGCATTTACTGGGGGCACTATATGGGGCTATTTTATACTGGCACATTATGGGGGCACTATGGGGACATTAGCTCAACTGGGGGCATTAACAGGGGGTATTTTTTGCACTGGTACATTATAAGGAGAATTATTACTACTGGGGGCATTATGATGGGCTTTATTACTACTAGGGTTCTATGGGAACATGATTACTAGTATGGGCACTATGGGAGCATTATTACTTCTGGGGCACAATGGGGACATGTTGGGGGCACTGTAGGAGCACTATTACTACCATGTGTGCTCCAGCAGAGAATTATTACTATTGGTGGGACTTTTAGATAACCCTTCATCCTAGGAACACCATAAATGCTATACCTATTGGTCAATTTCTTCGCATACGGCAAATTTGATCAGATGACGAGACTTTTGAAAAACAGGTCAACGACTTAATGGATCGTTTTGTGAGAAGAGGTTACAGCCGACGTTCCATCAAGAGGGCACATTTACAAGCCAGGGCACAGAAACAAACAGAACTACTTAATTCAAAGAAAAACAAAAGAGCGGACAACAAAATCAGGTAACTGACTACTTACCACTCACGGTGGGAGGAAATGAGAAGGTCTGTGATTAGACATTGGCCTGTCTTGCTAATGGACCCAATTTTGCAAAGATTTTTATCATCACATCCGTCTTTCATGGCCCGGCGAGCAAATACTCTATGGGACATTCTAGTCAGGAGTTATTTTGAGCCAATGCCGCCTTAGAGTTTCCTTGGAGCAGGTAGACTACAATTGGGCTTTAAACCGTGCGGTAGGTACGTCGCATGCCCTAATATGCTGCGGACAAAAGACTTTGTGGATGCATCAGGACAAAAAACTTTTCAAATTCAACACCATATTACCTGCTTTATTTCTAGGGTGATCTATTATGCTTTCTGTCAATGCCCCAAAATATACATGGGTTTAACTACTCGGGAACTTAAAATCTGAGTGCGTGAACATGTGAAGGATATCATCTCTGCTAAAGATATTGAAAGGAGAAGGGATTAAAAACCGGTCGCCAAACACTTTAAGGATTTTCATGCCTGTAACCCAAGATTTTTTAAGGTGAGGGCAATTGACTGTAATAAGGTTGATTAGCGAGCTGGCAATGTATAAAAATAACTGGCCCAAAAAGAAAGCCGTTGGATTTGGACTTTAGGGACTCTATGTCTCGATGGTCTGAATGAGAATTTGGGTTTCTCGTCATTCCTCTGATTGCCCAGGCCACAACTGTGGATCTTGCATATGCCTCTATTATATGGTTTTAATTTTTCTGATTATTTATTTTCTGGTTTTCTCCTTATCTCCATAGGATGCTGTGTATTGACAGTGCAAGCTCCAGCAGATTCATGTTGACTTCCATTGGATGCTTTGCATTTGGTGGTCTCTCTTGACTATGGAAATAATCTAATAGCATTTCACTGTATTTACTATACTTACCGATAGTTCTCTTTATACTAAGTTTTCGATTTGCAGTACCAGCTCCAACAGCAGCAACTTAAGTCTAGTGTCGCTGATGAGCAGTTTTCTTCACCCACCTACTGAAGAAACTACTCGCCAGCAGCAGCAGGTAGACATAGAGCAGAATCTAAACCAGCAGTTGGTGGCATACTTGGACAGCACCCTGCCACCCCAAGTTGAAGATCCGCTGGACTACTGGACAGCCAAACTGGATTTGTGGCCTGGAAAAGCTGTCCTGCCTGGCCAGTAGTGTGGTATCAGAGCGGGTGTTTAGTGCGGCGAGGGCCATAGTTACCCCAAAAAGAACTCGCCTGTCCACCCAAAATGAGGAGAGACTGAACTTTGTCAAGATGAACCAGGCGTGGATAATCCAGGATTTCCACCCATCAATGCCTGATGCATCAGTCTATATCATCCATGGTACCACACCAACACTTTGACAAAAGTTTTCTTCTGGCTACCTGCCTCAGATACTATTCCGAGACTGCCACCCGCCTGATGCCACACATCTGATGCCAAGTGCTCCTTTTTTCACCCACCATCTTCAGCTGGTACTTGTATTGCCACCCACCTCACCACTCTGTCACTGGGTCACTCTGTGGTCTCCTGATGCTAATGCCACATCACCACTTAGACCTCCTAATGCTACTGCTGCTGCCACCTCCACACTGTCATTGTGCCACTCTGTGGCCTTCTGATTCTGCTGCTGCTACCTCCACACTGTCATTGTGCCACCCTGTGGCCTCCTTCTGATGCTGCTGCTTCCACCTCCAGACTCTGTCATTGGGCCTCTCTGTGGCCTCCTGATGCTGCAGCCACCTTCACGCTGACATTGTGCCACTCTGTGGCCTCCTCCTCATGCTGCTGCCACCTCCAGACTCTGTCATTGGGACACTCTATGGTCTCCTCGTGCTGCTTCCACCTCACCACTATGTCATAGAGCCACTCTGTGGACTTCTCATGCTGTTCCCACCCTCCCCATTCATGACTGGGCCACTATTTTGCCTTTCGGCCTGGCTAACATCATCATTTATTTGACCCTTCTTCTGATCTGTCAGAAGGAAGGAAAAATGAGACACACAATGGATCCTGTCTATGTAACAGCTGTAAGGCCTGCATGACATGGTCCCTATTTTGCATCAGAATTGGCTTTTGATTTGGTAGCCAAAAGCAGGAGTAGGTACAAAACACAGAAGACATGCAACTATTCCATTCACGTGTCATCTCTGTTTTGGATCCACTCCTGTTTTTTTTACTTTAGCAATATTGATTGGTTCTTTATACCTGACGCTAACATTGACCTGCAAGGCTGAGTTCACACTTGAGTTATTTGGTCAGTTTTGGCCCCGTAACTGCCCAAATAAGTGAAGTGTGCAGTGATTCTAAGAGCGACGCCTGTCGTCTACATGTCATACTGACTGACTACCAAAGAAGACTCCCTATGAGTGTTACTGCAATTCACAGTGTTCTACACCACTATAAAGGCTCTCTGCAGCCAGGAAATAGCCATTTTTTAATGCAATTCGCAATGAATAATTTCAGATCGAACCAAATTTATTCGGCATATTAGGCAAACCGGCCACATCAAATTTTTGAGTATTTCGCTCATCTCTAATGGTGACTCATTTTAATACCTTGGGGCAAAGCTATAGGGGGTGCAGAGGTAGCAACAGTACTCAAGAACTAGTGCCAGAGGGAAGGGGAGAATATCACATAATGCCAATATTATAAATGGGAAATTTGGCACTGGCGCTCTGGAGCCCCTGTGAGAACATCACGTGTTCCTGTGACCACAATTCTTGCCCTCTGCATTACACAGTCAACATCCAGTTTCATTTTTTTAAATAGTAAAAGATAAATTAAAAAAAGGATAAAATAAGGGTGAACGTTACTTAGATGACTCTCATCTCCCACAGTATAGGGACAGGAAGTGTTAATAAGGGGACACAGGTACAGAAGATATTCCCATAGTAATCCTGTAACTTAATGCAGAATTAAAGAGGACCTTTCATCAGTTTAGCCCTAGTCTAATTATGGTCTTACCTTATAGGGCGGCCCCCACTGATGCCATGACACCACCGTTCGTGTGCTGTAGGCCCAATTGATTTAGTCGCCTTATACTATAATGAGCCGACTGGGTTATACTAGGCAGAGACTCGCAGTTTCACTGGGGCGGTTCTCTTCTCCCTGGCTGTGATCATATTTAATCAGAGTGCACTGCTCTTATCCAGGGAGGAGCTCGTTCTCCTTGACTAAGACTGGTGTGCTCTGATTGGATGTACTCACAACCAGGGAGAAGATAACAGCTCCAGCGAAACTGCGAGTCTCCACCTAGTATACCCGAGATGGCTCATTATAATTTAAGGCATCAAACGGGTCTTTGGGGGGGAAAAAGTGCCATGGCATCAGTGGGGGCCGCCCTATAAGGTAAGACCATAATTAGACTAGGGCTAAACTGATGAAAGGTCCTCTTTAAGAAATTCAAAATTGGCACTGAACCATGTGCATGAAATTGGGGGTTTGTAGATCCCATAGACCTTTTTTGAGTGCCTTATAACTGCTATGTATAACTTGGAGGTGCACAAGGCCTAAGGATAACTTTAAAGATGTTGGCCAGCAAGATAAAATGTTCTTTTAATGTTTTTAAATTATCAGAATATAAATATATGTAAGAATTCAAAACTAAAACTAATAATCCTTCATTATAAAAAGGTGCAGCAATGTCTCCGTCTCAGTGCCGATCCCTTGATCCAGGAAACTCCACTTCCTCTGACACAGGCAACTTTCCACCCCACTCGGTGTTGGTGACATGTGTGAAGGTAGCGGGATGTCTGGCTCAGGTGATTCACTAAGTCAGCCCCTTGTCCATCACAGCGAATGCAGAGATCCAGAAAAAGGGGGTGGCTTAGTGGATGAACTGAGCCAGAGAGCGGGCCCACTTTAGGCATGTCACCGAAATGTGACACCTGGAAACCTGGATGGACACTAGAATCAGGCCATAGGTGACACTTTCATAATTACTTCAGTTTTTATTGCTTCAATTAAGACACAAGTCTTATTAACCCCTACTTCTGTTAGTGGATCTGCCGAAGTTATGAAGAGGCGCCAGCCTCTACATAACTTCGGCGCATCCAGTGCAAGTTCTAAATGAAAGATCACTTCCTTGCTTGGTTTACATTTAGACCACGTAAAACAGGCGTAGAAAATGATGAATGAGACGGACCTGACAGCCTGTCCCCTTCCCCACCCACTTTTTTAGATCTGGCATGAGTGGGGAAAAGTCGCAGATTGCGGTACAACTAACCATTGCGCCACAATCTGTGCCAGAAATACGCCTAATATAGGCGTATTTCTGGATAATGAATGACCCCCATAACTTTTTTCTCACTGGACAACCCCATCAAATAGATATTGTACTGGTACTTCTCCTTTAACAGCTTCCTGTCCATCTTTCATACTGCATGTCCAGTATATGAAGACACAGACTTCAAAAACAGACTAACATTTTAAGCAAACAATGGGTTCATTCATGCACTCAGAACTTCATATATATACAATTGCCCATATTAAACTCCATTATGCTACATCTGCCCATCTGATGTGTGAAATCACTGCGTTTGATCCTAGTATACTACTTTGTTGGCTCTCTTTCATGTTTTAATGCTATACTTTTATTTCAAGCTTCACATATTTTATTCCCTTTTTAACATATTTTCCCCGCTAAGTATGTTTTTATTTTCACTATGCAGTCACATTGTAAATCAAATTTGTTCCTATCTATATGATTTTTATGTTGTTTTATTTATACAATCTGGACTTCACTTCAGTAATAATAGCAAATGGGTCTTCACTAGGGGTCATGTAACAATGTCCTTGAGCACAAACATTTTACTTATACAGTATATATATATAAAAACATACATACCACCTACAGCTGCTGTACACACCTTACTTTCATTCAAATTTATCAAAATTAATTATGTTGAAAATTTAAGGGCACCATAAATCAATCTATAACTGTGGTGCAAACAACATTAATGATATATCTGTAAAGAATAAATCAAGGCCTTTGTCAAAACAGAAGGAAGGAGAAGAAAGAGCACCAAGACTACCAGTGAGGGCGAGAAGCATGACAGACGCAAGAATATGGTTATCCCATATGTAGCTGGGGTGTCTGAGAAACTCAAAAGGATTTTTAATAAACATCACATCCCTGTCTGCTTTAAACCCAGCAACACACTGAGGCAACAACTGGTTCACCCCAAAGACCCAACGCCTAAACACAAGATGGACAACATTGTGTACGCAGTCCAGTGCAATGAGGAATGCTCAGAACTGTATATCGGCGAAACAAAACAACAACTACATCAGCGTATGGCTCAGCATAGAAGAGCCAAAACCTCTGGTCAAGATTCAGCCGTGTACTTACATCTAAAAGAAACAGGTCACACCTTTGAAGACAGTCAAGTGCGCGTTTTGGATAAGGGGTTCGATTGGTACAAACGAGGTGTGAGGGAGGCCATCTACGTAAAAATGGAGAAGCCAAGCTTGAATAGAGGTGGGGGGGGGGGTTAGACATCTATTGTCTGCCACATACAATGCTGTCTTGACACCTTTTTCTGGGAAGTCTTTATCACCTACTGACTCCAATTAGGATATTGGAATCAACACCTTTGACCCCATGCTGGGTATAATGACCTCTGACCCTATGCTGGGTATCATTACCAGATGTGGATTCAGTTACATACTTATTCCCACAGAATTCTTGTACAGTCAATCAGAATTGAGAAAGCTCATTGGAAGAACGAGTGAAACGTTTTCAAGAAATCTACAGTACGTCCAGTTGCCTTGATTTATTCTTTACAGATATATACCATGACCTGGATAAATGAGAACCTTCACAGACAACATTAATGATACATGTCTTTCTTTTCTAAAAAATCACCACTTTTTAGTTGTTTTTTATTTTATTTTATTTTATTGTTTAGAACGGATATCTGGTCTATTATAATTGTAATAGACATTACAGTACCTTTTAGGGTCGTAACATATTTTTTGCCAGACGCAATGGTCATGTTTTGCTTTCACTTGTAACTTTCCCCAAATAACACAAAAACTGACAGTACTGTCAAAAGAAACCCTAGTGATAGCAACTAGGATTTTCTGCAGACAGGTAGTCCTTGTGTAACAATCTCTGCTCCAGAAGCCAGGAAAAGAGGCAGGAGAAGACATACCCTGAGAGTTGTGACAAGCTCACCTGTTCCAGTTTTTGAGATACATGGAGAAAAGAAGCAGAAGGGGGTTTGGCTTGAGAGCTAATCAGTTGTATCTATGCTCTACTTAAATCCAGCTGTGAGATTACTGAAAGGGGTATTCCCATCTGAGACAGGGGGGCATATTGCTAGGATATGCCCTAATTTTCTTATAGATGCGGGTCCCACCTCTGGGACCTGCACCTACACCGAGAATGGAGCAGGGAAGGTGGTGACCGGAGTAGTGAATGGGAGTGCACCGCGCTTATGGGGCCACCGCTCCCATTCATTTCTAAGGGCCCAATGGAAATAGCTGAGCCAGCGCTCTGCTATTTTCAGCGGCCCCATAAAAATGAATGAAGGGTGGCTGCACATGCGCAGTGTGTCCTCCACACCTTTTTAGGGTTCTGTCAGACACCTGTCAGACAATAGGGACATATCCTAATGATATGCCCCCTATTGTCTGAGATCGGAATACCCATTTAATGCCACATATTGTGCTTTTAACCTGGCTCCTGTTTGTGCTAGATTAGGGTCCATTCACACAGCCGTATGTGTTTTGCGTATCCGCACATCTCAGGCACTATAATAGAAAATGCGTAATCTGTTCTATTTTTTTCGGGAGCCGTGGACCGGAAGATTGTAGTGTGCTCTCCGCATCCATTCTGTCCCCATAGAGAATGAACGGGTCAGCACCCATTCTGCAATTTGCAGAACGGATGTGGACCCATTATTACGGATGTGTGAATGGAGCCTTACTCTGTGTATTTTGCGAGTGTTCTTGTTTTTTACCTGGGTTGTTTATCCGATTGGTCTTTGCCTTCTCCTTGCTTGTTTGACCTCAGACTGTTTACAGTTACACCATTCTCCTGTCTTTGTGTTTCTGCACCATTTGTCTCTTGGCTCTGAATCATCAGATTACAGTTACTGTTATTGGATACTGTTTTGGCCTATATGCTTGACCGCTCTGTTTTTTTACCCCAGCTAGTACAACTACTCAACCTGCAGTGCTAGCGGCTAATTGGTGATCACAAGACAGATTCCATAACACATACAGGGACTGCTCAGGGTTATCTAGTTAAGTCTTTGATAGTGGCATTGTCCCTATAGGTGTTGCTGTTCCACTGTAGGCAGGCCTCTGAAGTTATAGGGTTGTTGCAAGACAAATTCACCAGCTCTTGCTGAACCGAGTAGCTAGCACCATGTCTGGCAGTGGGAGCCTAGTCAGGGGCGTAGCTAGAAATGACTGGGCCCCATAGCAAAAAAAATTATGGGCCCCCCCTCCCGGATCTCCCACCCCCACATACCTATCGGACCTCCCACCCCTTCCAGAGCTCCCACCCAAACACCCCTCCAGGACCTCCCACCCGAACATCCCCCTAAGTGTCGTCCACAGATCCCCCCCTAAGTGTCGTCCACTAGATCCCCCCCTTCAGTGTTGTCCACTAGATCCCCCCTTCAGTGTCGTCCACTAGATCCCCCCTTCAGTGTCGTCCACAGATCCCCCCCTTCAGTGTCGTCCACAGATCCCCACCCTTCAGTGTCGTCCACAGATCCCCCCTTCAGTGTCCTCCACAGATCCCCCCCTTCAGTGTCCTCCACAGATCCCCCCCTTCAGTGTCGTCCACAGATCCCCCCCTTCAGTGTCCTCCACAGATCCCCCCTTCAGTGTCCTCCACAGATCCCCCCTTCAGTGTCCTCCACAGATCCCCCTTCAGTGTCCTCCACAGATCCCCCCTTCAGTGTCCTCCACAGATCCCCCCCCCCCCACCAAGAGCCGCTTCCTATCTAATTTATTAACTGCACTTACTTGCCTCTGTGGAAATTGAAGAGAAGCGCCGTAATCTCGCAGGAATACGGTGCATGCGCACTTCGATGCCTCTGCCAGTGCGCCTGTGCGAGATTACGGCGCTTCTCTTCAATTTCCACAGAGGCAAGTGCAGTGCGGTCTGCGGCGCTGGTGCCAGCCTGGCTCCGCCTCCGCTACGCCCCCGTTCCGGCCGCCTCCACCGCGTCCGCCTACCTCATGTTCCGGCAGTGCTAGTGTGCTACAGTCCACTCACTGTCCTCTCCTGTCTCCTCCTTCCTTAGCTTCCGCCTTCCCCCCAGCCAGGCCCGAGCCGCGGACCGCCTGCGCCCCGCCCACTACACTGGGCGGGCGGTCGGGCCTGGCTGCTGGCTGCCTGTGTCAGACTCAGTGTATTAATACAAAAAATAAAAAATAAATGATGCGGTCCGGACGGGCCCCCAGTGGCGTAGGGCCCCATAGCCACTGCTATGGTTGCTATGGCGATCCCTACGCCACTGAGCCTAGTTTTCCGGACAGGTTACCTGTTTTCTGTCTTGTTCATCACACCTAGCCTCTAAGTCTCCTCACACTGATTAAGGTGCTCTCTCCCTAAGGAGAGTTAGTTCCCCCCTGACCTAGCTTCTAGTAACGGTTTGTTGCTGTCTGGACTGTTGTTACCTTATGGAGCACAATTGGCTGCCATATATGAATGGCATGTCATCAATATGGACAACAAATTCAGGAGGAAGCTGGCATTGGATGGAGTGCAGTGGAGCTGGAATGAAAAAGAATACATACGGTGGGTATAGTCATTCAATGTCTTCCCATTAAGAGTCCCTAAAAATGAATTACTGGTGCTTAGAAAACCCTTTAGAAACAAAAAATATAACATTCATTCATGTATCATTGTTCAACACTATAGTTTTAACTGTTACCTCTTTTATGACTTATAATTGGGTCATTCGAGGTTTCCTTTGAGGTTCCCATTGCTTTGATGGCAAGACTAGCATGTGAAGCTGAGTTATCCTTGCCTATATGAGATGGAACTGCTAATGGAACACTCTACATGTTATATGCAGGAATGCTATGGGTGGCACAAAGCCATAATGCTGGTCTGGTGCTACTGTTTTTAGTATATTATCCTATCCCCCACAAGGTAAGCCAAATGTTATCTCCATCAGTGAACCATGTAACTATCTTTTCACTAATATGCATTCCCTAGCAATGAAAAATTGGACAAAAGAACCAAATAAGAAAGCATCCATACAGCTTAACTGATGTATTATGGATGGTGTCCTTGTGCACTGGGAGCTACAGTGACCTGATTCTTGTACTACATTGCAAACGTACAACCATATTTACATACATCTCTATATTACATAGAGATTTCCATCCTTCTCTCGCTTTACAATGGTGAACTTTATTGTAACCATAGAGAATGGCATCTTGTGCTCTTTATACCTCTCACTGGGGTGAAGGGAATATGAACCTGGCCTAATTCACACAAGAGTTTTACATAAAATCTATATCTAATGTCAATTACAGGATTATACGCTATGCAGTATGCGAAGTTCGTGTCCCATGTTCTTCCAGCCAGCTCTCTTGCTCTGATTCCGTCTGAGTCACCTGTGTCCCTATGGACATGAACCTCACTTCCAATTTGAGTGCTGTCTTCATTATAATGATCACTTATGTCAGGAGAACAGCTTCTATGTCTCAATAAGAGAGAAATGAGTGATGTTGAAAGAGTTCAGCCTCAGCACAAATATAATATGACCTACGGCACAAACTCTTTGCTAGGAAATGTTCAAAAAGTTGTACTGAACTTTATGGTGACTATTTTAAGCTGCAAGAACCACTGGGAAAAAATGATTCTTCCTATATATATTCTGTGATGTAGATTAATGAAATTTATTTCAGGAGCAATTGCCTGGAAATATATACAGTAAGCATCCATAAATTATTGCAGATGATCTAAACACATTGCCACATTGAAACATTAAAATATCTGATGCCAAATTCCTCATTCAAGTTCTGCTTCCTCTGCTGGTCTCTTATATACAGTATAATGTTAATTCAAGTAACCTTCTAGAGATGTATTCCTCTTAAAGGGGTTGTATCTCATAACCTACATTTTTCAAACCAGCACCTGGTTTTGAATACTTACATATTATATAATTTACTACTGAGGAGGGAACACTGTTCCGAAACACATCTAGTGTGTATGCGACCCAGCTCTCTGAACGTTTTATTTTTATTTTTGTCGGCTGCTGCAGAGAAATTACGTAGACACTTTCAGTTTCAGGCCTGTGTGTATTAAATCTTGAGCACGGCCAAACAATATTGAGACGGACCAGAATATCCATTATACCGATTTACTCTGCTAAATCTACTGAAGTTTGTTATACTAAGAGAACTCTGCTACACCGGCTACGTCTTGCATCACTGTGGCCTGCATTGTGCCGCACCAATTCGGATTTCCGTATCCGCTCCCTCGGCTGGTCACATGGGACGCCATGGTGACTCGCAGTTTGTTCATCGGGAAGCGAGGCAGGAACAAGCTCTGTTTGAGCGTGTAACTTCGAACATCCGAAAACTTCAGTGATTGTACAAGGACACAATTCTCTGAACCAGGAGGGTTCTAACTACTGGTAACGTTATTTCTAAGTGTCATGACACTAATAGAGTCAGCCTGATTCAACTAACTGGCTGAATGTTATACATACCAGAGAAATTATTGTCATACAAAAATGTTATATAGCCAGTGAACTAGTCAATAAAATGTATCTGTATAGCACCACCTGCTCACTGAGAGGGTCGAACATGCTCAGTTTACATCTTCAACTGCCACCAGCCATATGTTCTATTAGAAGCCGTTGCAGTTACAGGGAGAGAGCTGCAGCAGAAAGTACATGTTCCCTGTGCCGCCAGGTTGAAGATAATGTAGATCTCTAGACCCATTTGAGGTGCAGGGCTGTTAGAAATGTATTGTCATGACTAAACTCAGACACCCCCCTAATATAAATTTGACCCACCCCTTCCTGTCAAGGCCAAACCCCTTCCTCTGTAAACCCCGCCCCTTCCTCTTTACAATACATTTGCGTTAGAAGTTGCGCTTTTTTAATTTTTAGAATAATGATACAGGCAGCCATTTTATTTAATACATTTGTGCTAATTTCTGTGTTGGTTGGAGGGGGGGGGTGAGGGGCAGTATTACACAATCTGTATATGTATAAAAAAAAAAATATAAAAATTGTGTAATACTGCCCCTCACCCCCCCCCCCCTCCAACAGCACAGAAATTAGCACAAATACATTAAATAAAATGCCTGTATCATTATTCTAAAAATTTAAAAAGCACAACTTCTAACACAAATGTATTTTACAGATAACTTTTATGTATTTTTTTTTTTAAAACAATCTGCAGCTAGAGATAGTACAGTATTAACCCCTCCCTAATTCTCCCGCTCTAACCACCCAACCCCCTTACCCCATAAAACAACTAAGTAATTGATTTTTTGAGAATTACTGTAATTTAAGTACTTACAGTTTTTGAAGACAGTAGGCTTAGGGATCAGTGCATTGGTGGCCGGGGCCTGGCCTCAGTGTTCACGATGATCGTGTGCAGGCATAGGTGGGTGCCCCTACATTATGGTGTACCATGCCCTGTCTGCCCTCTGCAGTGTATGGGTGGCCTTTCATGGGTGGTAGCCTGTGAATCTGCCTTTTCTATGGAAAGACACACAGCCCTAACTGCCCCCTGTGATCATCCAGTCGCCATATTTATAGCTTATTTAGTATTTATGGCAGGTCCATACACTGCAGGGGGCAGACAGGGTATGATCCACTGTAATGTAGGGGCACCCACCTATGTGGTCCATACACTACAGGGGGCAGACAGGGCATTACAGCCACCACTGACTGACTCAGGGCAGCAGGTAGATGAACACGAACAGGATCAGGTCAAACAGGAGGAAGATGTCGAACCAGTAGGAGTGCTGAGACAGCATTAGCAGGCATCCCAGAGCCTCCCTCCTCCGCTCCGCCAGCTCTGCGGACACCGTCTCTGGCCCACCTTCATTTTGCCGCTGTGCCCGCTGCCGAGTGTCCATGCTGCGCTGCGTCCGTGTCCGACGGCGAGTCTTGAGGTAATTGACAAGGAGGGGTCATGTGACAGGAAGAGGTTACGTCGTCTCTATGGTGAGAACGGGGAGCGTTGCACGTATTGGGCGCAGCATCCTCTCATGCAGCCGCCCCATTGGCAAGTGCCACCCTAGGCAAATGCCTTGTTTGCCTCGTGATAGATGCACCCCTGGTGTCCTAGTAAATCATTTACTAGGACATTCTAGTGAGGAACATTTGGATGAAACCACAGTAGTAAGACTGAATAGTAGCAACATTACATTCCTAAAGCAAGCCATAAGCTTAAAGGTATCTATAACCATTAGGTTTATGTTGTTCCCTACTTGCTTTTCACCATGCCCATTCCTTAGACCCTCAGCCTATGCTCTCTCCTGTGCAGCTCTACATCACCCCTTCAGCTGGGGAGAGCATAGGCTGGAGAGTTGTGGAGCAGAGAACTGACCACTCTATGCTTTACAGGACCCATATACAGCTGAAATTAAGTCATACCTCAGCTGTCCCGAGACCACGTGACAGCCCCCAAAATCTGGAACTGTCCCACTGCATCTGGGACATTCGGGAGATATGTATTAGGAAGACTACACTCACATATGTGAATTCTATAAACAGCAACATAGCAATACCCAATACACATAGGGGCACATTTATTAAGACCACCGGAGTTATGAAGAGGATCCGGCCTCTACATAACTTAGGTGGATCCTCCTCCACTTCTAAGGAAGCTGTCTTACCTTCAGACCATTTTCTGCGCCTAAAACAGGTGTAGAAAATTGTAAATTGGATGGGCCTTCTGGCTCTTCCCCATCCACGACATGCCCACTATTTTAGACCCGGCGTGAGTGGGGAGAAGTCGCAGATTGTGGCGCAAAGGACCTTTGCACCGCACTCTGCGCCAGAAATATGCCTAATTTAGGCGTATTTATGTTTAATAAATTATCCCCATAAGACTGTTGGTAATAACAAAGGGATGAGGCCCGTACCCACACTGGCCTGTACTTAGAACCATCCCCCAAATAAGGACACTGACCACATTCTTTCCTTTAACTTCTTTATTGCAGGGTGGTAGTCGGCCACAGCTATATTTATTATTTATAAACGGCAACATTATAAAACCGCGCGCTCTGCCAACCGCTGGACTCCCAACGGGCAGTTCCGCCAAACCCATCATTAACAACTTTTTTGGTAACAGTAAATTGCCGCCAGCTGTGACTTAAAAAATTCTTCAAACAACCGCATACTGCTCCCCTTGGGGGCATACACATTGCCAAAATAAATATTAAATAACATGAAACCTCAAAATATCTCCAACAAAAGTGAGGGAGGGTGGGGCACCGCGCTTCCGATCAAGAGGGAGAGAATGGGCGGGACCAGCACATAAGTACCCTCCCGCTACCCACCTCCTCTTCCTGCCGCACTAACTATTAACCCTTCCCTGACTCCTAACCCTTAAGCTCCCAAACAGCGGCCAGCAAAGTGCCCTAAAAGAACTATGAAGGGAAAGGGGGGGAGAAGGGGACCCCCAGTCCCTGTCTACCCATCTTAAACAGTCGGATAGCCACCATACTTATCGGAACACCATTGCCTTCTCTAAACAGCTGATCAGGGGTGGGTCCTGGGTGTCGGACCCCCACCGATCAGATACTGATAACTTTAAGGTGCCTTTACACCAGCTGACTATGTCTACTTTCACACTCACCTTTTGGCTTTACATTTGTGAGATCCGTTCAGGGCTGTCACAAGCGGTCCAAAACGGATCAGTTTTTGCCCTAATGCATTCTGAATGGAAAAGGAACCTCTCAGAATGCATCTCCATTTTGTCTCCATTCTTCTTTGAAAGCGTGCTGGTATCCGTCTGATGAAACTAAGCCAAACGTATCTGTCCTGGCGCACAATGTAAGTTAATGGGGACTGATCCGTTTTCACTGACACAATCTGGCACAATAGAAAACGTCTTGGCTATGTTAAAGATAATACAAATGGATCTGTTCTGAATGGATGCAGACGGTTGTATTATCTGAACGGATTCGTTCATGATGGATCCGCACAAAAGGAGAGTGTGAAAATAGCCTATCATGTAAATTATCGTTAAATCAGCTGAAACCGCACGATTATTGAGCAGTGTAAAAGCATTAAACCATAGAGCAACAAGTGAAGATCAGTACATTTCTCATTGGTTCAATTGTTTCTGTGGGCACAAAAATCTTTTTTAGACATTAATGATCTCAATCGTTCACTGCATGAACAATTACAGATGATTACACGGTGGGTGTGTTTAAGCATGCCACTCAGATTTCGCATTGTGTAAATGTAACTGTCTGGTTTACAAACAATGGAATATGCGATCAAAATTACAATTTTGTGAACGATAATCGGCGCGTCTAAAGAGTCATTGTTGAAACATTTACTACACCAAGAAACGACTAGTTTTTTGCATAATTGTACCGATCATTGCCTCGCGTAAAGGTACCTTAGGCTTCATGCACACGACCGTTGTGTGTTTTGCAGTCCGCAAATTGCGGATCCGCAAAACACTGATGGCGTCCATGTGTGTTTTGCAATTTGCGGAATGGCACGGACAGTCATTGATATAACACTCTGTGTGCTGTCCGCATCTTTTGCGGCCCCATTGAAGTGAATGGGTCCGCATCCAAGCCACAAAAACTGCGGCTGGGTTGCGAACCAAAACAACGGTCATGTGCATGAGGCCTTAGACTGACATTGAAAAAACACAGAATTGAAATGCAAATCCCCTTCCAAATTGTAAACAGACACCTGCATACTACTTATAGACTGCAAGGTTTTCCTATAAGCCTGCTATTGAATGGATTCCACCATAAAGCAAGTAGTGATGAGCGAGCATGCTCGGCCGAACTGCTGTTCGGCTCGAGCATCGCTATGCTCAGCAGATCCGAGTGCTCGGCTGAAAAAATTGGGTGCTTGAATACAATTAAATACAATGGAAGTCAATGGGGAACCCCAGGCACCCCCTGCTTGGCAGAGAAGAGGGTGTTTGGTTCATTAAAAAAAAAGGTTAGAGATTGATGGAAACGCCATCAAAATGGTTTGGCAACAGCATTAAGAGGATAGATGGATGCGTCTTAGACTCCTATTATGTACGACATACAATAGACAACAACACAAAGGCTATATGCCAAAAGCCAGGTATGTACAAGCCATCCATCTATTTATGAGACAGATAACAGCCTGCATACCTTACAATGGCAGCCTTCTGCACTATGAGATTTTCCAAACCAGCTCTCATCTGACCAGTAAACCTTAAAGTTATTTAGCATCTGTTGGATGGCTTGGGTGAACCTGCACACCTAGATCAATATCATTAGGGCAACAAAAAGTTTTCCGATTGTCCTAACATAATATTCAATAACCTTTCTATACAGTTTTGTCATGTAAAAACTAATTTGCATAAACATGGGAATATGAGAAAGACATGCAAATGAGCAGAATCTGCCTTGTTTTTCATAAGACTATGAAAACCAATAGAGGGCGCTATTGAGTTATGAACAGCACCCTCTATTGGTTTCACAGTCTTATGAAAAGACAAATATTCTTGTCAGAAGACTATGAAACCAATATAGGGCGCTATTGAGTTATGAACAGCGCACTCTATTGGTTTCATAGTTTTATGACAAGACAAATAATCTTGTCAGAAGACTATGAAACCAATAGAGGGCCCTGTTCATAACTCAATAGTGCCATCTATTGGTTTCATAGTCTTCTGACAAGAATATTAGACTGAGTCTTATGACAAGTTTATTAGTGTAGCCTTTTGCATGGAAAATTCGCGATAAAAATTCACCATTAGAATATTGGCGATCTACAATAGGATGATATCTGACACTGGGAAAGCTGGGTAATAACTCAGTGATAAAATCTGACACTGGGAAAGCTGGGTAATAACTCGCGATCTACACTGAGTTATTACCCAGCTTTTCCAGTGTCAGATATTATCATTGACTTACTACATAATTATTACATAATAGCTATATTTCTATATATTAGTTTTTTAGAATATTACGAATATTGTAAAAAACAAATGTATAGCAATATAGCGAATATTATGTAATAATTATGTAGCAAGTCAGTGATAATATCTGACACTGGAAAAGCTGGGTAATAACTCAGTGTAGATCGCGAGTTATTACCCAGCTTTCCCAGTGTCAGATTTTATCACTGAGTTATTACCCAGCTTTCCCAGTGTCAGATATCATCCTATTGTAGATCGCCAATATTCTAATGGTGAATTTTTATCGCGAATTTTCCATGCAAAAGGCTACACTAATAAACTTGTCATAAGACTCAGTCTAATATTCTTGTCAGAAGACTATGAAACCAATAGAGGACGCTATTGAGTTATGAACAGCACCCTCTATTGGTTTCATAGTCTTCTGACAAGAATATTTGTCTTGTCATAAGACTGTGCAACAAATAGAGGGTGCTGTTCATAACTCATTAGCGCTCTTTATTGTTTTTTATAGTCTTATGACAGCTGAAAAACAAGGCAGATTCTGCTCATTTGCATGTCTTTGCCATATTCCCATGTTTATGCAACTTTGTTTTTACATGACAAAACTGTAAAGAAAGGTTATTGAATATTATGTTAGGACAATTGGAAAACTTTTTGTCGCCCTAATGATATTGATCTAGGTGTGCAAGTTCACCCAAGCCATCCAACAGATGCAAAATAACTTTGAGGTTTACTGGTTCTCAGTCAGATAGAGCTAGTTTGGAATATCTCATAGTGCACAAGGCTGCCATTGTAAGGTATGCTGACTAAGCCTGTCATCTGTCTCATGGATAGATTGATGGCTTGCACATACCTGGCTCTTGGCATATAGCCTTTGTGTGGTTGTCTATTGTATGTTTTACATAATAGGAGTTTAAGACGCATCCATCTATCCTCTTAATGCTGTTTCCAAACCATTTTGATGGGGTTTCCATCAATTTCTAACCTTTTTTTTTTATGAACCAGACACTCCTCTTCCGAGCAGGGGGTGCCCGGTTGTCTCCAATTATACTCGGGTGCTCGGCCTAGCAAACGAATATAGCAATGTGTTCGGGCCGAACATCCGAATACTTTAGTGCTCGCTCATCACTATAGATAAGCTTTGACAATCGCCTACAGTGCCTTAAAAAAGTATTCATACCCCTTGAACATTTACACATTTTTGCACGTTAGGGTACTTTCACACTTGCGGCAGAGAGATCCAGCAAGCAGTTCCATCGCCGGAACTGCCTGCCGGATCAGGCAAAATGTATGCTCACTGATGGCATTAGTAAGACTGATCAGGATCCTGATCAGTCTTAAAAATGCCTGATCAGTCGAAAAAAAAGGAATTGAAATGCCGGATCCGTCTTTCCGGTGTCATCCGGCAAAACAGATCCGGCATTTTTTTCCACCTTTTTTTCAGTCTGCGCATGCGCATAATGGAAGGACGGATCCGGCATTCCGATATTCTGAATGCCGGATCCGGCACTAATACATTCCTATGGGAAAAATGCATTCAGGCAAGTCTTAATTTTTTTTCGCCGGAGATAAAACCGTAGCATGCTGCAGTTTTCTCTTTTGCCTGATCAGTCAAAAGGACTGAACTGAAGACATCCTGATGCAAACTGAACGGATTGCTCTCCATTCAGAATGCATGGGGATATGCCTGATCAGTTCTTTTCCGGTATAGAGCCGCTGTGACGGAACTCTATGCCGAAAAGAAAAATGCAAGTGTGAAAGTACCCTTAAACTCAAACTTAAATGTGTTTTATTGGGATTTTATGTGATAGACCAAGACAAAGTAGCAAGTATGTGTGAAGTGAAAAGAAATTGATACATGGTTTTCATAATTTATTATAAATGTAATAAAATAATACAAATCTGAAAAGTGTGGCGTGCATTTGTATTCAGCCCCTGTGCTCTGATACCCCTAAATAAAATCCAGTGTGACCAATTGCCATCAGAAGTCTTCTAATTAGTTTATTCTTAGTATAACTAGAGCTGTCCTTCGAAGGCCTCAGAGGTTTGTTAGAGAACATTAGTGATCAAACAGCATCATGGAAACCAAGGAACACACCAGACTGGTTAAGGATAAAGTTGTGGAGAGTAAAGTGTAAAGCAGGCTTAGGTAATAAAAATTATCCTAAGCTCTGAACATATCACAGAGCACTGTTCAATCCATCATTCAAAATTTGAAGGCACAACTGCAAACCCAACAAAACATGGAACGTCCATCTAAACTGACAGTCCAGGCAAGGAGAGCACTATTTAGAGCAGTGTTTCCCAACCAGTGTGCCTCCAGCTGTTGCAAAACTACACTTCCCAGCATGCCCGCACAGCCAAAGGGTGTCCAGGCATGCTGGGAGTTGTAGTTTTGCAACAGCTGGAGGCACGCTGGTTGGGAAACACTGATTTAGAGAAGCAGCCAAAAGGCCCAAGGTCACTCTGGAGGAGCTGCACAGATCCACATCTCATATCAGAGAATCTGTCCACAGGACAACTATTAGTCATATAGTCCACAAATCTGGCCTTTATGAAAGAGTGGCAATAAGAAACTCATTTTTGAAAGCAAGCCATAAGAAGTCCTGTTTGTAGTTTGCCTCAAGCCATGTAGGGTACACAGCAAACATTTCGAAGAAGGTCCTCTGGTAAGATGAAACCAAAGCTGAACTAAGCTTGCCTAAATGCAAAACTTTGTGTTTTGGAAAACTAACACTGTACATCACCCTGAACACACCATCCCCACCATGAAACATGGTGATGGCAGCATCATGCTGTGTGTACAGGGCAATCCTGGAGGTAAATGTGTTAGAGGCTGCAAAAGACTTGAGACTGGGGCGGAGGTTCATCTTCCAGCAAGACAATGACCCTAAAACATACAGCCAGATCTACAATGAAATGGTTTAGATCACAGCATATTCATGTCTTAGAATGGCCCAGTCAAAGTCCAGACCTAAAACCCATTGGATATCTGTGGCAAGACTTGAAAATTACTGTTCACAGATGGCCTCCATCCAATCTGACGGAGCTCGAGCTATTTTGAAAAGAAGAATGGGCAATTATTTCAGCCTCTAGATTAACAAAACGGGTAGAAACGTACTCCAAAAGGCTTGCAGATATAATTGCAGCGAAAGGTGGTCCTACAAACTATTGATCAAGGGGTGCTGAATACAAATGTCCCCCACACTTTTTTATTTATAAAAATTTTTGAAAACCATATATCATTTTTTTTTATACTTCTCTATTGCTTGCTACTTTGTGTTCGTCTATCACATAAAATCCCAATAAAATACATTTAAGTTTTTGTGTGTAACGTGAAAAAAATCTGGAAAATTTCAAGGGGTATGAATATTTTTTCAAGGCACTGTAATGTGAATAGTGTATTCTGTCTTATCGATACACAGAAATTATATATTTACAGGCATGATTAGAATGACAGATAAGTAGGTAACTGCAGTAAAGTGAACCATACAGATCAAGAAGTTGCACCTATTATTTGGCTTAGTGGCCAGTGTGAAAATTGCAGGATTGAATGTTTTTTTTTTGTATAAATATAGATATTGACATGGAAAATTTAAAATAACCACCAAAAATTCAAAACATTAAACACAAAATGTGATTTAAATAATAGATATTTTTTTAATCAAACATATCCATTCAAAGAGAGTGATTGTGATAATAAAAATATATCTTAATGTAGTTTACTCTTTAAAGATAAAATACTTACTTTAAACCTTAATAAACCCCAGGAACAGTCTGAAATATTTTACAATGTAACTTTTATAATTCCACTACTAAAACAAAAAACAAAACAAAAAAAAATATAGAATTTTTAAATATATATATAAATCTTCCTCAAAATTCAAAACTTGCATCCTAAGGACTAATATACCCAAGCAGAGATTACCTATAATAAATATAACAACAGCTAAGGTTAGCAAAGTAGCAGAAAGCAAGTTTAACACCCACCAGTGATACAAATACATTTTGATTTCAAATTGGATTGTGGAAAGAACTCGCACGTATTTTATCAGCCAGGTAATTCATTAAATTGCTAAAAAAAAAAAGAAAAAAAACGGGCAAAGCAGGACAGAAGTGAATAATGCAAGCTGCAATGTAATGATTAAACAAAAGAACATTTCAATGTGTCTCTAACAGCCTCGGCTCATCGCTAAAGTGGCTTTGTGAATGACAAAGGTTGAGTAGCACTGCCTTAAGGGCATTGTTAATATCTAGATTATGTAGAGAATTGGCGATGAGAACAGACATGAAGATTGACAGTCCCCATGACTCACTCCATTACTTGCTACTATTGAGCTCTTGCCTCTCATTCTCATGTCATACTGTGCAACCATCTTCCCGACCATATCAGCTTAACCCTATTTGTGCTGAATATTTTAGCTTTAGCCTATTATTCCATCTAGAGCAAGCCCACACAAAGAGATATATCAGCGCCATACCGCACAGAAATTCCATAATAATAATAATATGGATAGAGCCCAAGTCAAAGCCTCATCAGATGCCCCTCTTCATTTCAATGGTTCATCTTTGTGCAGCTCCAAATTATTCTTGATTAGTTACATGGTGACCTGACGTGCTCGTAGCTTCCTGTCTCTGTAGGGGATTTCTTGTTCATTAGCTTTATCAGTGGTTCCTACTGTATGAAAAATAGTTGAAACCAATAATCACATCCTTTTTCTTAATTATCAACACAATGGGAGATTAAAATATAAGATTTTAGTTACTCATAAATATTACTATCAAAATTGAATCTGACCCCACAACAAAAATATGTGTTGTTCCCGTAATGTAATCTGTAGTCATTCTGATGCTCTGCTGTAATCAGAAATACACTAACAATGAAATCTGCTTCTAATATTTGCCTAAATTGCACATTTAGGTGAGTTTCGTTGCATAATCTCATCAACATGTCGCAGCTATATCAGAAACGGAGCCTGATTAGCATGGCAGAAATAACATTGTGGATGACGAGAGCTTGTTTTCTCGTTAAGGACAGGAAATGAAATTGTTATATTAGATTTCTGGATTCCCATTTTGAATCTATCCACATATTTACATTTAGCTGGTTTAGAAATAAAGATTTTTCCTGACAATATTCATAGATCGCGATTTCTTAAACAAACTGTCTACGTATCTTTTGGCCAAAGAATCCTTAAAAAAAATGAGCTCAACACAATTTCTTTATGACATGTCAGTAGACCTCCTCTAGTATTTAGATAGAATAAGCTTAGATCTCAGCTTTAAGCATCAGTCACACGTCAGTGTTTCACGGACGTAATGCTGTACATGTTCTCCAGTGTTTTAGCACGGTTTGTGGGTCTGTTTTTTTAGCAAAGATGCATGGTCTATTTTTTCCGTATTCACGGATCCATTATAGTCTATGGGTCCGTGAAAACCACGGATGCCATCCGTGTTGCATCTGTGTTTCACAGATCATTAAGAAGAGATTCTTTAAAAAAATAATTCAGCTATTCAGTGTCAGTGAAACACAGATGCAACACGGACAGCAAGAAACGGACACACAGACGCAACACAGATCCTTCACGGACAGCTTCACGGATGCATCACTGACCACCTGCTCACGGATTTGAGCACGGACATGTGAATGAGGCTTTACTAAAAGGGGTTATGCCATGATTGATGTAGAAAATGAAAATGAGTACATTACACTACATTACTAACAAAGCTAGTGTTTCGACTGTAGGTAGGGACAGACAAGGACAGTGAGCCATAAGGCTAGAACCCTACTTTCAATACAAGCCCTAGATTGCTTAGACCGCAACTGATTGACGGTCCTTACACTATTTAAGTGCAGAGACGGGTAAACAACAACAGACAGACAAACACATTACCAGAGTCGTGCGTAAATGGGTCAGAACCAGACAAGCTATGCAGTATCAAACGAGAGATAGAGAGTGGTCAGAAGACAAACTGAGATCAGAACCAGACGACCAACGCAGTATCAAACGAGAGACAGAGAATGGCCAGAAGACAAACTGAGATTAGAACCAGACGACCAACGCAGTACCAAACGAGAGACAGAGAATGGTCAGAAGACAAGCCGGGGTCAGAGGAATGAGCAATCCAATAAGCACAGGAACAAAGAACACAGCTAGTGAGTCAAAGACTATCACTGGCACTTGTATACGGCCAGGAAGAGGTTTATATAGAGTGCCAAGTCCCTGGATCAGAACATCAATGACTCAGTGCTCCATTAGTCAGAAACACTAGACATAGAGCAGCTGAGCAATCAGCCCACTGATAATCTTCCCCAGCACAGGCCTACTGCAGGGAGAAACAGAGCATTGCATCCTGTAGCTAAGGATGCTGACGCATCATAAGAGGGTGTGGCTCAGCAGCATCTCTCCCGATGCAGCGGTGCCGAGGCTGGGGATCGCGCCACAGGAGTCCGGACAGGTAAGTTTCTTACAGTTAGGACCAGCCTTGTACCACACATGCTCCAATTGCTCTGCTAGATTATCTTCAGCCCGGAACCTCAGGGGACATGTCTTTTGTGCTGCAGCTTTGTCCTTGTAACTGCCACAACTTCTAACAGAACATATGGCTAGTGACAATTGAAGATTTAAACTAAGCACATTCGACCAGCTCAGTGAGATGGAACTGAGCATGTGCGACCACCTCAGTAAGCTGGACAGAGAAATAAGGACACAACCTCTTTAAAGGGGGTGTCCCACGAAAAGTAATTAATATTTTTCATACACGCATCTGGCTCTGCATACTTTTTACACTGGATGTAATGAAAAATGTGTATAGTCGCTGGTTTATTCAATAAAATGTATCTGTATAGCGCCACCTGCTGTTTGTTCTTTTCCTTATTTCTCTGTCCACCTCACTGAGGTAGTCGCACATGCTCAGTTAAATCCTTCATCTACCACCTGCTGTATCTACTGTTAGAAGCTATGAGAGTTAGAGGGAGAGAGCTCCAACTAAAAGGACACCCCCCAGACAAAGGACATGTCCCCCGGAGCTATCAGGTTGAAATAAATCAATTGGAGCAATGAATTGGGAGCTCTCTGGATCCATAGGCTGGTTGTAGCTTTATTAGAAAGAGGTTGTTGTGTGCTATAAGATGTCTGATTTTCATTTTACATTGATCATGGGATAACCCCTTTAAGTCGTCAATGCTTTATACCATTTGCCTGCACTTTACAGGATGTTTTTTACAACATCCCCTTCTCAGAGACATGCCCTTTGTCCCTGAGTGTCCATTCTCACAGCAGGAGTGTGTGATTTATCCACATTATTTAGTGTACTCCTATGTAAATGGTCCCTTCAGCAGACAAACTTCCCCCAGGGCCACCTATAGGTAATTCAGCTCAGTTTGGGATCAGTGCTTGTGGGACCTTACAGTTACCAGCTACTCCCGCTCTCCTTCACTAAAACGTTGTTAACGCTAATCATTTTGGAGTTGGGAGGTGGATCTGCTCCAGCAAAAGTGTCCATATACCTATAATAATGTAGGTCATATAAACAAGGCAGATAAAGAGGTCTTATTTTCCAGAAAAAATCATCACCTTGTCAAAAGGCAATTTCTGGTAGTTGTTTCCATAGCAGGGGGTCAAGGGAAGTGGAATCTGCATCTATTGGACATTTATACTACTTATGGCTTATCCTCAGGATAGGACATAAATATCTGATTGACAAGGGTCCAACAACCTGAAACCTTGCCAATCACCTGTTTGAGAGATAGTAGATGGAGCTGGTAACTATAGCATTGCTCCCAATGAAGTGAATGTGGTAAGCTCTGTAATATAGAAAGGGTTGTAGCCAGCTCACCTCATCGTCCTGCACGGCGGTGCACGGAGCGGACTCAAGCCAGTCCCTTGTAAGTAGAAAAAAATTGAAAGAAATGCTCCAGCACCGCGGTGGATAGTATGAAAGTCCCGGTCTTTATTAACACCAAAAAATCCAGGTGAGTACAGCAATCACAGACAAACACTGGTGGTCCCCGGTTCCCCGGATCTACGCGTTTCGAACTGTTGTGTTCTTAGTCATGATCCTAAGTGTCTCTCCTGTTCCAAGCCTAAAATACTAATCCCCCGCCATCATCTCCTCCTAGTGAGGGAGGAGTGTGATGGAACAGGGCGGTCAGCAAAATCGGCTGGGTCCATGGGAGACACCTGTGTAAACCCAATCACATGTTGCACAATACGAATCCCAATAGTGCTCCATACAAACTTTATAAATTACATAGAAAAATATACATAGATAAAACATCTTTCAATGCATATATATAACTAACTAATATAAAATCCTCTGTTAGCCCTCTCTCCAAACATGCCCGGCATAATGTTCTTATTTAATACAAGTTGTAGATCAGTAGATGTAATATTCAAAAGACAGACATAAGATCTCCAGACCTAAATCAGCGCAAAAGAGCAATATTTTATCATATTATATTATCCTATTCATATCACATATTCTTGTGGTTCCATATGTCCATCCTTTAGTTTCTTTATTCATCTGATATACTAGTGTGGAATATTTGACTTTCTCCATTACGCTCAGAAAACGCATAGTGTGAACCAGGACCAATCTCTAAACTGAAAGAGAGAACCACTTTTATCGGACAGAATACATTCAGTAGTTAATCCATATAACAAAACCACAGTATATCCTGCGTTATGGAATTAGTTGTTTAATAGATGTATAAAGAATAGTGGTCAGTGATTGCTGTTCACCCCATCTCTTTTGGAATGCAATTAATTTTTGCATACCAAATAATCCCAAAAATCAGGGCCTTATGTTTAAAGTTGCTTTGATCTATCTAATATAGCAGTGAGATTGATCTCAGGCGAATTTGCAATCACAGCTAACCCACAAAATATTGTTCAAAAATAATTTTCTATATTTATCCATTTCATGCATATACACTGTGGAAAAGTTACTAAACTATATAGACTAGTATCCGATTGTTCAAACTCTTCAGATACATTGTGAGTCTTTGTATAAAGTACAATATATGTGTTATTCATATCATCATCTCATCCCTGAGACATGGACTGTTTATACCCAGAATTTTGGCAGCAAATGCAGATATCAAAAAGCGCACATGCGTTTATACTGGTATTCAACTTGTAGTATTCAACCTGTAGTGTATAAGTATTCCTTGTTCATCATTTATGTGTTCTGATATGCAAGGGTGTGCAGAGAAAGAAAAATATTTTTTCCCCGGTCACACCCATTATAAGGTTGGTCAGTATGAACACCATTTATCGCATATGCGCCTTTAGTTCCAACACTAGTGCCGCCTGTTTTTTTTTATAGTAGTATGTCAGTGGGGAGAGAAAAGACCATCACAAGAGGAAAAAGGAAAACTTTGAAGTTAAAATAAACATATAAATATATATGTTGGGCCAAAAACATATAGCAAAACCATACAAATGCTGCAAGTCAATTTCAGTATAGGTACATCAATTCCTTTTTGAGATTAAGCCCCAATGGATATCTTGTGCTCAATCTCCAAATCCAAAACGCCTCTCTGAGAATAATTTTTTGTTTCAAATTTCCACCCCTTTTTGGCAATGTAACCCGTTCAAAGGCAAATGTACTGAAATTGTCTACATTACGTCCATGGACACTTATGAAGTGGTTGGCCGCATTTGATATACCTGTTGCTGATGGATTGCAAATATAATTCAGGTGTTCTCGCAGTCTGTCTTTGAATTTTCTGCTTGTGCAGCCAATGTATATTAAGTCACACAATGTGCATGTGATAATGTAGACGACTCCAGTTGTACCACAATTTATATAGCTCTTGATGGGGAAGCTTTCTGAATGAGATGAATTAGAAAATTCTTTGGTATTAATAGTAAATTTACATGTTATACATCTGCTACCCCCACATTTAGAAAAGCCCGTATATTTTAACCACGTAGGTGGATCCTTGGCCTGAATTGGACTATACATAGAGGGTGAAAGCGTTTTGCCTAAAGTATCGGGTCTCTTTGAGACCACACGGCATCCATTTTGTAGGACTTCTCTCAGGATTTTATCCTCATACAAGATTGGAATACATTTTTGAATAATCTTCTTAATTTCGGGAAATTGTCTACTATAAGTTAAGAGACCTATATATAGCCCTAACAAAATTACGGGCCTACCCCTAATTAGAATATATATAACCGATTGAAAAAGCTGTACGCGAAACGTGCGTTGGGGAGTGGACCAGTGGTACTGCTGCACGATACATTACAATCAATTGGTCAGTATATATATATCTTTTCCATCATGTGTCAAATACAATTGTGGTTATTGTTATTGCCTCATTTTTGACAAACTTGGTGTATATTTTTACACCGGCTTGTGGCAAACTTTGACATATATACATGTGGATATTTTTAGTGTCTAATAGCTACAGCCTGTGGATACTATATGCCCACTATTGATGACCATTTGGGTACAATTATGCACTTGCACTTTACCTTGGAGATATGTATTGGCAGCCCACCATCGGTTCACTTGGTTTTTAATATGTACTGTAACCTGTGTGTATTGTCTTACTTGTGACCAGTGCTGATCATGTGTCTTTTTTGTAATTTTCATAATAAAATTGAGTTATTTTTGTACTAATGTAGTATATATTCTTTGAATTAAAATATATTTTACTTATCTTACTCCTTCAATCGGTTATATACTATAAGTTAAGACCAATGTCGGTGTGGACTCATTAGCCCGAACCTTTTCAGATGGAATACATGTATTACTAGAACCATCATTTTTCTTTCCATCTTGTAGAGGATAATTATACCTGGTAGACAATCTTTTTTGGTTGTAATTAGTTGTAAGTCCCAATAGGTCTGTTCTAGATCTATTTTTCGCTATTTTTAAACCCCTATGTAGCATCCAATGTGGGTAACCTCGCTTTTTTAAACGATCCCAGATGTTTGCACATTCCCCATAAAAGGCTGCATCCGTGCTACAATTTCTCTTTGCTCTTATGAACTCCCCCACTGGAATGCTTTTGATTGTATGTAGTGGGTGGTGGCTATTTGCCTTTAAGATAGTGTTGCCAGATACCTCCTTACGGTATGTCTCTGTCATCACTATCTGGCCCGGTTTCCCAGTCAGCTTCAAATCCAAGAAGCTGATATTTTCGGAATGGTGGGAACAGGTAAATCTCAGATTGTATTGGTTATGGTTCAAATAATCAGTAAAGTCCGGTATGGCAGACACATCGCCACTCCAAATGAGGAGTAAGTCATCGATGTATCTGCCATACCAGACAAGAAAACCAGAAAAAGGATTGTCCACTGAAGCTCTGTAGTTGCAATCTTCATCCACTGCACAATAGACAGAGCAATGGAGTTACTATACAACAGCTGATCGGCAGGGGTCCTGGGTGTTGGATCCCCACCAGTCATTGTCATATCTTTATAGCCTATCCTGAGGATAGACCATCCATAGTAAAGGAATGAGCAACCTCCTTAACTCCTTAAAGGGAACCTGTCACCAGGATTTTTTGCATAGAGCTGGGGACATGGGTTGCTAGATGGCCACTAGCACATCTGCAATACCCAGTCCCCATAGCTCTCTGTGCTTTTATTGTGTTAAAAAAACGTTTTGATCGATATGCAAATGAACCTGATATGTGTCCTGTATCCGGAGATGAGTCCAGCGGAAAGGAGCCCAGCACTGCCCCGCACCCTCCGAATCTCCTCCTTGCTGGCTGACGTCACAGAGCTGGTGCGCCAAAATCTCACGATGCGCGAGCTAGCGCAATGCGTAGTTCATTCCCTGTGCTGATGCCATGCGCTAGCTCGCGCATCGTGAGGTTTCGGTGCTCCAGCTCTGTGACGTCAGCCAGCAAGGAGGAGATTCGGAGGACGCGGGGCGGTGCTGGGCTCCTTTCCGCTTGACTCATCTCCAGATACTGTCACTACCAGAGCTTTGAGACGTTCTCAAAGCTCTGTGTCTCCACCCCTGTGATGATGTCACTTAGGGTTGGAGGTTTTCTCACTGTTCTGTTTCTCCGCCCCTGTGATGAGGTCTTACTCTCAGCTGTCTCTCCTGCGTTTGATTTCTCTGCCTTTAAATCACCCCTCCTCCTATTGCAGGGCGTGGATTATATTTCTCCTTTCAGTTGTAGCTCTGCCTTGAGTATCTTCACTCCTTTAGCTACTAGTTCTCTGGACCTGTGTTCTGCTGCTGCAAGCACTCCGGATATTGCCAGCGGTCCTTGGATCCGTCTTCTCTACGGCTGCAGCTCCATCAGCTAAGTGTGCAGACTTTGTTATGTACCTGGTGATTTCCTGACTGGATCTGAGGTGGCCCCGGTTCCCTCCTTATTCTGTGCAGGGCATCGGAGGCCGTGCCCCTTCCACTATCGTAGGGGTTACAGGGCTCATCAGTCTAAGGTACGCGGGCATGCCTCGTTCCACCATTTGGATCCGGGCATGTGCTTTAGCAGCATAGGGAGAGTGTTGAGGGTCTGACAGGGGTCACCCTTTCTCTTCCCTAGTTTGGGTCCGGTCAGTGGCTCTTTTTACTGTGTATACTCTTGTTACCCTTAAACAGCCGTGACATTATAATCCACCATATTCTGAGGACTAAATCCTCTTTTATCAGGGGCAAGTCGGCCTAGCTGCATGGGCTCCTCCTCAGAGGGGAGCGAGACAGGATGAGACCCCTGCATGCTGAATGAGTCCGCACCATTGCCCCTAGACTGACAATGGCTGGACGGAGAGGTCTTGTTTCTTTCCCTTAGACGCCTGTCAAGGCGTACCGCCAATGACATGGCAGACTCTAAGGATGTTGGTCTCTCATGGAAAGCAAAGGCATCTTTCAAACCCTCTGAGAGACCATGACAGAACTGACTTCGGAGTGCAGCATCATTCCAGCCTGAATCAGCTGCCCATCTCCGAAATTCAGAACAATAAAGCTCCGCAGACAGTTTGTTCTGGCATAGAACACGTAAGTTCGATTCTGCCAGAGCAACACGATCCGGGTCATCATATATCTGCCCCAGGGCCACAAAAAACCTCTCCACGGATCGCAGGGAAGGATCCCCTGATGGCAGCGAAAAAGCCCAAGTCTGAGCATTACCTCTGAGCAGGGAGATGACAATCCTCACCCTCTGTTTGACTGTCCCATTAACCTCATTCCCGGCACCAAGCTGCCAAAGGCACGCCTCTACAATCTCTCACAACCGGAGAGACTCGCAATGCGAACCTATATCTCTGAGAGTCTCGAGAAGGGGCATATTCGTCCCTCAAAGTCGCCTGTTGCCGCGGGTTTTTTTTTTGTTAAAAAAAAAGATGGCTCTCTGAGACCTTGCTTAGATTTTAGGGAGCTGAACCGTATCACGATTCGCGATCCCTATCCCCTTCCTCTGATCCCGGACCTCTTCAACCAAATTGTTGGGGCCAAGGTGTTTTCCAAATTGGATCTGAGAGGCGCGTACAACCTGGTCAGGGTCAGAGAGGGGGATGAATGGAAAACGGCCTTTAATACCCCTAACGGGCATTTCGAGAATCTCGTTATGCCTTTCGGCCTGATGAATGCTCCGGCCGTCTTTCAGCATTTTGTTAATAGTATTTTCTATCATTTAATGGGGAAATTTGTATTGGTGTATCTTGATGATATTTTGATTTTTTCCCCTGATGTTCAGACTCATCAGGATCATCTTTTTCAGGTCCTGCAGATACTGCGGGAAAATAAACTGTATGCCAAGCTGGAGAAATGTCTTTTTATGGTATCAGAGATTCAATTTCTGGGTTTTCTCCTCTCTGCTTCTGGTTTTCGCATGGATCCGGAGAAGGTCCGTGCTGTGCTGGAGTGGGAGCTTCCTGAAAATCAGAAGGCATTGATGCGCTTTCTGGGTTTTGCTAACTACTACAGAAAGTTCATTTTGAATTATTCCTCTATTGTCAAACCCCTTACTGACATGACAAAAAAGGGGACGGATTTTTCCTCTTGGTCGGAGGAGGCGCTTGCAGCCTTTTCTAAGATTAAAGAGAGTTTTGCGTCTGCTCCCATCTTGCTGCATCCCGATGTTTCCTTACCTTTTATTGTTGAGGTGGATGCTTCCGAGGTCGGTGTGGGTGCAGTTTTGTCCCAGGGCCCCTCTCCTGCCAAATGGCGACCTTGTGCCTTTTTCTCTAGAAAACTCTCCCCGGCAGAGAGAAACTATGATGTGGGAGATAGGGAGTTGTTGGCCATCAAGTTGGCTTTCGAGGAATGGCGCCATTGGTTGGAGGGGGCCAGGCACCCTATCACCGTTTTTACCGACCATAAGAATCTGGCGTACCTGGAGTCGGCCAGGCGTATGAATCCGAGACAGGCCAGATGGTCTCTGTTCTTCTCCAGATTTAATTTTGTTGTTACTTTCCGCCCTGGGATCAAGAATGTGAAGGCTGATGCTCTCTCTCGCTGTTTTCCGGGAGGAGGAAACTCCGAGGACCCGGGTCCCATTTTGGCGGAGGGGGTAGTTGTTTCTGCTCTATATTCCGATTTGGAGGCCGAGGTCCAGGCTGCCCAGTCTGAGGCACCTGCCCGTTGTCCCTCCGGGAAGTTGTTCGTGCCTCCTGAGCTACGTCACAAACTCTTTAAGGAACATCATGATACAGTTCTTGCTGGTCACCCCGGGAGTAGAGCCACGGTAGATCTCATTGCTCGGAGATTTTGGTGGCCGGCTCTTCGTAAGTCTGTGGAGGGTTTTGTGGCGGCTTGTGAGACGTGCGCTCGCGCTAAGGTCCCTCGTTCACGACCTTCAGGTTCCCTTCTCCCGTTACCCATACCTTCCCGTCCTTGGACACACCTGTCCATGGACTTTATCACGGATCTTCCTCGTTCCTCGGGGAAGTCGGTGATCCTGGTGGTCGTGGACCGTTTTAGCAAGATGGCTCATTTCGTTCCTTTCCCTGGTTTACCCAATGCTAAAACGTTGGCGCAAGCTTTTGTTGATCATATTGTTAAATTGCACGGCATTCCCTCTGAGATTGTTTCCGATAGAGGCACGCAGTTTGTGTCCAGGTTCTGGAAGGCTTTCTGTTCTCGCCTGGGGGTTCGGCTGTCCTTCTCTTCTGCTTTTCACCCGCAGTCGAATGGTCAGACTGAGCGCCTCAATCAGAATCTGGAGACATATTTGCGCTGTTTTGTGGCAGAGAACCAGGAGGATTGGTGTTCATTTCTCCCTCTTGCTGAGTTTGCTTTGAACAACCGTCGTCAGGAATCTTCTGATAAGTCACCATTTTTTGGTGCATATGGGTTCCATCCGCAGTTTGGGACATTCTCGGGAGGGGCTCTTTCTGGTTTACCTGAGGAGGAGAGATTTTCCTCGTCTTTGTCTACCATTTGGCAAAAGATTCAGAGTAATCTCAGAAAGATGAGTGAGAAGTATAAGCGTGTGGCTGATAAGAGACGTGTGCCTGGTCCGGACCTGAATGTGGGTGATCTGGTGTGGTTGTCTACAAGAAATATTAAACTGAAGGTTCCCTCCTGGAAATTGGGCCCCAAGTTTATTGGGCCTTATAAAATTTTGTCAGTCATCAATCCTGTTGCCTTCCGCCTTGATCTTCCACGGGTTTGGAAGATACATAATGTTTTTCACAGATCTCTCTTAAAACCATATGTCCAGCCCACGGTACCCTCCTCTTTGCCTCCTCCTCCGATTTTGGTTGATGGCAATCTGGAGTTTGAGGTTTCCAGAATTGTGGACTCTCGCATTGTCCGTGGTTCTCTTCAGTACCTCGTTCATTGGAAGGGTTATGGTCCTGAGGAGAGGATGTGGGTTCCGATGTCGGACATTAAAGCCACTCGCCTTATCAGGGCATTTCATAGGGCTCATCCTGGGAAGGTGGGTCCTGGGTGTCCGGAGTCCACCCGTAGAAGGGGGGGTACTGTCACTACCAGAGCTTTGAGACGTTCTCAAAGCTCTGTGTCTCCACCCCTGTGATGATGTCACTTAGGGTTGGAGGTTTTCTCACTGTTCTGTTTCTCCGCCCCTGTGATGAGGTCTTACTCTCAGCTGTCTCTCCTGCGTTTGATTTCTCTGCCTTTAAATCACCCCTCCTCCTATTGCAGGGCGTGGATTATATTTCTCCTTTCAGTTGTAGCTCTGCCTTGAGTATCTTCACTCCTTTAGCTACTAGTTCTCTGGACCTGTGTTCTGCTGCTGCAAGCACTCCGGATATTGCCAGCGGTCCTTGGATCCGTCTTCTCTACGGCTGCAGCTCCATCAGCTAAGTGTGCAGACTTTGTTATGTACCTGGTGATTTCCTGACTGGATCTGAGGTGGCCCCGGTTCCCTCCTTATTCTGTGCAGGGCATCAGAGGCCGTGCCCCTTCCACTATCGTAGGGGTTACAGGGCTCATCAGTCTAAGGTACGCGGGCATGCCTCGTTCCACCATTTGGATCCGGGCATGTGCTTTAGCAGCATAGGGAGAGTGTTGAGGGTCTGACAGGGGTCACCCTTTCTCTTCCCTAGTTTGGGTCCGGTCAGTGGCTCTTTTTACTGTGTATACTCTTGTTACCCTTAAACAGCCGTGACAGATACAGGACACATATCAGGTTAATTTGCATATCGATCAAAACATTTTTTTAACACAGTAAAAGCACACAGAGCTATGGGGACTGGGTATTGCAGATGTGCTAGTGGCCATCTAGCAACCCATGTCCTCAGCTCTATGCACAAAATCCTGGTGACAGGTTCCCTTTAACTCTCAGACATCTGAGCTTCTAAATACATTGCTCTCTGGCAACAGTATCCGGCAGAATTTTAATTTACTGTTTTAAAAATTGAATATAGTGATTAAAACATATCATAAAAAATCAACCCAAGATAAGAGCTCATACACACGACTGTTGCCTGCTTTGCTGTATGAAAATTGCAGATCCGCAAAACACGGATACCGGCCATGTGCATTCTGCATTTTGCTTAATGGAACGTCCGGCCCATAATAGAACAGATGCAGCTGAACGGACAAATGGATGCGGACAGCACACTGTGCAGACAGCCCCATTGATAAGAATGGGTCTGCATCTGACCCGCAAAAAATGAGGATCTGATGCAGACAAAAAATGCGTTCATGTGCATGAGGCCTAAAGCAAAGTATTTTCAAAGTTGTACATAATTGTAAAGAGCTATCCTTTAAATGTAACGTTTGTAGCTCCCAAACTGTGACAACCAACCATACGGCGCTGGTGGATGTGACTTAAGGACCATACATGTACGGCAGACAGATTGGGCGGGTGCAGTCACTGACAGCTGGGCCTCTGCTGCATAAGCCGGCATCAGTGAAAACACCGATGCCAGCATGTCAACCCCTCGTGTCCCGCAATCAAAACTGACCGCGGCATGCGGAGGGTTTGCGGAGGGTACAGGTGCCCTTGGCTTCATTGGGTCCCCATGCTGCAGTGGCGGGTACCTGAAGGCAGGCCCTTAGCGTGGGTCTCGCAGGCAGGCTGTCAGCATAAAACCTGACAGCCAATGCATTACAATACAGGTTGTATTGTAATTAGGGCGGACACTGGCTTCACCCAAGAAAGCCGGATCTCACCAGCCATGCCCCCAAACCAATAAACCACGTCCGCCTCTGTGAACCCACACCCCCACCTCCGTGAAGCTACGCCCCCATTGCTGGCCAGGATAAAAAACAGGGAAAGGAGAAGTTTCTGAGGGGAAGGTGAGCTGGGGGCAGCCGGGGTTTCTCTTTTCCCCTCAGTCAGCCACAGGGAGCCATGTCTGCAGCTCTAGTGACTGACTGGGGGTGAGAGAAGCCTCAGTCAGTTACTGCAGCTCACGCTCAGACATGGCAGTGATGCTGTCTGAGCGTGAGCTACTGCAAGGGTGGACATCCCCGTGTCCGTCCAGGCCCTGCGCCGG
This sequence comes from Bufo gargarizans, assembly GCF_014858855.1. Taxonomy (NCBI): domain Eukaryota; kingdom Metazoa; phylum Chordata; class Amphibia; order Anura; family Bufonidae; genus Bufo; species Bufo gargarizans. The sequence continues at coordinate 646,707,389 of NC_058080.1, read as the reverse complement.
ACGAAGGACAGAGAGCCAGAAAACTGGACTGTCCAGCCTAAAACCGGACTTCTGGCCACCCTAATTGTAATGCATTGCAGAGGGGATCAGACCCCAGAAGTTGAAGTCCTAAAGTGGGACAAAAATAAAAAGTAGAAAAATAAAAAGTAAAAAAGTGTTTTTCATAATGAAAAAATTAAGTTTCAAGTAAAAAATAAATAAAAATTTCACAAAATAAAACATAAAATTGTAAGAAAAAAAAGAAAGAAAACCAGACATATTGGGTATTGCCGCGTCCATAACGACAGGCTCCACAAAAATATCACAAGATCCACCCCCTCACCTGAACGCTGTAGAAAAAATGTAATAAAAACTGTGCTAAAACAATATTTTTTTGTCACCTTACATCACAAAAAGTTCAACTCCAAGCGATCAAAAAGATGTGTGCCCCCCAAAATAGTACCAATCAAACCATCACCTCATCCCGCAAATAATGAGCCCCTACATAAAACAACTGGGCAAAAACTATGGCTCTCAGAATATGGAGAATATGGAATATGGATTTTTGTTTCAAAAATGCTTTTATTGTGTTAAAAGTAAAAAAATAAAAAAGTAGACATATTACATATTGCCGTGTCCATAACAACCAGGTCTATTAAAATATCACATGATCTAACCCCTCAGGTGAACACCATAAAAAATAAAATAAAAACTGTGTCAAAAAAGCAATTTTTGTCACTTTACATCAGAAAAAGTCTAATACCAAGTGATCAAAAAGTCATACGCACCCCAGAATCATACCAATCAAACCATCATCTCATCCAGCAAAAAATGAGACCCTACCTAAGACAATTGTCCAAAAAAAATAAAAAAAAATATGGCTCTTAGAATATGGAGACTCTATAACATGATTTTTTTTGTTTCAAAAATGCATTTATTGTGTAAAACTTAAATAAATAAATAAAAGTATACATATTAGGTATTGCCGCATCCGCAACAACCTGCTGTTTTTATACATCATTATACATTTTTATATATCACATGACCTAACCCCTCAGGTGAACACTGTAAAAAAATAAAACCAAGCGATCAAAAAGTAATATGCACCCTAAAAAAGTACCGAACTGTGATCTCATCCTGCACAAAATTAGACCCTTCATCAGACGATCACCCAAAAAATAAAAATAAAACTATGGCTTTCAGAATATGGAGACACAAAAAAAAAAAATGTTTTCAAATTTTTTTTTTATTATGTAAAACTGAAACAAACATCCAAAAAAAGAGTCATATTTAGTATTGTCGCGTCTGTAACAACCTGCACTATAAAAATACCACATGATCTATCCTGTCAGATGAACATTGCAAAAAACATAAAATAAAAACAGTGGCAAAACAGCAATTTTTTGTTACCTTGCATCACAACCAAAAATCATGTGTACCCTAAAATAGTACCAACAAAACTGCCACCTTATCCCGTAGTTTACAAAATGGGGTCACTTTTTTGGAGTTTATACTCTAGGGGTGCATCAGGGGGTCTTCAAATGTAACATGGCAACTTAAAATTATCCCAGTGAAATCTGCCTTCCAAAAACCATATGGCGTTTCTTTCCTTCTGTGCCCTGCCGTTTGCGCATACAGCAGTTTACGACCACATATGGGGTGTTTCTGTAAACTACAGAATCAGGGTAATAAATATTGAGTTGTGTTTGGCTGTTAACCCTTGCTTTGTTACTGGAAAAAATGGATTAAAATGGAAAATCTGCCAAAAAAGTGAAATTCTGAAATTTCATCTACATATTTATTTAATTCTTGTGGAACACCTAACCTGGGTTAACAAAGTTTGTAAAATCCGTTTTGAATACCTTGAGGGGTGTAGTTTCTAAAATGGGTCAATTTATGGGTGGTTTCTATCATGTATATAGGTAATGTTATCCAGCTCACCTGGTCGGCGTGTATTATCCCGTGTGCACGGAGTCAAGCCAGCAAGTTCCTGGGCGTAGACAAAGTGAAATAGAAAAAACGATTCTGGCACCTATTTTTCTTCCCATAAAATCTTCCTCTTTATTCAATCACATCATATGCGGGACAGTATCACAAACAAGCTGTTTACGCGTTTCAGAGACCTTCTCCTTAGTCGTAACAAAGTGGTCTGCGAGTCTAAAGAAATTTAAAGACCCATGTTCCCTCCCCCATCTAGTGGGTGGTGGTAACTTGATGTCACAACTCAATCAGCTTGCAGCTTGTTTGTGATACTGTCCCGCATATTATGTGATTGAATAAAGAGGAAGATTTTATGGGAAGAAAAATAGGTGCCGGAATCGTTTTTTCTATTTCACCTGGTTTCTATCATGAAAGCCCCACAAAGTGACTTCAGACCAAGAAATGGTCCTTAAAAATTGCAATATTTGCTTCTAAACTTCTAAGCCTTCTAACGTCCCCAAAAAAATAAAATGTCATTGTACGTTGGGCCCCCCTAAGCAAAGATTAGTAAATGTGGCCCTAGGCCACAGTTCAGCAGCAGACAGAGAGAACCCAACCCCTTATGTCTCCTGGGGCCGTCTCTATAATAATCCCCCACTCATTTGTGAATGGGGTTAATTAATAATTCGGTGACCGATCTAATTTCTAATATAAAAAAGTCAATATGCGTGATTGCGCTCTCAGCGCTCTACCTACCTCCTCCTCCTGGCGCGTCAGTGACAGGTCTGGCTGTGTAAGGTGAGTGAGTCACTGGTCACGTGAGTCCGTGACTCACCACTCAATCCCATTAGCTCCGGAGACTTAGTCCCTGCTGGCTGCTCCGCTGTGGCGCCACTCACCAGGCTGCGGTGAGACACACCCCCTTTACCATGTGGCGACGCCGACGTACTTGCTTGTTCTTAAGACTTGTGAGGGAGAACTCCAGTGCCGACAGGCCGCGGGTGACACCCCATCAGACTGGTGTCACACGGAGCGGCCCGCACCCACCGCACCCCCCTCACAACGCCACTGGACAGACAAATCATTTATTAATGAGCGAGCCACACACCGCTCGCTTACATAGCATAGACTAGTGAATGGGAGTCGGGAAACTGAGCTCCCTTGGGCCCCCAGGAGCAACTGGGCCCGGGGCAGCTGCCCCTTTTGCCCTGCGGCAAAGACGGCCCTGCACATTAAAATGGGAAAAACACTCCCTTAAATGTCCCTATTTTATTGTAGATTTTCAATTTAAATAACTGGTACACAAATCAGGTGAGTGGGGTGCATTTAAACTCCTTAGTGAGATTTTAGCCTTAAAGAGGTTTCCTGTAATAATTACTTTTAATCTAATGCCCACAGCCTGCCTCCTGAAACACAGTTTATACTTACCTGCAACCTGCCACTCTGGCCCTACACCCTGTTTCTGCTGTGTTTAGTATTAGCTTGCTAATCATAGCTTGCTGCTAATTCAAGTGCTGCTTGTCTAAGTGCATTGGAGATATTCAGGAGATACTCAGGAGGTAATCTGGAGGTGGATACAATCTAAACAAGTAAGATTTGTTTGTTTAAAATCTTTCCCCTCTTTACAATGGCAGACCTGGTTCTGTGCAGGAATTGTTATGCTTTTATTTCAGGTTCCACTCTTCAGACGTTTGGATACTGTCTGATCTGTAGACAGCTCTCCATAATGCAGCAGAAAATTACCTTTTTGAAATATGAGATTTTTAAATTAACCACTAAACAAACTCAGGCTGAGAACATTGCAATGCCACTGCCACAGAGGCCCTCTAGAAATGGAAGATGGGTTACTGTAGGTTCTGGTAGACTGAGAGTTGTGGATAGAAGGCATGTCCCACAGTCTGTGGTTCTCCATAATTCATTTGCAGCACTTTCAGAGTGCAAGAGCAACATGGAGGATGGCTCAAGCACAGTGGGTGAGAAACAATCATCTCCCATGCCTAAAGTATGCAAGACTGCAGCCAAAGACAAAAAGGAGAAGGTGAGGATTGATAGTAAGCAGCTGTTGGTGTGCGATTCCATCATAAGAGGTGTGAAGTTTGAGGAGAATAGTGTTGTGAGATTTCTCCCTGGTGCTACCGCTAGCAGGGATAGACGACGGATCCTAAATATTGTTAGGCAAGCAAAGCAGGAAAGGGAAGTAGATATTATTCTCCATCTTGGGACAAACGATCTGGCATGCAATGAGGTTTCAAAGGTGAAGGAAGCTTTTCACACACTTGGAAAGGATATACGGGAGGTTGCATCAACTGTTTCATTCTCTGCAGTTTTGCCTGTGCAGAACCTTCAGCATGACAGGAAGATGCGCATTAAGGAATTCAATGTATGGCTTAGTGAATGGTGTCTGAACCAAGGGTTTGGCTTTGTGTCTCATGTTAGCTCTTGTTGGAATGGAAAAGAACTGTACAAGAAAGATGGTTTGCATCTTTCTCTCAAGGGAACGAATGTCCTCGGTGAACAGTTCCAAGTATTTGCTAAGAAGCATTTAAACTAGGAAAGGGGGGCAAAAGAGTGATAATCCAGCAGTCCGACTGCCCCCCGGAACAATGCCAGAAGAGGCCAGTAGCACAAAGGTTAAGAAATGACAAGCTCAGAGTCTTGTCTACAAATGCTCGCAGTCTAGGGAATAAGATCAATGAACTTGAGGCTATAATGGCATCTGAGAATATAGATGTAGTGGCTGTTACTGAGACGTGGTTCAAGGGGAGCAATGACTGGGATACATCAATACCAGGGTTCTCTCTATACAGGAAAGACAGAGTAGGCAAGAAGGGGGGAGGGGTGGCCCTGTATGTGAAAGATAGCATAAAATCTAATTTGATACAAGTTAGCGAGAACAATTTGGAGTCAGTTTGGGTTACCTTGCAGCTTGATAATCATAAGATAACTCGTGTGGTGTGATATATAGACCACCTAGCCAAGTCAAAGAATTAGATGATCTACTAGTTGAGGAAATAGCTAAAATGACATTGAAGGGGGAAGTTATCATTATGGGAGACTTCAATCTTCCAGATGTAAACTGGAAAACCAAAATAGCTAGTTCTGCCAGGAGTACAGATATTCTAAATTCCCTACTGGGATTATCTCTACAGCAAGAAGTGGAGGAGCCAACCCGGAAGGAGGCCATTTTAGATTTAGTATTCACAAATGGGAATTTGGTATCTGATATTACTGTAGGGGAAAGCTTGGGATCTAGTGATCACCAGTCAGTGTGGTTTACTATAAGTACAGTGACTGAGTCACACCACACAAAAACAAAAGTTTTAGATTTTAGAAAAACTGACTTTTCTAAAATTAGATTAGTGGTACACAAGTCCCTATCAGACTGGAACCGTTTCATTGGAGTCCAGGAGAAATGGGACTACCTAAAAGTGGCACTATTGAAGGCAACAGAAAATTGCATTAGGCTTGTCAGTAAAAGCAAAAAAAGGAAGAGACCACTGTGGTACTCAGCAGAAGTGGCCAAAATCATTGAAAACAAAAAGATAGCATTTAGGAATTATAAAAAAAAAAAATATGAGGATGACAGACAAATTTATAAGATTAGGCAGAGAGAGGCTAAACAAGTTATAAGAGCTTCTAAAGCACAGGCAGAAGAGAAATTAGCTCAGTCAGGGAAAAAAGGCGATAAGGCATTCTTCAGATACATAAATGAAAAAAGGAAACTAAAACAAGGAATTACCGAATTAAAAACTAAAGAAGGAAGGTTTATGGAAGAAGATAAAGAACTAGCTGACTGTCTCAATGAATACTTCTGTTCAGTTTTTACAAAGGAAAATGAAGGAGAAGGACCTCAGTTAGGAAAGAAGACTAATGAATCTTTTGACGCATGTGTCTTTACAGAGGAAGAGGTTCTAAGTCAACTGTCTAAAATTAATACAAATAAGTCACAGGGGCCTGATGGGATACACCCAAAGCTATTAAAAGAGCTCAGCGGTGAACTAGCAAAACCATTAACAGATTTATTTAACCAATCACTGGCAACAGGAGTCATCCCAGAAGATTGGAAATTAGCAAATGTTGTGCCCATTCACAAGAAAGGTAGTAAGGAGGAATCGGGCAACTATAGGCCAGTAAGCCTGACAGCAATAGTGAGGACATTTATGGAAACCATACTTAAGGAGAGGATTGTGGACCATCTAAAATCCCATGGATTAAAAGATGAAAAACAGCATGGGTTTACTTCAGGGAGATCATGTCAAACTAATCTTATAGATTTTTTTGATTGGGTGACTAAAATAATAGATGGCGGAGGTGCAGTAGACATCGCTTATCTAGACTTTAGTAAGGCTTTTGATACTGTCCCACATAGAAGGCTTATCAATAAAGTGCAGTCATTGGGCTTGGACTCCCATATTGTTGAATGGATTAGGCAGTGGCTGAGGGACAGACAACAGAGGGTTGTAGTCAATGGAGTATATTCAGACCAAGGTCTTGTTACCAGTGGGGTACCTCAGGGATCTGTTCTGGGACCCATATTGTTTAATATCTTTATCAGCGAAATTGCAGAAGGCCTCAATGGTAAGGTGTGTCTTTTTGCTGATGATACAAAGATTTGTAACAGGGTTGATGTTCCTGGAGGAATACACCAAATGGAAAAGGACTTAGGAAAACTAGAGGAATGGTCAAAAATCTGGCAACTAAAATTTAATGTTGATAAGTGCAAGATAATGCACCTGGGACGTAAAAACCCAAGAGCAGAATATAAAATCAGTGATACAGTCCTAACCTCAGTATCTGAGGAAAGGGATTTAGGGATCATTATTTCAGAAGACTTAAAGGTAGGCAGACAATGTCACAGAGCAGCAGGAAATGCTAGCAGAATGCTTGGGTGTATAGCAAGAGGAATTACCAGTAGAAAGAGGGAGGTGCTCATGCAGCTCTACAGAGCACTAGTGAGACCTCATTTGGAGTATTGTGCTCAGTACTGGAGACCATATCTCCAGAAGGATATTGATACTTTGGAGAGAGTTCAGAGAAGAGCTACTAAACTGGTACATGGATTGCAGGATAAAACTTACCAGGAAAGATTAAAGGAACTTAACATGTATAGCTTGGAAGAAAGACGAGACAGAGGGGATATGATAGAAACTTTTAAATACATAAAGGGAATCAACAAGGTAAAAGAGGACAGAATATTTAAAAGAAGAAAAACTGCTACAAGAGGACATAGTTTTAAATTAGAGGGGCAAAGGTTTAAAAGTAATATCAGGGAGTATTACTTTACTGAGAGAGTAGTGGATGTATGGAATAGCCTTACTGCAGAAGTGGCAGCTGCAAATACAGTGAAGGAGTTTAAGCATGCATGGGATAGGCATAAGGCCATCCTTCATATAAGATAGGGCCAGGGGCTATCCATAGTATTTAGTATATTGGGCAGACTAGATGGGCCAAATGGTTCTTATCTGCCGACACATTCTATGTTTCTATGTCCATGTTCCTGTCTTCCCGGCTTCAGCAGTGATGTGGAGACAAGCAGCATTGGCTGCAGTGAGGCATGTGACCATACCAATGTGGCATCAGATGAAAACAATCCAGGGACCAGGACATGGACACAACAGAGGCAGTGCAGAGAACTGCAGCAGCGGGGAGCAGGTAAGCATGACATGTTTGTTACTGGAGGCAGGCCGTAGGCATTAGATTAAAGAGGTTTTCCCATCTCAGACAATGGGAGTATATTGCTGGGATATGCCCCCATCGTCTGATACGTTTGGGTCCCACCTCTGGGACCCATACCTATATGGAGAACGGATCACTGAAGGTGGAGGGTGCACTGTGCATGCGCAGCCGCCCTTCATTCATTTCTTTGGGGCCTCCAAAAATAGCCGAGCGCTGGCTCAGCTATTTCCGTCAGCCCCATAGAAATGAATGGGAGCAGTGGCTGCGCAAGCGTGGTGCGCTCCCATTAACTTCTATGGGGAGAGCGCTTGGTGGTGGCTGGACCCTGGAAAACCTGGGGTCTTCTGGCCACTACCTTCCTCGCTCCGTTCTCAGTGAATGTATGGGTCCCTGAGGTAGGACCCACACCTATCAGAAAATTCCTAACGATATGCCCCCATTGTCTTAGATGGGAATACCCCTTTAAAAGTAATTATTACTGGAAAACCCCTTTAAGGACCAGTAACATCCCCCTGACCCCCATGTTCCATTGATTGTAACTTTTTTTTAATGTTTTCTTACATTTTGCAGTACAGGAGTCCTCTCAATGGATTTTACTGCTGGTTGGTCTCAGGATATAGTCGTAATGCAAGTTAGTATGAGGATAACCATTACATAATCCGACACAGCATGACTTCTACTATACACCGCTGACTCTAGTTTGGACGGTGTTTTGGAGCAGACAGATCCCCTTTAATTAGTTTTTATATGTATGGTATGTCTTAATTATGGCCATGTGCCTGAAGAAGGGTCTGGAGACTAGAAAAGTCAAGCATTGGCATGACTACATGCTCGCTATCTTCCATGTGAGTTTCTAGCCTTGGATTGATCCACAGGATTGAAATCTACATGAGAAATCTATGGACTCTTTTGGGTGATTATAGAACTTTTGTACTGATATTCTGAATAGAGAAATTTACAAAGAACACTGCTCAAGTACATGTGCATCATTTCTTATGTAATTGGACTTCCATCTTAGATGTCACTTATGTAGAGGAATGATTTTGTCGTATATCGTATGGAGGCAATTCTCATGTAGGTTGCCTATTTACAGAATAACGAGCGTCCCAGAACTAAGCCCATCTAGTGCGAATGACAATATAAAACAGGCTTGACTGTAATGATGAGTAAGACTGAAGGACAGCAAGGTCAGATTCCTTCCCTTCCCACCATCTCCACCAGCATCCACGAAGCTTCACCACTGGCTCCTTCACTCTCCTCATAGCCCTTCTCCATGAAATCCAAGTCCTCGCAGAGATTTCTGTATCATTAGAAGTGGTGTTATGATTGAAGAGACAGAAGATTCAGATATGTCGCAGGCAATAACAATCTCCACAGCTCAGCTGACAACATCGGTTTAGATATATAGTAACATTTTATGTCTGTCAAATCTGGATATCTGCAGGCAAACACCTCAAGAAATCCATTAAATCTAATTGTCCCCATTTTGGGATGCTAACACTTTCCACTTTAGTCTTGTCCTCTCACTCTAAGAAATGTCTAGCTAATTATACCATGATGATAAACACAAAGATTTTCATGACTATATAGTGCGTACTCGCAGAAATATATTGCTACAGAGCAGGCATAAAAAATAGCTTTTTCTTTGTTCCAATGACCTTTATCTATATGTACTTAACTGACTTATAGTTATATATATATATATATATATATATATATATACACACACAATATGTATATATTACATTTTGTCTAATTTAGGCCTTGTTCACACTAAGGGGTTTATTTAGTATTCTGAAATACGCCTAAATTACGCATATTTCAGGTGCAGATGCGACTTCGACCCGCTGGCGTGGGTGGGGAAGGGGACAGGCCGGTAGGCCCATCTGATTCATTATTCTCTACTCCAGTTTTAGGTGTAGAAAATTGTCTTAATGAAAGACAGCTCGGAAGCTGTCTTACATTTAGAACTGGCACTTCTCCATAATTTCGGCAGATCCACTGCCAGCTATGGGGCTCTATTAAGACTAGCATCTAAAATGCCGGTCTTAATAAATGTGCCCCTAATTTTGTATTTTTTACATTTCTTTTTCCTAAAGCCAAAGTAAAGTAACAATTTCTTTGCTTTCTTTAATTGTATGAATAAAAACATTAGATTTATTAGAATCGTATAATTTTACTATTTCTTTTCTCTGAATCCCTTGATTTCCAGCAGTACCATTGCTTTATTTGCTTTATGCCTGATGTATTTGAGAAGTAGAGGCATAACTCATGGACTTTAATGCAAAATCTGTAACAGGACCCTGAGCAACCATGTGCCATTTATAATACTTCCCCTCAGGCACCAGGACCTGTGTACCCCATATAGCAGGGCTGGCCAACCTGCGGCTCTCCAGCTGTTGCAAAACTACAACTCCCAGTATGCTTAGTCTGCCTACAGCTATTAGCCTACAGCATGGAATGGTGGGAGTTGTAGTTTTATAACAGCTGGAGAGCCGCAGGTTGGCCAGCCCTGCCATATAGCTACACACATGGTGTGATACATTGTAATAAATGAATGTACTGTCATCACAGTGACTATACAGGTTGCAACAGTTATGAGCTGTAAATAGAAAAAATGTAAATGATTATCAAAATTATACAATTTACTCTTTCTATTTATCATAGTATGACCAAGAGCATGTATACCACAGAGGCAGTTTCCGTGGCTGCCATTGATCTTGTGGTCATGGTGTATATGTGAATTATTCCCCCCTTACCACAAAACATTGCACACTTGTCATACCACCTTTCTTCATAAGGATTTATGCCATTCTGTTTCCCAACTTCAGGTAGCTGTTAGCAAAGTCGATAATAAATAGTAGCTAAGATGGTGAACAGTAATTCAGCAGGTAGAGATTACCCTTTATGCTTCCATTAACACCTCCATTTGTCCAGCCAGAGATGACATTATCCTAAAGGAGAGCAAAAGAAGATTGACCAAAATAGTTTTATATGGTTTTGTATGATTATCTTGGTTTCTAACAATGAGCAGCTGGCAAGGTGTACAGGTATGTTCATGTGCAGCATTAGGGCTCATGTACATGAACGTATTTTATTTCCGTGGCCATTCCGTTTTGTTTTTTTGTGGACCGTATGCGGAACCATTCATTTCAATGGGTCTGCAAAAAAAACAAACGGAAGTTACTCTGTGGTCATTCCGTTTCCGTATGTCCGTTCTGCAAAAAAATAGAACATCCGTATTTTTTGCGGACCGCAAAATACATACGGTCCTTGTGCATGAGCCCTTACTCTTGAAATACAGAGACCACTTATCACTATATGATAAGTAGAAACACCCCCTGCTCTTTAATTTAGCCGCAATGGCATTCAAAAAGCTTGCAATTTTTGTATGTCAGTTTCTGGGTAAAGAGAGTCATAATAAATGACCCTATAGTCTCCTCCTGAAAACCGCTTTCTCCAAGTCCAAAGATTGTTTTTAGAAAAGTTGGTTGTTGGTTTTTTTTCACCATTCTAAGGGCATGTTCGCATGATTTATATTCTTGACATGGAACCCCCAACTGAGTCTTGGATTTCTGCCACAGCTTGCAGTTTGCGCTTCTATAGACTCTAAAATATTAGCGCCATTAAATGGGAATCCGTGCCTTAGTCCACATTGTGCTAATTTGTCCCGTAAGCAGATTTGAGGCTACGCCAAGAATGGACATGCTCATCGTTTAATCCATCGGTGGAATAATCCACAACATATGAACTATGACGTCAGAGTTCCATTAATACAACAGAAATGTGTGGAAATGAGCTCTAATAACTGACATACATACTGACAAGAATGACACTGCTTTAATAAAAAAAATAAAAAAAAGCAGACGCTTTTCCTAAGGGCTTATGCACACGGCCGTTTCGTGCAATGGGGACCGCATCAACTTGAATGGGTCTGTGATCCATCCATCCGGACTGCAAAAAAATAAAACATGTTCAATTTATTTATTTTTTGCGGTGCGGAGGCACTGCACCTTCCGAATTGTAGACCCATTCAGGTTAGTTGGTCCGCATCCGTGATACGGGGGGCACATGGCCGTTGCCTGTATATTGCGGACCCGCTGTTTGAGGGCCACAATATGGGCACAACTGGGCAGCGGCCGTGGCATGAGCCCTAATCCTGAATAAGTTCTTTAAGGCAGGACAAATCACCTTGAGAATCTGGTTGAACCTGTGATTATAAAAAATAAATAAAATTAAGATGATCATTCATTTCTGCAAGAAATCTCAGTAGTGCCAAACCCTGAATACATCAATAGTTTATAGTAACATTAAAGAAAAGTATAAATTACACTATATTTTACATGCACAGTATGCCATAAAAAATTATTTATCATTGACATATTAAAAATAAGGGTTTAGGCTATTTACACTGCCGTTCGGCTCTCCGAAAGAGCACAATTCAAACAATATGCCTAAGAAGCTCTCACCAGGAAATATCTGCTTCAATAACGAAACATTCCCATTTAATACAAATATGGCAGCGAGCCAAGGAGCCTTTTTAAGTTACTGAAATGACTTTCGGCTAATTTAAGATGTCCCCTATAAATTTCCCTTTTGGTCCAGCTCTACTTCGGCCCTATGTTGTTGTCTGCACATTACTTTCCCGTCATTGTCAGGTTTCATGTAGGAATTATTGCCGATAAAGTGACAGCAATATGGAACAGGGATTATCATAAAAAATAAAATGTCAGAAATCCTCCAACTGATTTGTATTTATCTTGATTGTAATGGTATAGGATTTAAGTGCTTCAGAAAAAAAAAAAAGGATTAATGCACAAATGGTAGAAAATCATTTTAGCTCGTTTCTGTAGAGGCATATTTCTTTCTTTTTTAGAATATTTCCATTTTTATATTTTATCTCACTTTTACGGGGAATAAAACACAAGGGCAACTCAATGAGCTTCCTTTACTGAAGTAGACGTTATTACTGTGACCAGAAAAATATTCTGTCTGATGGAATAAAGAACTGGCTTCTCTCAAATATTTCTACTGTGGATCGTACGTTAAAGTGAAGCTTCACCTTGAACAAGTTTAGAGAAAATTCTAGGGAATTTCTTAAAATCTCATCAGAGACAACCTCTTTCAAAATGCAGGAGCTATAGTTGCTGCAGGTCCAACTCCTGCCACCCCAAGAAAACAGTAGACTTTGCCAGGGAACTCTTGTCTGACCAGACATTTGGCCATCCTGTCACAAATAATGGCTAGTGAAGGGACACCAGACTAACAACAGAAGAGGAAAGACAAAGAACTAGGCCTCAAGGCTAGGGAGATGGGTATGGTCACCTCCTAGGAAACTCCTAAACCTGGCCCTGACTCCTGTCTGTATGTATGGACCCTGAAGGTGGGAAAATACATAAGCCGTAACCTAAACCCTATGAGCCCTGAAATGCCCTAAAGGTAGTGACAGGGACTGAGACAACTGGTTCCTTCCCCGGTGAATGAACAAGAGTCTCCCTGAGGGCTAGCAAACAACAAGAACAAGGGAACAACCAAATACAAATAGCAGTACAACTTATTTTATAGAAAATGGATGAGCAGAAACACAGGAAAGTTCCACGCACCAAATCTTCCAAATCCAAGCACAGAATATCAACCATATGGAATAAAGTGTGAGAACAAACTAAATAGGAAATGCAGTAATGACCACAAGCTACACCTGACAAGAGGTGTGGTCATTACCAAACAACAATAATAAATGGTAGGTCAGCACCACTTACTTGAATACACTCAAGGGGCTTTGCGGCGGTGCTCGTGACGTCAGGTCTCGGCCTCAGAGACCCCAAAAATACCAGTGAAGATGAAGAAGGTCACGGCACTCCAAAAGCTTGTTCAATGTTCTTTAATACACCAAAGGTTCAGCAGCAACGTTTCGACAACAGTCTTTATCAAGCTACATCAAGCTTTATGTAGCTTGATAAAGACTGTTGTCGAAACGTTGCTGCTGAACCTTTGGTGTATTAAAGAACATTGAACAAGCTTTTGGAGTGCCGTGACCTTCTTCATCTTCACCATTACCAAACAACAACACTGAGAATCGAGAGACTGTCAGTTAAGCCCACGTGCAGCCAGTCTCCCAGATTTTCTGACCTCTGACACGGGAGATACTGTACCAAAGTAGGTGTCACTTATACAGAGCGACTATCCTTTCTGACCAGAGCATGAGGCTTCACTCTTTGATGCCCATATGCACTAACAAGACATATTGACAAAGGTTTGCATCATGAGACAACCTCTTTAGATGATTAAACAACACTCAAACAATTCTTTCCTATAGCAATATTATTATTATTAATAGAAACATATTAGTGGGAACGTTCAAAAAGCCAAAACTGAGGGGCTTGGCATGTATTTTGCATTAGTGTCCATGAGCTTCAAGCTACAGGGCAATAGGGGAAAAAAAAATGCCCTGTAGATCCACCAGCATACATTTACTGTGTTAGGAAAACCTGTAGTATGCTACCTGATTAGCCCTTAACCCCTTCATGTACCTTGACATAACTGAACGTCCAAGTTGCGCAAGGGGTATATGAGGAGGCTCATGAGCTGGCTCAGTTGCTGGCTGTGTAGTACAGCTGACACTCATCTTCAGTGACCAAGATAAACCTCTCAGACGCCACGGTCAGTAGCATCTAGAAAGGAGACTTCTGATATTCAATTGATGCCCTCACACTGAAAAATCAGCTTGCCAATCATTTGCTATGCTGCTTAATAGGAAGCACCTCGATGTATAAAAAATTTATATCATCCCCTTTCCCATCTTTACATATAAAAGTAAATACTAGTGCTGATCCCGCACCAAAGTGCTAGGGTGCTCTGTCCGAACACATCGGGATGCTCGGGTGCTCTACCGAGCACCCGGGTACAATGGAAGCCAATGGGTTTTAACCAGGCACCCCCTGCTCTAAAGAGGGGAGGGTGCCTGGTTCATAGGAAAAGGTCATAAATTGATGGAAACCACTGAAATGGTTCGGGAACAGCATGGGGAGGATGTCTGGATGCATCTTGGATTCCCAGGTCGCTGCTGGGAACGAGGTTGTCCAAGTAGTACTCCGCTTTTACAGACTGAGAATAATACGCACCAAACTGAAGATAAAATCGATTTTAGAGGAACAATTGTTAGAAAACATTCTTTCCTGTATATTTACTTGTATATAAGTGCAAGTGCTGCCAAAAATTACAAGGAAGAGGCACTCTGATACAACCTGTATATCACATAAAGGAGGGCTTCATTCACATTGTGGTACAATTGTTCATGTAGTGGGACTCCTACACTCAAAAAGCCTAAGCACCAAGTGAAAGGGCTGCCAAAAATTACATGGAACCGGCAGTCCAATGCACCCTTTGTTACACATAAAGGAGGGCTTCATACACAGCGAGGAAAATTTATGATTGATGGCCTGCTGGTGAGCCTCAAAAACATTTGGTGCAAGGGCCTGCTGATCTGACCATCTAAAACATTATGGGTGAGGGCCTGCTGCCACTTTGGTGATGCTAGATAACCTGGGGACGATCGCACGTCCCCGTGACGGCAACGATCTATTCGGATGTCTGCCCTATCAACTTTCGATGTTATTTTCAGCGCAAACCTGTCACAACCAGACATCTGAGAAGCTCTGACAGATGCCTTTCAGAACCTCCTCCTTGAGCTTTCTTTGTTTTGGTTTTCAGTTCCTCATCTCGTTAGCCTCTCTCAGCTGTCATGTAGTTGGACTGATTGCATCCCTTTAAATTCCTCCCCATAATGCATTAGTGTGCGGTTTATACAACTTCCTGGAGTGTGTGTGCATGCTGATCCTATTTCCCAGTCTTCTACAAGATAAGTGTTGTACATTAATTTGTGATTTTCTGTTTGCTGGATCCCAGGTGACCCTGACTCCCTCCGTGTCTAGTGTAGGGAGCCGGTGGTCGTGTCCCCTCACTATTGTAGGGTGTTCAGGTGTTATACAGTCGAGGTACGAGGATACGCGATCATCTACCATTGGGATGTTCGCATAGGCTGAGCAGTCAGGGAGAGTGCCAGGTCTTATGCAGGGGTCTCCCTTTTTGTTCCTTAGTTTTGGATCCAGTGAGTCATATATTCATTTTGTATTGTCTTGTTTCCTGTACACCTTCCGTGACAAAACCATGGGGACCACTGGTAACGGGGAATCATAGTTAGATTTCGGAGAGAGAGCCTGAGAACCGGTTACAGCTACCACATCCAAGCAAGGCAGCATGCACGCAAATTACCTATTAGGTATAATTAGGGGAGGGTGTGCAGGTGAGTTGACCCTATAAAAGATTTTAGGTGCGGGCCTGCAGGTAAGCTGACCCTGTAATAGTTTTTAGGTGCGGGCGTGCTGGTGAGCTGACCCTGTAAAAGATTTTAGGTGCAAGCATGCAGGTGAGCTGACCCTGTAAAACATTATATGCAAGGGCCTGCTGGTGAGCTGACCCTGTAAGAAATTATATGCGAGGGCCTGCTGGTGAGCTGACCCTGTAAAACATTATATGCGAGGGCCTTCAGGTGAGCTGACCCTGTAAAAGATTGTAGGTGAAGGCCTGCTGGTGAGCTGACCCTCTAAAAAATTATATGCGAGGGCCTGCTGGTGAGCTGACCCAGTAAAAAATTATATGCAAGGGCCTGCTGGTGAGCTGACCCTGTAAAAGATTTTAGGTTTGTGCCTGCTGGTGAGCTGACCCTATAAAATATTGTAGGTGATGGCCTGCTGGTGAGCTGACCCTGTTAAAGATTGTAGGTGAGGACCTGCTGGTGAGCTGACCCTCTAAAAAGTTATATGTGAGGGCCTGTTGGTGAGATAACCCTCTAAAAGGTTGTAGGTAAGGGCTAGCAGGTGAGCTGACCCTCTAAAACATTGTATGCAAGGGCCTGCTGGTGAGCTGACCCTGTAAAAAATTATATGCGAGGGCCTGCTGGTGAGCTGACCCTGTAAAACATTATATGCAAGGGCCTGCTGGCGAGCTGACCCTCTAAAATATTATATGCGAGGGCCTGCTGGTGAGCTGACCCTGTAAAAGATTTTAGGTGCGGGCCTGATGGTGACTTGACCCCCTAAAAAATTATATGCCAGGGCCTTCAGGTGAGCTGACCCTGTAAAAGATTGTAGGTGGAGGCCTGCTGGTGAGCTGACCCTGTAAAAAATTATATGCGAGGGCCTGCTGGTGAGTTGAACCTGTAAAACATTAAATGCGAGGGCCTGCTGGTGAGTAGGGATGAGCGAACTCGAACTGTATAGTTCGGGTTCGTACCGAATTTTGGGGTGTCCGTGACACGGACCCGAACCCGGACATTTTCGTAAAAGTCCGGGTTCGGGTTCGGTGTTCGTCGCTTTCTTCGCGCTTTTGTGACGCTTTCTTGGCGCTTTTTGAAAGGCTGCAAAGCAGCCAATCAACAAGCGTCATACTACTTGCCCCAAGAGGCCATCACAGCCATGCCTACTATTGGCATGGCTGTGATTGGCCAGAGCACCATGTGACCCAGCCTCTATTTAAGCTGGAGTCACATAGCGCCGCCCGTCACTCTGCTCTGATTAGCGTAGGGAGAGGTTGCGGCTGCGACAGTAGGGCGAGATTAGGCAGATTAACTCCTCCAAAGGACTTGATTAACTGATCGATCTGCAGCTGTGGATCATTGAGCTGCTGATCCTCAATTGCTCACTGTTTTTAGGCTGCACAGACCGTTTGTCAGTCTCATTTTTCTGGGGTGATCGGCGGCCATTTTGTGTCTTGTGGTGCGCCAGCACAAGCTGCGACCAAGTGCATTTAACCCTCAATGGTGTGGTTGTTTTTTGGCTAAAGCCTACATCAGGGTGAAGCTGTCACACCAAGTGCATTTAACCAGCAATAGTCTGTTCATTTTTTGGCCATATACAAAATCAGGGGCAAGCTGCGCCTGTCACCAAGTGCATTTAACCCTCAATGGTGTGGTTGTTTTTTGGCTAAAGCCTACATCAGGGTGAAGCTGTCACACCAAGTGCATTTAACCAGCAATAGTCTGTTCATTTTTTGGCCATATACAAAATCAGGGGCAAGCTGCGCCTGTCACCAAGTGCATTTAACCCTCAATGGTGTGGTTGTTTTTTGGCTAAAGCCTACATCAGGGTGAAGCTGTCACACCAAGTGCATTTAACCAGCAATAGTCTGTTCATTTTTTGGCCATATACAAAATCAGGGGCAAGCTGCGCCTGTCACCAAGTGCATTTAACCCTCAATGGTGTGGTTGTTTTTTGGCTAAAGCCTACATCAGGGTGAAGCTGTCACACCAAGTGCATTTAACCAGCAATAGTCTGTTCATTTTTTGGCCATATCCCAGTCTAATTCTGTCACTAAATCCATACCGGTCACCCAGCGCCTAAATACTAGGCCTCAAATTTATATCCAGCTAAATCTGTCCCTAGTGCTGTAGCTGGGCGAGTTATTTAGTGTCCGTTCAAGCACATTTCTTGTTCTGGGTTGAAATACAATTCTCAATTTAGCAATTTCATAATTTAGTGGTTCCTGCTATATCAGAGCTCTTTGAAATCTATCCCAAAAAGGGTATATAATATTGAAGGTGCACATAGGGTCATTCAGAGTAACTTCACACACACCCGCTACTGTGTATTTCCAAGTCTAATTCTGTCACTAAATCCATACCGGTGACCCAGCGCCTAAATACTAGGCCTCAAATTTAATTCCCTCTAAATCTCTCGTTACCCACCGCTGTACTGTTGTTGCTGGGCAAGATATTTAGTGTCCGTCAAAGCACATTTTTTGTTCTGGGTTGAAGTACAATTCCCAATTTAGCAATTTCATAATTTAGTGGTTTCTGCTATATCAGAGCTATTTGAAATCTATCCCAAAAAGGGTATATAATATTGAAGGTGCACATAGGGTCATTCAGAATAACTTCACACACACCCGCTACTGTGTATTTCCAAGTCTAATTCTGTCACTAAACCCATACCTGTCACCCAGCGCCTAAATACTAGGCCTCAAATTTAAATCCCTCTAAATCTCTCGTTACCGTTGTCCTGTTGTAGCTGGGAAAGTTATTTAGTGCCCGTCAAAGCACATTTTTTGTTCTGGGTTGAAGTACAATTCCCAATTTAGCAATTTCATAATTTAGTGGTTCCTGCTATATCAGAGCTATTTGAAATCTATCCCAAAAAGGGTATATAATATTGAAGGTGCACATAGGGTCATTCAGAATAACTTCACACACACCCGCTACTGTGTATTTCCAAGTCTAATTCTGTCACTAAATCCATACCGGTGACCCAGCGCCTAAATACTAGGCCTCAAATTTAATTCCCTCTAAATCTCTCGTTACCCACCGCTGTACTGTTGTTGCTGGGCAAGATATTTAGTGTCCGTCAAAGCACATTTTTTGTTCTGGGTTGAAGTACAATTCCCAATTTAGCAATTTCATAATTTAGTGGTTTCTGCTATATCAGAGCTATTTGAAATCTATCCCTAAAAGGGTATATAATATTGAAGGTGCACATAGGGTCATTCAGAATAACTTCACACACACCCGCTACTGTGTATTTCCAAGTCTAATTCTGTCACTAAATCCATACCGGTGACCCAGCGCCTAAATACTAGGCCTCAAATTTAATTCCCTCTAAATCTCTCGTTACCCACCGGTGTACTGTTGTTGCTGGGCAAGATATTTAGTGTCCGTCAAAGCACATTTTTTGTTCTGGGTTGAAGTACAATTCCCAATTTAGCAATTTCATAATTTAGTGGTTTCTGCTATATCAGAGCTATTTGAAATCTATCCCTAAAAGGGTATATAATATTGAAGGTGCACATAGGGTCATTCAGAATAACTTCACACACACGCTTCTGTGCATTTCCAAGTCTAATTCTGTCACTAAATCCATACCGGTGACCCAGCGCCTAAATACTAGGCCTCAAATTTAAATCCCTCTAAATCTCTCGTTACCCACCGCTGTACTGTTGTTGCTGGGCAAGATATTTAGTGTCCGTCAAAGCACATTTTTTGTTCTGGGTTGAAGTACAATTCCCAATTTAGCAATTTCATAATTTAGTGGTTTCTGCTATATCAGAGCTATTTGAAATCTATCCCTAAAAGGGTATATAATATTGAAGGTGCACATAGGGTCATTCAGAATAACTTCACACACACGCTTCTGTGCATTTCCAAGTCTAATTCTGTCACTAAATCCATACCGGTGACCCAGCGCCTAAATACTAGGCCTCAAATTTAAATCCCTCTAAATCTCTCGTTACCCACCACTGTACTGTTGTTGCTGGGCAAGATATTTAGTGTCCGTCAAAGCACATTTTTTGTTCTGGGTTGAAGTACAATTCCCAATTTAGCAATTTCATAATTTAGTGGTTTCTGCTATATCAGAGCTATTTGAAATCTATCCCTAAAAGGGTATATAATATTGAAGGTGCACATAGGGTCATTCAGAATAACTTCACACACACGCTTCTGTGCATTTCCAAGTCTAATTCTGTCACTAAATCCATACCGGTCACCCAGCGCCTAAATACTAGGCCTCAAATTTATATCCCGCTGAATTTGAATACAATACATTGGGCCAAATAATATATTTGTTGTTGTGGTGAACCATAACAATGAGAAAAACATCTAGTAAGGGACGCGGACGTGGACATGGTCGTGGTGGTGTTAGTGGACCCTCTGGTGCTGGGAGAGGACGTGGCCGTTCTGCCACATCCACACGTCCTAGTGTACCAACTACCTCAGGTCCCAGTAGCCGCCAGAATTTACAGCGATATATGGTGGGGCCCAATGCCGTTCTAAGGATGGTAAGGCCTGAGCAGGTACAGGCATTAGTCAATTGGGTGGCCGACAGTGGATCCAGCACGTTCACATTATCTCCCACCCAGTCTTCTGCAGAAAGCGCACAGATGGCGCCTGAAAACCAACCCCATCAGTCTGTCACATCACCCCCATGCATACCAGGGAAACTGTCTCAGCCTCAAGTTATGCAGCAGTCTCTTATGCTGTTTGAAGACTCCGCTGGCAGGGTTTCCCAAGGGCATCCACCTAGCCCTTCCCCAGCGGTGAAAGACATAGAATGCACTGACGCACAACCACTTATGTTTCCTGATGATGAGGACATGGGAATACCACCTCAGCATGTCTCTGATGATGACGAAACACAGGTGCCAACTGCTGCGTCTTTCTGCAGTGTGCAGACTGAACAGGAGGTCAGGGATCAAGACTGGGTGGAAGACGATGCAGGGGACGATGAGGTCCTAGACCCCACATGGAATGAAGGTCGTGCCACTGACTTTCACAGTTCGGAGGAAGAGGCAGTGGTGAGACCGAGCCAACAGCGTAGCAAAAGAGGGAGCAGTGGGCAAAAGCAGAACACCCGCCGCCAAGAGACTCCGCCTGCTACTGACCGCCGCCATCTGGGACCGAGCACCCCAAAGGCAGCTTCAAGGAGTTCCCTGGCATGGCACTTCTTCAAACAATGTGCTGACGACAAGACCCGAGTGGTTTGCACGCTGTGCCATCAGAGCCTGAAGCGAGGCATTAACGTTCTGAACCTGAGCACAACCTGCATGACCAGGCACCTGCATGCAAAGCATGAACTGCAGTGGAGTAAACACCTTAAAACCAAGGAAGTCACTCAGGCTCCCCCTGCTACCTCTTCTGCTGCTGCCGCCTCGGCCTATTCTGCTGCTGCCGCCTCGGCCTCTTCCTCCGCCTCTGGAGGAACGTTGGCACCTGCCGCCCAGCAAACAGGGGATGTACCACCAACACCACCACCACCACCTCCGTCACCAAGCGTCTCAACCATGTCACACGCCAGCGTTCAGCTCTCCATCTCACAAACATTTGATAGAAAGCGTAAATTCCCACCTAGCCACCCTCGATCCCTGGCCCTGAATGCCAGCATTTCTAAACTACTGGCCTATGAAATGCTGTCATTTAGGCTGGTGGACACAGACAGCTTCAAACAGCTCATGTCGCTTGCTGTCCCACAGTATGTTGTTCCCAGCCGGCACTACTTCTCCAAGAGAGCCGTGCCTTCCCTGCACAACCAAGTATCCGATAAAATCAAGTGTGCACTGCGCAACGCCATCTGTAGCAAGGTCCACCTAACCACAGATACGTGGACCAGTAAGCACGGCCAGGGACGCTATATCTCCCTAACTGCACACTGGGTAAATGTAGTGGCAGCTGGGCCCCAGGCGGAGAGCTGTTTGGCGCACGTCCTGCCGCCGCCAAGGATCGCAGGGCAACATTCTTTGCCTCCTGTTGCCACCTCCTCCTTCTCGGCTTCCTCCTCCTCTTCTTCCACCTGCTCATCCAGTCAGCCACACACCTTCACCACCAACTTCAGCACAGCCCAGGGTAAACGTCAGCAGGCCATTCTGAAACTCATATGTTTGGGGGACAGGCCCCACACCGCACAGGAGTTGTGGCGGGGTATTGAACAACAGACCGACGAGTGGTTGCTGCCGGTGAGCCTCAAGCCCGGCCTGGTGGTGTGTGATAATGGGCGAAATCTCGTTGCAGCTCTGGGACTAGCCAATTTGACGCACATCCCTTGCTTGGCGCATGTGCTGAATTTGGTGGTGCAGAAGTTCATTCACAACTACCCCGACATGTCAGAGCTGCTGCATAAAGTGCGGGCCGTCTGTTCGCGCTTCCGGCGTTCACATCCTGCCGCTGCTCGCCTGTCTGCGCTACAGCGTAACTTCGGCCTTCCCGCTCACCGCCTCATATGCGACGTGCCCACCAGGTGGAACTCCACCTTGCACATGCTGGACAGACTGTGCGAGCAGCAGCAGGCCATAGTGGAGTTTCAGCTGCAGCACGCACGGGTCAGTCGCACTACAGAACAGCACCACTTCACCACCAATGACTGGGCCTCCATGCGAGACCTGTGTGCCCTGTTGCGCTGTTTCGAGTACTCCACCAACATGGCCAGTGGCGATGACACCGTTATCAGCGTTACAATACCACTTCTATGTCTCCTTGAGAAAACACTTAGGGCGATGATGGAACAGGAGGTGGCCCAGGAGGAGGAGGAGGAGGATGAGGAAGAGGGGTCATTTTTAGCACTTTCAGGCCAGTCTCTTCGAAGTGACTCAGAGGGAGGTTTTTTGCAACAGCAGAGGCCAGGTACAAATGTGGCCAGCCAGGGCCCACTACTGGAGGACGAGGAGGACGAGGATGAGGAGGAGGTGGAGGAGGATGAGGATGAAGCATGGTCACAGCGGGGTGGCACCCAACGCAGCTCGGGTCCATCACTGGTGCGTGGCTGGGGGGAAAGGCAGGACGATGACGATACGCCTCCCACAGAGGACAGCTTGTCCTTACCCCTGGGCAGCCTGGCACACATGAGCGACTACATGCTGCAGTGCCTGCGCAACGACAGCAGAGTTGCCCACATTTTAACCTGTGCGGACTACTGGGTTGCCACCCTGCTGGATCCACGCTACAAAGACAATGTGCCCACCTTACTTCCTGCACTGGAGCGTGATAGGAAGATGCGCGAGTACAAGCGCACGTTGGTAGACGCGCTACTGAGAGCATTCCCAAATGTCACAGGGGAACAAGTGGAAGCCCAAGGCCAAGGCAGAGGAGGAGCAAGAGGTCGCCAAGGCAGCTGTGTCACGGCCAGCTCCTCTGAGGGCAGGGTTAGCATGGCAGAGATGTGGAAAACTTTTGTCAACACGCCACAGCTAACTGCACCACCACCTGATACGCAACGTGTTAGCAGGAGGCAACATTTCACTAACATGGTGGAACAGTACGTGTGCACACCCCTCCACGTACTGACTGATGGTTCGGCCCCATTCAACTTCTGGGTCTCTAAATTGTCCACGTGGCCAGAGCTAGCCTTTTATGCCTTGGAGGTGCTGGCCTGCCCGGCAGCCAGCGTTTTGTCTGAACGTGTATTCAGCACGGCAGGGGGCGTCATTACAGACAAACGCAGCCGCCTGTCTACAGCCAATGTGGACAAGCTGACGTTCATAAAAATGAACCAGGCATGGATCCCACAGGACCTGTCCGTCCCTTGTCCAGATTAGACATTAACTACCTCCCCATAACCATATATTATTGGACTCCAGGGCACTTCCTCATTCAATCCTATTTTTATTTTCATTTTACCATTATATTGCGATGCTACCCAAAGTTGAATGAACCTCTCCTCTGCCTGTGTGCTAGGCCTAAATATATGCCAATGGACTGTTGCAGTGGTGGCTGACATGAAGCCTGATTCTCTGCTATGACATGCAGACTAATTCTCTGCTGACATGAAGCCAGATTGTCTGTTACGGGACCTCTCTCCTCTGCCTGGGTGCTGGGCCTAAATTTATGACCATGGACTGTTGCAGTGGTGGCTGACGTGAAGCCTGATTCTCTGCTATGACATGCAGACTGATTCTCTGCTGACATGAAGCCAGATCGTCTGTTACGGGACCTCTCTGCTCTGCCTGTGTGCTAGGCCTAAATATATGCCAATGGACTGTTGCAGTGGTGGGTGACGT
This sequence comes from Bufo gargarizans, assembly GCF_014858855.1. Lineage (NCBI taxonomy): Eukaryota > Metazoa > Chordata > Amphibia > Anura > Bufonidae > Bufo > Bufo gargarizans. The sequence goes on along the minus strand of NC_058080.1, from coordinate 646,683,281 downwards.
GAAGCCTCATTCTCTGCTATGACATGCAGACTGATTCTCTGCTGACATGAAGCCAGATTGTCTGTTACGGGACCTCTCTGCTCTGCCTGTGTGCTAGGCCTAAATATATGCCAATGGACTGTTGCAGTGGTGGGTGACGTGAAGCCTCATTCTCTGCTATGACATGCAGACTGATTCTCTGCTGTCATGAAGCCAGATTGTCTGTTACGGGACCTCTCTGCTCTGCCTGTGTGCTAGGCCTAAATATATGCCAATGGACTGTTGCAGTGGTGGGTGACGTGAAGCCTCATTCTCTGCTATGACATGCAGACTGATTCTCTGCTGACATGAAGCCAGATCCTCTGTTACGGGAGCTCTCTCCTCTGCCTGGGTGCTGGGCCTAAATTTATGACAATTGACTGTTGCAGTGGTGGGTGACGTGAAGCCTGATTCTCTGCTATGATATGAAGACTGATTCTCTGCTGACATGAAGCCAGATTGTCTGTTACGGGACCTTTCTCCTCTGCCTGGGTTCTGGGCCTAAATTTATGAAAATTGACTCTTACAGTGGTGGGTGACGTGAAGCCTGATTCTAGGCTATGATATGAAGACTGATTCTCTGCTGACATGAAGCCAGATTGTCTGTTACGGGACCTTTCTCCTCTGCCTGGGTTCTGGGCCTAAATTTATGAAAATTGACTCTTACAGTGGTGGGTGACGTGAAGCCTGATTCTCTGCTATGATATGAAGACTGATTCTCTGCTGACATGAAGCCAGATTCTCTGTTACGGGACCTCTCTCCTCTGCCTGGGTGCTGGGCCTAAATTTATGACAATGGACTGTTGCAGTGGTGGCTGACGTGAAGCCTGATTCTCTGCTATGACATGCAGACTGATTCTCTGCTGTCATGAAGCCAGATTGTCTGTTACGGGACCTCTCTGCTCTGCCTGTGTGCTAGGCCTAAATATATGCCAATGGACTGTTGCAGTGGTGGCTGACGTGAAGCCTCATTCTCTGCTATGACATGCAGACTAATTCTCTGCTGACATGAAGCCAGATTGTCTGTTACGGGACCTCTCTCCTCTGCCTGGGTGCTGGGCCTAAATTTATGACAATGGACTGTTGCAGTGGTGGCTGACGTGAAGCCTGATTCTCTGCTATGACATGCAGACTAATTCTCTGCTGACATGAAGCCAGATTGTCTGTTACGGGACCTCTCTCCTCTGCCTGGGTGCTGGGCCTAAATATATGCCAATGGACTGTTGCAGTGGTGGCTGACGTGAAGCCTCATTCTCTGCTATGACATGCAGACTAATTCTCTGCTGTCATGAAGCCAGATTGTCTGTTACGGGACCTCTCTGCTCTGCCTGTGTGCTAGGCCTAAATATATGCCAATGGACTGTTGCAGTGGTGGGTGACGTGAAGCCTGATTCTCTGCTATGACATGCAGACTGATTCTCTGCTGACATGAAGCCAGATTGTCTGTTACGGGACCTCTCTGCTCTGCCTGTGTGCTAGGCCTAAATATATGCCAATGGACTGTTGCAGTGGTGGGTGACGTGAAGCCTCATTCTCTGCTATGACATGCAGACTGATTCTCTGCTGACATGAAGCCAGATTCTCTGTTACGGGACCTCTCTCCTCTGCCTGTGTGTGTGCTGGGCCTAAATATATGCCAATGGACTGTTGCAGTGGTGGCTGACGTGAAGCCTCATTCTCTGCTATGACATGCAGACTAATTCTCTGCTGACATGAAGACAGATTCTCTGTTACGGGACCTCCCTCCTCTGCCTGGGTGCTGGGCCTAAATATATGCCAATGGACTGTTGCAGTGGTGGCTGACGTGAAGCCTCATTCTCTGCTATGACATGCAGACTGATTCTCTGCTGACATGAAGCCAGATTCTCTGTTACGGGACCTCTCTCCTCTGCCTGTGTGTGTGCTGGGCCTAAATATATGCCAATGGACTGTTGCAGTGGTGGCTGACGTGAAGCCTCATTCTCTGCTATGACATGCAGACTGATTCTCTGCTGACATGAAGCCAGATTCTCTGTTACGGGACCTCTCTCCTCTGCCTGTGTGTGTGCTGGGCCTAAATATATGCCAATGGACTGTTGCAGTGGTGGCTGACGTGAAGCCTCATTCTCTGCTATGACATGCAGACTAATTCTCTGCTGACATGAAGACAGATTCTCTGTTACGGGACCTCCCTCCTCTGCCTGGGTGCTGGGCCTAAATATATGCCAATGGACTGTTGCAGTGGTGGCTGACGTGAAGCCTCATTCTCTGCTATGACATGCAGACTAATTCTCTGCTGACATGAAGACAGATTCTCTGTTACGGGACCTCTCTCCTCTGCCTGGGTGCCGGGGCCTAAATATCTGAGAATGGACTGTTCCAGTGGTGGGTGACGGGAAGCCAGATTCTCTGCTATGGAACCTCTCTCCAATTGATTTTGGTTAATTTTTATTTATTTAATTTTTATTTTAATTAATTTCCCTATCCACATTTGTTTGCAGGGGATTTACCTACATGTTGCTGCCTTTTGCAGCCCTCTAGCTCTTTCCTGGGCTGTTTTACAGCCTTTTTAGTGCCGAAAAGTTCGGGTCCCCATTGACTTCAATGGGGTTCGGGTTCGGGACGAAGTTCGGATCGGGTTCGGATCCCGAACCCGAACATTTCCGGGATGTTCGGCCGAACTTCTCGAACCCGAACATCCAGGTGTTCGCTCAACTCTAATTAGGACCATCAAGGTAAAAAAAAATCGCATCAGAGAATAAAACTTTCTTCCACCTTTGAATGTCCCATGTTTGGTGCTCTCTTGCAAAGTCCAAACGAGCAGTTCTGTGGTGTTCAAGGAGAGGAGGTCTTTGAAAACGTTTTTTGGTTTTGAAGCCCTTCAGTCTCGGATGCCGTCTGATGGTTATGGGGCTGCAGTCAGCACCAGTAAGGGCCTTAATTTGGGTCGAGGATCGTCCAGTGTCTTGACGGACAGCCAATTAGATCTTCCACTTGACTTTTTTGTTCCATAACCCTCAGGATCATTTAAGAAATTCCAAATGACTGTCTTACTGCGTCCCACCTTAGCAGCGATGGCGCGCTGTGAGAGACCCTGCTTATGCAGTTAAACAACCCGACCACGTTCAAAAAGGGAGAGTTTTTTTTACTTTGCCATCACAACGTGTGACTACCTGACAGAAAATGACAATGAATCCACATCTTTGCACAGATTTGGCCTTTTAAAGGCATGTGGTCCTAAACTTTTGATCAGCTGAAAAACAGCCTGTTACAGTTTATTCGTTGTTTTCATTAAATTGAATGCTCAAAAAATGTTTTGTCTCACTCCCATGTCTTCTTGTTGCATGTTAAAGCTCTACTTGGAACCTTGTTAAGATCCAGCCATGCTAAATATGATCTTAAACTTTTGATCAGGACTGTATGTACTGTATATGTCGCCAGGGTCGTAACTAAAGGCTCATGGGCCCTGGTGCAAGAGTTCAGCTTGGGTCCCCCTTCCCTCAGTGCTTTGTGTGTCTTCTTATGCGGCACAAGGGTCTTTGGGCCCCTTCAGGCTCCTGGGCCCGGTAGCAACTGCTACCTCTGCACCCCCTATAGCTACACCCCTGTATGTCGCTGCAATTTAGGACAAGTCCCAAACTAGGAGACTACACCTCGATTGTTTGTGGGATTCAAATTAGTTAATATGTTCTTTATATGTGCCAGGGAATGTGGTCGACCTAAGAATCAAAGCCAATTTTATTAGTTGTACCTTGAGGGTCTAACCACCACCCCTTTAGCCATCAATTTTAATATGACCAATCAGTACATGTAATAAAATAACCAATAAGAAATGAAAAGATAGAACACAGAAGTAAATTCAGACAGCTACAAGCTAAAATATTAAATCTAAATATATATTTATTCTGAAATATTGCTATGCGTCTAATTCCTGTATGTTTCATAATATCATCCTTACTCAAGCAGGCTCTTCCAATTTCCAAAATTAAAGCTTGATTTACTGTTCCCTATAACTGATAGTTATGAAATACAGTAGGTTCAAGAAACAGACTGTTTACTTTAAAAGTCCTGATACAAAGAGGAAGAAGACAAGATAGATGTCTGTTACAGTACAACTGTGTTCAAATCAGACTAATTTCTTATATATATATATATATATATATATATATAAAATGTGTTTTCCGGTGTTCTTTCCACACATACATTTTTACAGTGTGTGATTCAAAAAGTAACATACCTCTTTATTGCTCTGCATATTAATATGATTAAAAAAAACAGCTTCACTCTGCTACTTTAGGAACATAGACAAGTGTTTTTCTCTGCAATTTCCAGTTTCTAAAATACCAGGTTGGAATTGGTAATGTGCTTTGCAAGAATAACACTTGAGCTGCGCTGTGTGACTTTACACACCATTTGCTTATATGATGGTAATGACCATGAGCTCATGTCTTCACTTTCCTATTCTTCTCTACATTGTTTGTTCTGTCACTGATGGAGCCATAATTGAGATGAATGTCCAGAAATATACTGTGATGTGGCAGACACAGCTCCTATATATGGAGTGGATGCTGCCTTTATGACTAGTGTTGAGCGTTGTGGACTTCGATCTGAATTTCAGGGAAAATTCAATTCTCTGCGAAGTCGAATTTCGTGGCAGGGAAATGATTTTCCCTGAATTGGTGTAAAAAAACAAAAATATCATACTTACTCATCCATTTGCTCGCGACGGGCTGGCCGCCACCATCTTGATTGGAAATAGAAAATCCCATGTACAGTGATGTGTGCATTCACCATGGGCTGTGCGAGTTTTCATGCCAGATCTTCAATCAAGATGGCGGCGGCTGGCCCATCACAAGCAAATTAATGAGGTAAGTATGGTATAATTTTTATTTTATTTTACACTGTAATATACCTCAGATGCCACGATCAGTTATGAACGCTGCATCTAATGGGTACAGTGATGGGGAGGGGCACAATCGTCATTCCCTGTCAATGCGCTTTGCGACTAAGTAATTCATCACAAAGCAAATTTTTTTTGCAAAATTCTTTAAAACTGCCGAATCAAATTTTTCAATACTTTGCTCAATTTATAACCAACATCTATCTATCATCTATCTATCATCTACATCTATCTATCTATCTATCTATCTAGAGAAAAGTGTCTAGCCCTGCACCAGATTTATCTGTCAAACTTAGCCGCTGTGATAAATTTAAACAAACTAAATTTATGCCATCTATAGCAGCAGTCGTGGATGATCTGGTACTGGTCTGCAGGGAGCGCCAGAGTTGAAAAGCGGGGACAGGAACTATTGACTCCTGTGCCCCGCCATTTAGCTTCATAGACCTCCTGCACCAGGTTATAGGCAGCGCAAAAATATTATGACACCACTAGAGACCCGGTGCAGGAGGTCACAATGATGCTTGCGACCGCCTATACAGTAATGCAGGGAGCTGGGCAGCAAGCTAGAAGAGACCTGCATCATAGATCAAAAGAAAGAGGTGAGTATTTTGTTCTTTTTTTACTTGTGAACTCTACTGTGGTCAATAAGGAAGAGGGATTGGTGTATTGGGGGCCCTATAAAGAAAGTGACACTACTGGGGGTATGCTATATTTAAAGAGACCACTACTGGGTGAACTAAGGAGGAGTAGTTGGTGCATTATTTACATGGGGGCACTATATGTACAGAGGCAATACTGGGGGAGGGGGCGATATTTTAAAAAACCTCTACTGGGGGGCACTATTAAAGAGACCACATCTAGGGGGCACTTTATATAAAGAGGGCACTACTGGAGAGCATTATATGTAAAGAAGGCACTACTGGGAGACATTATATGTAAAGAGGCCGCTTCTGAAAGGCATTATATTTGAAGAGGGCACTACTGCGGGATGTTACATGCATATAGGGCACTACTGGAGTGGCCATTACATCTACTGATGCCTAAATGGGGATGTTGTGGTCAAGAGACGTCATCAGAGTGACCGGTGCAGGACTGAGAAAAAGGAAAGAGAATGACTCCAGCAAGAGGAGTGGGGGCTTAAATGGGATTATTAATTACTGTGTTTTGTTATGTGCATGAGTTACCGCCTTCTCTCCCCACAAACACCGGTCCGCGGGGAAATTATTTAGCATGAAACTGGTCCCTGGTACAGAAAAGGTTGCGGACCACTGATTTATAGGATTACTAATTCTGTCCACTGAATTTCTATAAAGAAGACTTTCATATTGGGCAATGGGATCCAAGGATGTAGTAAAGACTATACAGGATCCAACGGCTTTAACTTAGCAGATTTTGAGGGTTTTTGAAACACAAATGCAGGTGTCCAGTGATGTACCTCTAATGGAGGCATACCATGCAGCTGGTATGGGACCCATGGGGAACCAAATGCCCTTTCCCTAATTACATTCAATACAGGCTCCGGTCCAGCTCCAGTCTAAAATCCCTATCATCAGTGGAAAAAGCTAAAGGACCTGTGATGATGTCATCGCAGGTCCTGTATATCTAGAATATGAACTGCACAGAGAATGGTGTAGTTCCCAGGTTAGAAAGATGCATCTGCCAGGATCTGTGTTGATCTAATCATTATCATAGCAGGTCCTGCACCATCTAGTAAAGGAACTGCACAGAGAGTGGTGTACTTTACAGGCTAGAAAGGTGGACCTGTGATGACACTACAGATATGAAATTTATACAGTAGAATACTGATGGGAGGAGTATGAGGTATAACAGATTCAGTGTTTACAGATATATAGTATATACAGCAGTGTACTGATATCTGAGGTATAATAGATGCAGTGTGTTACGATAAGAGATGAGCGAATTTCTAAAAAATTCTATTCGTCCGGTTCGCCGAATTTTCTGAAAAAATTTGCTTCGACCTGAATTAATTCGCAATGAATCGCATTAAAAACATCTATTTCCGGGCGGCTTTGAGCCTTTATATGGGTGTAGAACACTGTGCCTTGCAGTAACATACATAGGGAGTGTGCTGGGGTAGTGAAATAGTACTGTCAGTCAGTATGACATGCAGATGACAGGCGTCGTTATTAGAATCACACTGCACACTTCAGTTATTTGGGCAGTCACGGGGCCAAAACCAACAAAATAACTCAAGTATTAACTCAGCCTTAGGCCTCATGCACACGACTGTTGTTTTGGTTTGAATCCAAGCCGCACTTTTTGCGGCTCGGATGCGGACCCATTCACTTCAATGGGGCCGCAAAAGATGCGGACAGCACTCCGTTCCGTAGCCCTGCAAAAAAAAATATAACATGTCCTATTCTTGTCAGTTTTTTGGACAAGAATAGGCATTTCTGCAATGGGCCGTTCATTTGATTCTGCAAATTGCGGAAGGCACATGGGCGGCTTCCGTTTTTTGCAGATCCGCGGTTTGCGGACAGCAAAAAACCCAACGGTCATGTGCATGAGGCCTTACAGGTCGATGTTAGTGTAAAGAACAAGCGCACTCCTTTTACACCCTCGTCAGCTGATTCCACATAGATGTCTACAGAACCTGTTCTATTAAACGTTTATACAAGTAGAGCCCCGTGACAGAGTGGAGATGGTGTCAGCAGTAAGTTTGTGTTGACGTCACTGATTATTTTACCCTTCCTCTGATCTGTCAGAACAATAACCCCACAAAAAACAGATCCTGTGTGCTCCATCCGCCTTCACTCGGTCAGCATTTGCTCAATAATCCATCAGTATTGCTAAAGCACAAAAGAGTAACACCGCGCAACAATGATTTTGCTACTGAGAGAAAAAAAGTGATTTTTACTAAAATGAGGGCGCTGATTCCAAATATGAGCTTGGAAATTGCCTGATACATCTAGATTTTACGTTATAAATGATAAACCTATTCAATTATAATATTAATGCATTATATTGAAAATATTCCAATGGACATGTCCAGATCTGTCCGGACGCACTCAGGCTGATGACAGCAGTAAGTATATAAGGCAAGCTGGACAGATTTTGATAAAGTGATCTGTTATAGTGCTATCAGTTTTGAAACTTAAGATGGATAAACGCAAATGTGTTAACGATCCAGACAATTTCTACATATGTGGCAAATACACTACTTATGATCAGCGCAAGAATCTGACAAAGCGAGTGCGTCTTGCTTATAAGTATTACTTTGACTGTAAAATTGGAGATCAAGATAAAATCTGGGCACGTCGTGTTTGTTGCACTGTGTGTTACTCTGGTCTAACTCAGTGGTTGAATAGTAAAAGGAAAGGAATGGCTTTTGCAGTGCCTATGGTTTGACGTGAGCAGAAAAATCACCATTCAGACTGTTACTTTTGCATGACTAAAATCACTGGATATTCAAAGAGAAACAAGTCACAAATTGTGTATCCTGACTGTGAGTCTGCTCTTAAACCAGTACCACATGATGTAGAGAATCCAGTGCCTGCCCCTCCCACAGCAGGAATGGCAATTGAAAAAGACGGTTCTGATCCTGATGAAGAAGAAGATGTTGATTGTCACAATGTATTTCCTGATCCAGAACAACTGGAGGGTCAGCCGCACTTGCTGAGCCAATCAGATTTAGATGATCTGGTAAGAGATCTGTCATTATCTAAAGAAATGACAGAACTGCTAGCTTCTAGACATTAGGAATGGAATTTGCTACAACGAGGCACCACAACTTCACACTTTCATCATTGACACACCAAGTAAGCTTCATACTATGCAATAAAAAGCGATGTCTGTTTGTGCACTGATTTAAATGGTGTTAGGATGGAGTTAGATGGTGCACATGTTCCTGATGAATGGAGGCTATTCACAGACTCTAGCGAAACAAGTTTGAAAGCTGTTTTATTGCACAATGGTAACGAAAAAACCATCTGTTCCATTGGCTCATGCAGTTGCAATGAAAGAGACCCATGCTTCTATGGAGTTAATTTTGAAAATGATCAAATACTCACTGTACAGTTAGGGTACACAAAGCATATGTGTCACGGCTAAGGATGGGGAAAATCCTCAGCCGTGCGATGCCAGAAGATGTTAGGCTGCTCGGCCAGGACGACAGGATTAGGGAGCAGGTCACCTCCTATCATGTCCCTAAACTGACCCTGACGAAGCTGAGGCGAAACGCGCGTCGGGGTTCTTGCCTGCCTTGTGTTCGGTGTCTCAGTCCTTCATCATGTCTGTGGGTATGTTCACGTTCCCAGTGGGTACTTTTGTGTAAGAGCTTGTCATTTTGCAGCTTACTATTCATGATCTGTTGTAAAGGGGCTTATTTCATCTGGATTTATTAAATGGATGTTATGCGATTATGTGCTCTATAGTATTACTATTTTGGCCTGTATTATTACACATTATCTCTCCACTGGGCTGTGCAGTCAGTTGAATATCACAGTCACTTGTAGCGGATATTTACTTGATACTTTCTACTTGTGAATCACCTCACTGCATATTGCACATACATGTATTTCATCTGTTTGGCGGGATTTTGAGGCACCGACGGGGGGGACTACTGTATCCAGGTTGTTTTGCTGATTTTTCTCCATAGTAATTCTGTGAAAATGTCTTATGAATTTTTTGATCAATTGATGATTTAATAAAGTATTTATATTTTTATTGGGCATTCTATGGTTGTTTTTATAGCAACATTTTTAGGTTTATATCCTATCCATATGAGTCAACCCTGAAGGTGGGAGGACTCATACACCGGATGCCTAGGGGTCCCTACTAGCCCTCAGGATTGCCCTGGAACAAGGAGCAGGGTAAGACGACCTGTTCTTTCTGGACACGAATGAACAGGAGTCTCACTGGCCAAGCTGGGAAAGGAACATAAACAGCCTATGGATATGGCAGGAGGCTGAAAAGCACTTCCACACCTACCTGCCACAGACATTCAGACTGGATCCCGTGCAAGACAGCAAGTGTCCACACCCAAACACAGAAAGGGAGTTAACCCTTCCACCACCAGGGAAGGGGAAACACTACTTAAAGGGGAAGTGCACACAATACATAAAACACAGTGCACACCATACACACACACCTAACATAGAGGTATTCAGGTGTAACCGCATGAAAATGCCGCAAGCTGCCTAGCACCAGCTCAGGCTGCTATCTGCGACAATCTCCAACCACTTGTTGCCCGCGGCAACCACAAGTGAGGCAACACACTAGCAGCCCTCACCTGTGGTTGAACAACCAAAAACAAACCGCAGGCGACAGCCTGCGGTTAAGGAGTCACGACCATTACCGTGGCCGTGACAATATGTGTTTCTTGTGCCAATGGAACAGTCGTGATGACAACAACCATTACAAAATGAGACAGTGGCGTCTCAGAGTCGAGCACACAGTTGGTCAGTACAATGCACAACACAAATTACTGGTCGATCCACTTCAAGTTTATCTTCCACCACTTCACATTAAACTTGGTTTAATGAAAATTTTTGTAATTGCACTTGATTGTGATGGAAATTGTTTCCAGTATTTGAAGGAGAAGCTTAGCACACTGAAAACTGATGCTAAAATAAAGGCCGGAATTTGTATTGGCCCCGAAATCAACAAACTAATGCATAATGACACATTCAGAATAAGACTCAACCCTCTGGAACTTGCAGCTTGGGATGCATTTGTTACTATGCTGAATTAGTAGACAACATGCTTACAGCATATGAACAACTTGGCTGCTGAATGTCATTGAAAGTGCATTTCTTACATTCCCATCTTGACTTTTTCCCACCCAATTTGGGACACGTAAGTGACGAACATGGAGAGCGGTTCCGTAAAGATACTTCTACAATGGAGAAAAGGTATCAAGGCCGCTGGAATCCCAACATGATGGGGGACTACTGCTGGTTTTTGCAGCAGGAAAATATGACCATTCACAAACACAAAAGCAGATGCCTGAAGACCTTTTTGAAATTTTGTTATTCCATTACATTTTCATACACTGTTTACTGTGCAAACTTTGATGTAGATCAGGTAATTGTTGGAGTAAAACTCGTTATGTTCAAAATTATTCAATGCTTTCTAAGTGCTTAATTCATTTAGGTATACTTATGCATAGCAAAAATTTGTGAAGTGTTACAACAATTCTGACTTCGGATTTGTAATCCGCACACTCGATTTAGTATAGGACAAATATTTTTTGTCCAGTAGCAGCTGAAATTATTTTTTTGTTGTTGCGTGGTGTAATGTAATATTGTAAAATCCGGTGTCTCCATGATAAATCTGCAGCGTGAGGGCCCTGTGTGGCGTCTACACACTTTCAAAATAAACGTTCAGTGGGGCGAATAGAAACCGCATGATCGGGATGTTCCATGACCTTCCAAGCAGCTGCTGTCGGGAGCAGTGGTTCATTTCTGAGATGTCCGTATAGTGCAGGGGGAATCCGAAGACCCTGCACCACAGGATGCCCTCCTTTTCATTTCCATGATGTTTTCACTGGATGATGAGACAGGGGCCTGGTTGGTGGGTTTGAATCTTGACTAACTTGGCGACTCTTCTATCTTGAAGCTTTGTCTTCTCATTATCTGTAGCTACTGGAGGCCTGTTCATGCCAGGCATGTTTCCCCCAGAAGTATCTTGGTCGATGAGCAGCTAATACCAGCAATTTTGACAGGATTCGTCTTCAGGTAGAGAGGAATTGTTTTCTTGGCATGCTTCCTCCATCACAACACCACGTCATTGAATAAACAGAAGACTGGCCAATTTTCTCCTGTCTTAGGCAACATGTAATTTTTATTAGTAAATTCATTAAATATTTAATATTAAATTGAACCAAAACTTGATTAAAATTATAATAAAGTATACTTAAATTCTGAGCAAACTGAGCAAATAACTCAAGTATGAACTTAGCCTTACAGGTCCATGTTAGTGTCAAGAAAAAGGGCACTCCTTTTACACCCTCGTCAGCTGATTCCACATAGATGTCTACAGAACCTGTCCTATTAAACGCTTATACAAGTAAAGCCCCGTGACAGAGTGGAGAGGATGTCTGTCACAACGGGGAGTGGGGAATCCCCCCCATTGCAAAAAGGCACAGACTGCAATGCCAGATAGGAAGGAACAGGGAGCAGGTCACCACCTAGCGCAACCCTGAACTCACCTTAGACTCCTACCACATGAGCCGCCTCAGAAGGTAAGGGGGCTAATGCTCACCAACCTTTGACCCTGCTATCCCTGCAAAGCCCTAGGCCTAATGACAGGGCAGAGACACACATCCACCACCATGGATAAATGGTGTCTCAAACGGCCCAGTGGCAAGCAGGATAGAAGGCCATGGGCTAAACAGTACGGCAGATAAGTTACACAGTAACATAACTATGCAATCCTCACTTACCTGCCATAGCCATGATGGAAAGTGGCTCCAAGCTGGAAAAGCCCACAGGCGAGTCTTCGCTTAAACCCCTCCGGGAAAGCACGCCCCTTCCGGAGCCTCATACAACAATCAAACTTCCAAGCAAAACCCGCACCATCACTACATACACCAGGTGGGGGGAGGAATGACAGAAACACACCGGAGGGGACAACAGACAAAGCAAGAAATACAAAATAACAAATAAGGATAGCTCACACAGACAATATCATTCAGCCCAGAAGCAGAGCACCACACCAAGCTGACAAACAAACCAAAGTGACACTCAGGCTCCACCACAACAACATATAGGAGGCCTGAGGTCACACCCACCACAACTCTCAAGCACACCTTAACCCCATGCACACCAAAGCAGGTAAAGGAAACATCCTAAAAGAGGAAGCGCACACACATACATAAAAACAAGTTGCCACCGGCAACCAGCATGCGCTGCGAAAATGTCGCGGCACACACCGAGGCCGTGACAGTGTCAGCAGTAAGTTTGTGTTGACGTCACTGATTATTTTGCCCTTCCTCTGATCCGTCAGAACAATAACCCACAAAAAACGGATCCTGTCTGTGGAGCATCCAACTTCACTCGGTCAGCATTTGCCCAATAATCCATCAGTATTCCTAATGCCAAAAATAAAACAGGAGTGGATCTAAAACAGAGATGACACGTGAATGGAATATTTGCATGTCTTCTGCATTTTGTACCCACTCCTGCTTTTGGCTACCAAATCATAAGCCATTTCTGATGGGATCATACAGGCCTTACAGCTGCTACACAGACAGGATCCGTTGTGCGGCTCATTTTTCCTCCCATCTGATAGATCAGAAGAAAGGTCAAAAAAATGATGATGTCAGCCAGGCCGAAAGCCAAATTAGTGGACCAGTCATGAAGTGGGGAGGGTGGGAACAGCATAAGAAGTCCACCGAGTGGCACAATGACCAAGTCTGGAGGTGGCGGCATCAGGCGAAAGCCACCGAGTGGCACAATGACCGAATCTGGAGGTGATGGATGCAGCAGCAGTATGAGAAGGCCACCGAGTGGCACAATGACAGAGCTTGTAAATGGCAGCAGTATGATGAGGCCACCGAGTGGCAAGGTGAAATAGTGTGGATATGGCAGCAGCATGAGGAAACCACAGAGTGGCAAAATGACATAGTGTGGAGATGGCAGCAGCAGCAGGAGGAGACCACAGAGTGGCAAGGTGACATAGTGTGGAAATGGCAGTGGCAGGAGAAGACCACAGAGTAGCAAGGTGACATAGTGTGGAGATAGAAGCAGCAGGAGGAGACCACATAGTGGCAAGGTGACATAGTGTGGAGATGGCAGTGGCAGGAGGAGACCACAGTGTGGCAAGGTGATATAGTGTGGAGATAGAAGCAGCAGGAGGAGACCACAGAGTGGCAAGGTAACATAGTGTAGAGATAGCAGCAGCCAGGGCCGTCTTTAATATTGATTGGACCCTGGGCAAAAATGTACTTGTGCCCCCTGGATCCCACCTTCCCACACCTTAGCAGGCAATCACGCCCTCCAGCACAACACACACACAAAAAATCCACACATCTGGTAGAGTACAGTGAATGACTGTAAATACTTCCAGTTCTGTAGACTCCAGTGGCTCAGGATCAGTGTTCTGGGCAGCTGGGCTGAGGCTGGAAGTGGGCACCGCTCTGCAGGTGTCACGGCTGAGGATGGGGAAAACCCTCAGCCGTGCGATGCTCAGAAATGTCCAGTCGCTACTCGGTCAGGGCAACAGAATTAGGGAGCAGGTCACCTCCTATTGCGTCCCTAACGCTGACCCTGTCTCCTGTCTGTATGAGCCGACCCTGGTGGTAGGAGGGCTCATACTCTGGAACCTAATAGTCCCTGCAAGCCCTCAGGATGGCCCTGAACTAAGGAGCAGGGTAAGACAACCTACTCCTCCTAGGCACGGAGGAGCAGGAGTCTCACTGGCCAAGCAGCATGAAAGAAGGGAAACATGAACAGAACTATGAACATGACAGGTGAACCCCAAACAGTTCCACACAAACCTGCCATAGCCTTGCTGACTGGAAGCCGTGCTCAGAAAACGCTGTCCGCACAAACAGCACACACATAAAAACACACAGGAACCAGGACGTCCATAGCTGCAATAAGAACCAAAGGTAACGGACATAAACTAAACATCAGGGATATGGATATTATGACCGGAAGGGTGGCCCTTACTGGAAGATGGTATTCACAGAAGGCTGCTCCAGCTAAGTATGGCTGAAGCAACCTACTGAGCCATGCCAAACACAGAGGCTATATAGGCCAAAGTGGCCACACCCACACAGACACACCCAGTGTCTCAAACACACAGAAAGGGAGTTAACCCTTCCATCACCAGGGAAGGGAAAACACCACTAAAAGGGGAAGTGCACACAATAACATAAAACCTAGTGCACACATACACACACACACCTAACATAGAGGTAGCTAGGTGTAACCGCATGAAGATGCCGCAGGCTGCCTAGCACCAGCTCAGGCTGCTATCTGCGACAATCTCCAACCACTTGTTGCCCGCGGCAACCACAAGTGAGGCAACACACAAGCAGCCCTCACCTGTGGTTGAACAACCAAAAACAAACCGCAGGCAACCGCATGCGGTTAAGGAGTCACGGTCATGGCCATGGCCGTGACAGCAGGAAGGACACCAGGGCTTGGCTCACCCTAGTGTTACAGTGCACCCCAGCACCCCACAGTATGCAGTATAGCACCCTATAGTATACAGCACCACACAGTATGCAGTATAGCACCCCACACTATACAGTACCCTACAGTATATAGTAGAGCAGTATAGCAGCCCACAGTATACAGCACCCCACAATATACAACACCTCACAGTATACAACACCTCACTGTATACAACACCCCAAACTATACACGATACAGCCCCCCACACTATACAGTACAGCAGTATAGCACTCCACACTATACCGCACCCACAGTATACAGACCCCCACAGTGTACAGTACAGCAGTATAGCACTCCACAATATACAGCCCCCCACACTATACATGCCCCCCACACTATACAGGCCCCCCACAGTATACAGCCCCCCACAGTATACAGCCCCCCACACAGTATACAGGCCCCCACACAGTATACAGCCCCCCACAGTATACAGGCCCCCACACAGTATACAGACCCCACACAGTATACAGCCCCCCACACAGTATACAGCCCCCCCATACAGTATACAGCCCACCACACAGTATACAGCCCACCACACAGTATAAGTCCTCCCCCCCACAGTATACAGGCCCCCACACAGTATACAGCCCACCACACAGTATACATGCCCCCACACAGTATACAGCCCCCCACACAGTATACAGCCCCCGCACACAGTATACAGCCCACCACACAGTATAAGGCCCCCCCACAGTATACAGGCCCCCACACAGTATACAGCCCACCACACAGTATACAGCCCGACACACAGGATACAGCCCCCCCCCCACAGTATACAGGTCCCCACACAGTATACAGGCCCCCACACAGTATACAGCCCCCCACACAGTATGCAGCCCACCACACAGTATAAGGCACCCCCACAGTATACAGGCCCCCACACAGTATACAGCCCACCACACAGTATACAGCCCACCACACAGTATACAGACCCCACAGTAAACAGACCCCCCACAGTATACAGCCCCACACAGTATACAGACCACTACACAGTATACAGTCCCACACAATATACAGCCCCTCACAGTATACAGGCCCCCACACAATATACAGCACCCCACTATGCAGTAGTTTACAGTATATCAACATAACAGCCCCTGTCACCTTTTTCTGATGTAATCTTCACACAAAAAAGCTCCACAGTTAACTTCTGCAACACTCCTGCTAGGACCTGTGATGACCTCATAGCCATGTGACCAGTAATTGCTAGGTTACTGGTCACATGGTGATGATGTCATCTAAGGTCCTAGATCACAACGTTAAAGTACACAGACAGCTTGCCACCCGGGGCAGTAGCTAGCAGGGCTCAAAAGGCAGCTGCCTTGGGCCCCCCAGGAGCAGATGCCCCTTTTGCCCCTTGGTAAAGACAGCCCTGGCAGCAGCAGGAGGAGACTACAGAGTGGCAAAGTGACATAGTGTGGAGATGGCAGCAGCAGGAGAAGACCACAGTGTGGCAAGGTGACATAGTTTGAAGATGCAGCAGCAGCTGCATCAGGAGACTAGAAAGTGACCCGGTAACAGAGTGGGGCAGTGGGTGGCAATACCAGTACCCGCTGATGAAGGTTAGTGAAATAAGGAGCACTTGGCATCAGATGTGTGGCATCAGGCAGGTTGCAGTATCAAAGTAGTAGCTGAGGCAGGTAGTCAGAAGAAACCGGTCTCTTGTGGCAAAGTGTTGGTGTGGCACCATGGATGACCTAGTCTGATGTATCAGGAATTGGTGGTTGGAAATCCTGGCCTGATTCATCTTGACAAAGGTCAGTCTGTCCACATTTTGGGTGGACAGGTGAGTTCTCCTTGGGGTAACTTTGGTCCCCACCGCACTAAACACCCGCTCTGATGCTACACTACTGGTCGGGCAGGACAGCTTTTCAAGGGCAAACTTTGCTAGTTGTGGCCACAAATCCAGTTTGGCTACCCAGTAGTCCAGCAGATCTTCAATGTGGGGTGGCAGGGTGCTATCCAAGTATGCCACCACCTGCTGGTTCAGGTCCTGCTCCAGGTCTACCTGCTGCTGCTGATGAGTAGTTTCTTCACTATGCGGGTGAAGAAAGCTAAACATCAGCGACTCTAGACTCAGGCTGCTGCTGATGGAGCTGGTACTGCTCCTGCCACCCCACCCCTCCCCAGCAGCCATGGCAGTGGAACATGAGCGCAGAGGGCCCCCCCGGTCAGACCTGTGAGAGGATGGGCGATGGGGCCGCTAGGCAGCGGCCAACTGACTACATAGAATGTCTCTGTAGTAGTTTAGTTTGTCCTTCCTCTTGGTGGTCCATTCTGGACCAGTAGTGAGGGTCAAACAAGGTGGAGTGCCAGAAGTCATCCCTCTGCCGACTGGCGACAATTCAGCTGTCACTACCCAAGCAAGTGAGCATGCAGCGAGTCATTTGCGCAAGTGAGTCGGAGGGACTCCCTGTCTCCATCTCCACTGCATACTGTCATGGTGTGTCCGGGTCCTCTATCTAGTCTTCCTCATCGTCCTCTAGCTCCTCTGGCTACTCCTGCTCCTCCTGTCCTGTCAGATGAGTAGAAAAACCACCCAGTTGGCTACATATTGCCTGTGCTTCAATGTCCTCCTAGCCCTCCTCCAGTTCAGCCCCCACAGGTTTCATGTGGTCGTGAGAATGAGGCGCCACGTCTCCTTTCCCCTGACCAGCCATTGTTACCACCATTTGTTCCAGGACATGAAGCAGTGGAATGATGATGTTCATCCCATAGACCTGGCCACTGACAAATAACATGGCCTCCTCAAAGGGCCTGAGCAGACGGCAGGTGTCACGCATGAGCTGCCAGTGGCTGAAATCGAAGTTACACAGTGGAGTACTCCTATCCGCTTGCATCATCAAGAAATCGTTGATTGCTTTTCTCTGTTCGTATAGTCGGTCCAACATATGGAGGGTAGAATTCCAATGGGTGGAAATGAGGCAGATCAGCCTATGTTGGGGGATGCCATTCTGCCGCTGCAACTCAGGGAGGGCGTGCTTTGCAGGATACGAGTGTCTGAAGTGCATGCAAAGTTTCCTGGCCATTTTTAAGATGTCTTGTAGCTAAAATACAAAGTGCTAAGGATAGAGATATAATAATGAGAACTAAAAGGATGATGCAGACAATTGAGTTTAACGGAAATAATATAGCGATATATCCTGACTACTCTAGAGCCACTGAGACAAAAAGGCGTGAGTTCAAAGAAGTGAAGAAGAGATTAGCCGACGCTCAGATACAATATTCCCTGTTGTATCCCACTAAGCTCCGTATAATATACCGCGACCAGGCTAGGTTTTTTGGCTCTCCAGAGGAGGCAGTGGAGTGGCTGGATGCTAAAGGAATAGGAACATGAGAGGCACCAGATTGGTTCAGGGGGGTATGGGGTAGGGGTGGGAAGGGGTCGAGTGTAAGAGGTGGGGGAAATGTTCGATTTCCACCAACCAGATAGGGGGAGGGGGAATGGAAAAAGGGGAAGGGGAGGGGTGAGGGGGGGAACGGTTGTCTTGGGAGGTCTAGCAGGGTTTAAGGTGAAGGAAAAGCAAGTGATAGATCCGAATGAGTAGTATTATGACATGGAATGTACGGGGCCTTAGAAAGGGTAATGGTTTTTGATAATGTTACCAGACATCTCCCGGCTATAGTAGGATTAATGGAGACACATAGTACAAAAGATAAGATAAATCGTTTAAAGAAGAAATGGGCCCGGTATCAATACCACTCATGTTTTTCTACATACTCATCCGGAGTCAGTGTATACATACACCACAAAGTAGATTACCTTCCATTTGAGCAGAAAATAGATGAGAGGGGTAGATATGTATTCCTTCATTGTCAGTGGAATGGTATAGTATGTATTTTGGCTTTTGTGTATATACCCCCCCCCCTTTCTCCTTAACGGTTATTCATAGATTGGTGGAATATGCAGATTCCATGGGCAAATGCCCCATAATAATAATGGGGGATCTTAATAATGTTATGAATGAGGAGTTAGATAGATACTCTGTGATTCCAAAAGATAAACATGCGACCGGGCGACAATCAATGCTATGGAAAATATCGCAGGAACTCTCATTAATAGATGTATGGAGACACCTTTATGATGATAAGCCAGGGTTTTCCTGTTTTAGCCGGGGAAATAAAATAATGTCCAGAATAGATTTGGCATTAGTTAGTGCAGAACTATCCAGCATGACGTATGAAGCAAATAGCATTTCAGATCATTCCCCCGTCTGCCTGCTGTTTAAAACAAACTTAAGACGAACAAGCCGTGAGTTTCGCCTGAATCCACACTGGTTGAATTTAATTAAGGAGGAAGATGATATAAGGGTGGATATAGAGGAGTTCTGGAAATACAATTTGGGGTCAGCAGGTTTAGGGTATGTTTGGGATGCTTTTAAAGCATTTCTACGCAGTATTCTGGTAAGCAAAATTAAGGGTTTGAAAAGGGGATACGCAAAACAGGAGAGAGAGCTGACAGATAGGATAAAAGAAATCGAAGTAGAACTCATGAATGAGAAAATCCCTGAATTAATAGGCCAATTGGATCATGCTAAAAGTGCACTGAGGAACTATTTGATGGAAAAGGCACAACAAAAAGTGTTCTTTGAGGGGGAACGATATTTCAGGGAATCTGGGAAGTCGGGGAGAATGCTTTCCACACTTATACAGAATCAAAGGGGGGGTAACAGGATCAACAGGGTTGAAAGAAGAGATGGGGGGATGGCATCCAGCCAGGGAGAGATAGAGCTTGAATTTATGAAATATTATGGGGACCTCTACTCCTCGGAGGGAGGGGGGGGGCCTGATGAATTCAGACTTTTCCTGGAGGGAGTACCGATCCCCAGACTCTCGGAGGAGGACAGGGACTGGTTGAATGGCCCCATTGAAGTGGGGGAATTACGGGAGACATTGAAAACTATTCAGGGGAACTCCAGTCCCAGGCTGGATGGCCTCCCCTATAAGATATACAGAAGATATGGAGATGTTATCCTTCCAGTGTTAGTGCAGGTCCTAAATGAGTCAATGGACAGTGGCGAACTCCCGTCCTCCCTCTCGGAAGCTGTAATAAGTCTGATAGGTAAAAAGGGTAAGGACGAGAAAAAGGTGGATTCATATCACCCTATCTCCCTCCTCAATACTGATTTTAAAATATGTGCCAAATTATTTGCAAATCGCCTAAGAAAAGTTATTGAGAAGCTAATACACCCGGATCAATCAGGGTTTGTACCTAAACGTCAAGCTCAGACGAATATTCGACGGACATTACTGAATGTGCAGATGGGCGGGGAGGGTGCTCATTCCATCCTGTCATTGGACGCAGAGAAAGCATTTGACAGGGTGGAATGGGCATACCTTTGGAAGGTTATGTATGAGTTTAATTTGGGAGAAAAATTTATTAGATGGGTTCAGCTTTTATATAACAAATCAAAAGTTAGGGTAAAAATTAATGGAGTAACATCAGAACCGATACCTCTGCAGAGGGGAACCCGACAGGGGTGTCCACTCTCCCCATTATTGTTCGCCATATTTGTTGAGCCGTTGGCTTGTAAGGTTCGAGCAGATGAAAAAATAAGGGGGTTTGGGGGAAATGGTGTATTGGATAAGATATGCCTTTACGCTGATGATATCTTGTTTTTTGTGAATGGGGGGGTACCAATGGTACTGTACCTGATGGAAATAGTAAATCAGTTTGGTCTTATTTCCGGCTTTAGGGTGAACTGGACAAAGTCGGTACTGCTCCCAATTGGCCAGGAAATTGGGCCGGAGGAAATAAATGTCAAAATCTTGAAACCCACGGAGTCGTTTGAATACCTAGGGATTAAAGTTAGTTCGAGGATACAAGAGTATCTAGAACTCAATATTGAGCCTCTTTTAAAAAGGGTTAGGGAAAAAACCGGCACCTGGCAGAAATTGTTAATCCGACAAGTAGATCGAATTGTGATAATAAAGATGGTTCTGTTACCACAGATTTTGTATGTCATTTCCTCCTGTCCAGTTTGGACAGGGCACCAGTTTTTTAATGCACTAGAAGGAGTGATAAATGACCTTATCTGGGGGAGAAAAAGGGTCAGGCTGAAACAAAAATATTTATGGATTAGATGAGGAAGATGGCGGCCTGTTCGTACCATATTTTCGGGGTTATTACTACGCATCCCAGCTTCAGTGGTTAATGATGGAGGATGATAGACTGCGTCGTTTTTTGGAAGGGGAATTAGGAGGTCTCCAATATAATATCATTAGCACTTTAGAAACTGGAGTAATAAAAATTAAGGGTAGGCAGTGCACAATTAGCAATATGATACATTTAGTTTGGGTTAATGTTAAAAAATTACTTGGAATAAATTACTCACTAAAGTTTTCCCCTATTTGGGGAAACCTAAATTTAAAAGAATTTTGGAAGTTTGAAGATTTTGTATTTTGGGATAAAAAGGGTATTAGGTTTGTGTCCCAGATGGTGGTGGAAGGACAGCTGAAGACACTAGAGGAAATGGGTCTAAATATAGATAAAGATTGCCTCACATGGTTTAGATACGCCAGATTAAAGCACGCATTCGATAAAACGGAGAACAGAGAATATTTTACTACGAAACACTCAGATTTTGCTGAATTTTGTTATCAGGGAATAGGGAGTAAAGTATCAATTTCACAGATTTATAAAAAATAAAGAAGGGGTTAGTGGGGGTGATCAGATTCAATAGTGAAAAGAAATGGGCACAAGAGGTTGAACCCCTAACTCTGGACTGGAGAAGTATTTATAAAAATGTAAAAAGGAGTACCATCTCTAGTAGTTTTCGACTGACGCATTTTTTTATCCTCCATCGGACCTATATTACCCCTAGGGTACTGAGTAAGATGTACAAAACAGGGGAGGCAAAATGTTGGAAGTGTGGAGAGGAGAGGGCCGATTTTGTGCATTTGATTTGGTTCTGCTTGATTGTACAGGGGTACTGGACTCAAGTCTTCCAGGACCTCGGGAGAGAGACGGGGAAATCTGCGCCTCTGGAGATCAGTATAGCAGTGCTGGGAGACACCGGAAGAATTGGGGCGGATAAAATAAGTGAAAGGAAATGGGAAAAGGGGTTGATGTTGGCCTGTGTTGTACTGGCCAGAGGATGGGGATCGGAAAGGCCGCCAAGTGTTGTAGAGTGGAAAAATCTATGTGAAAGGGTGCATGGATATGAGAAAGTTAGCCAGGCGAAACTGTTGGGTAAGAAGGAGTAAGAAGGGGAGAATATAAGTCCCTGAAGAGAGAGGTCATGGAAAGGAAATGCCTTGAAGATACTCCCAAGACAACCAAGAGGGGAGGGTGGGGAAAAAGGTTTATCTTTTTCCGGGTTTTGGTATTTATGGTGAAGCAAAAGTAAATTTTTGTAATTGATGACGGTGTATATGTGTATCTTTGTAATGTCTACCCCCTACTTTTGTACTTTTGCTCTGTTTTAATGAGAAGAATAAAATGATAAATAAATAGATATAATAAAAAAAGAGAAAAAAAAGATGTCTTGCAGATGGTTGGAAGACTTCAGAAACCTCTGGACAACCAGATTGAACACATGTGTCATGCAGAGCACATGGCTCAGTCTTCCTTGATGCAGCACCGACACCATGTTCTTCCCGTTGTCGGTCACCATAGTTCCGATTTTGAGTTGTCGGGGAGAAAGGCAGGATTCAATTTCTTGATGCTTCACACGGAGCAGTTCCTCCCCTGTGTGACTACATTCACCAAGGCAAACCAGGTGCAGAACAGCGTGCCCTGCACATGAGGTATGCTGGAGGGGCACTGTTAATTGTCCCTGCAGTGGAGGCTGAGGACATGGTGGAGGACCAATGGTGTGACAACGTGAAGGAGGAAGCGGCATGACCTGTCCAGGTTGCTGGTGTGGCTGTGCAGGAACCACATTCACCCAGTGGACCGTAAAGGACATGTATTGTCGCTGACCGTAGTTATAGCTCCACACGTTGGCACTGCCATGCACTTTGGCAGAAACCGACAGGCTCAAGGACTGGCTCACCTTCTGTTCTACATTTATGTGCAGGGCTGGTACTGCCTTTTTTAAAAAGAAAGCCATCAGTTCTCTGAAAGGCGCAGAGTCCACCACTTGCAAAGGGAGGAACTGAAGCACCAGCAACTTGGACAGGAGCACGTTCAGCTTCTGCGCCTTTGGATGCGTGCACGCATATTGTTGTCTCTTGGCAATCGCTTTGGTGATCGACTGCTGACGGAATGACTGACGAGGAGTAGAAGCAGAAGCATCTGGACCAGCAGAAGATGGGATTGACAGACAGCTCCCTTCAACTGAAGTGGTGGAGCCTTGACTGTCTGAAATGGGTGCGTGCCACTGGGTGATATAGCGGTTGCTGCGGCAGGCTGGACCACCACATCGGAGCCACGGTTCTCCCAGGCCACTGTATGACAATGCTGCAAATGTTGGCACCCTGGCCACGCTTTAGCTTCTCATTCTGCCCACAGATGAGACATATGGCCAAGTTCACCTCCTCTGGTGCTTTGAAAAACTGTCACACCGCCAAGTAGGTGATTTTCCCCTCAACAATCCGCACTGACTGATTGCTATAGCCGCTGCCTCCGTGAACCCCTGCATCACTAATTGCCGGGCAGGTAGGCTGTTGTAAAGCAGGTGGTCTACCCCGTGCACGTTTGGCTCCCTACCTCCCACTGCTGCCACCCTGCTGACTTCCAGCCATGCTACCACCTTGCTGGCTCCGCCACTGTGAACGACGTGTATTTTTCTCTAGAAATATAACAATAAATGGTTTTTCTGCAAATAACACCAAATGTGAAAGGCGTGTATTTTTCTCTTTTTCTCTAGAAATATGACAAGAAACGCTTATAGCGCAAATAACACCAAATGTGAACAGCGTATATTTTTCTTGTGTTGTACTGAACTGACAATAAATGGTTTTACCGCAAATAACGCCAAATATGAACAACATGTATTTTTAAAATTTTCTCTATAAATATGACAAGAGATGCTTATAGCGCAAATTACACCAAATGTGAACGGCGTTTATTTTTCTTTTTTTCTCTAGAAATATGACAAGAAACGTTTATAGCGCAAATAATACCAAATGTGAACAGCGCCTATTTTTCTCATATTGTACGGAACTGGCAATAAATGGTTTTACCGCAAATAACACCAAATGTGAACAGCGTGTATTTTTCTCTTTTTCTCTAGAAAAATGACAAGAAACGCTTAAAGCGTAAATAATACCAAATGTGAACAGCGTGTATTTTTCTCTTTTTCTATGGAAACACAGTCCTGATCAAAAGTTTAAGACCACTTGAAAAATGGCAAAAAATCAATGTGGATTCATTGTCATTCTCTGTCAGGTAGTCACACGTTGTGATGGCAAAGTAAAAAAAACTCTCCCTTTTTGAACGTGGTCGGGTTGTTGAACTGCATAAGCAGGGTCTCTCACAGCGCGCCATCGCTGCTGAGGTGGGACGCAGTAAGACAGTCATTTGGAATTTCTTAAATTATCCTGAGGGTTATGGAACAAAAAAGTCAAGTGGAAGACCCCAAAAAATGTCACCAACACTGAGCCGGAGGATCCAATTGGCTGTCCGTCAAGACACTGGACAATCCCCGACCCAAATTAAGGCCCTTACTAGTGCTTACTGCAGCCCCATAACCATCAGACGGCATCTGAGACTTAAGGGCTTCAAAAACAAAAAACGTCTTCAAAGACCTCGTCTCCTTGAACACCACAGAACTGCTCGTTTGGACTTTGCAAGAGAGCACCAAACATGGGACATTTAAAGATGGAAGAAAGTTTTATTCTCTGATGCGAAAAAATTTAACCTTGATGGTCCTGATGGTTTCCAACGTTACTGGCATGACAAGCAGATCCCACCTGAGATGTTTTCTACGTGCCACAGTGGAGGGGGCGCCATAATGGTCTGGGGTGCTTTTTCCTTCAGTGGAACAATGGAGCTTCAGGAAGTGCAGGGGTGTCAAACGGCCGCTGGCTATGTCCAGATGTTGCAGAGAGCATTCCTCATGACTGAGGGCCCTTGTCTGTGTGGTAACGACTGGGTTTTTCAACTGGACAACGCTACAGTACACAATGCCTGCAGGACAAGAGACTTCTTCCTGGAGAATAACATCACTCTTTTAGCTCATCCTGCGTGTTCCCCTGATCTAAATCCAATTGAGAATCTTTGGGGATGGATGGCAAGGGAAGTTTACAAAAATGGACAACAGTTCCAGACAGTAGATGGCCTTTGTGCGGCCGTCTTCACCACTTGGAGAAATGTTCCCACTCACCTCATGGAAACGCTTGCATCAAGCATGCCGAAACGAACACATTTTTGAAGTGATCAACAATAACGGCGGAGCTACTCATTACTGATTTCATGTTTGGAAGTTGGATTTCTGTTTTGGGGGGGTTTAGTTTTTTTTTGGAGGTGTGGTCCTAAACTTTTGATCAGCTGAAAAACAGCCAGTTTCAGTTTATTCGTTGTTTTCATTAAATTGAATGCTCAAAAAATGTTTTGTCTCACCACTCCCATTTCTTCTTGTTGCATGTTGAAGCTCTACTTGGAACCTTAAGATCCAGCCATGCTAAATATGATTTTTTGCCATTTTTCAAGTGGTCTTAAACTTTTGATCAGGACTGTAAGACAAGAAACGCTTTTAGCGCAAATAACGCCAAATGTGAACAGCGTCTATTTTTCTTGTATTGTACTGAACTGACAATAAATGGTTTTACGGCAAATAACACCAAATGTGAGTGGCGTGTATTTTTCTCTTTTTCTCTTGAAATATGACAATAAATGGTTTTGCCGCAAATAACACCAAATGTGAACGGCGTGTATTTTTCTATTTTTCTCTAGAAATATGACAAGAAACGCTTATAGCGCAAATAACACCAAATGTGAACAGCGTATATTTTTCTTGTGTTTTACTGAACTGACAATAAATGGTTTTACCGCAAATAACGCCAAATGTGAACAACATGTATTTTTAAAATTTTCTCTATAAATATGACAAGAGATGCTTATAGCGCAAATTACACCAAATGTGAACGGCGTTTATTTTTCTTTTTTTCTCTAGAAATATGACAAGAAACGTTTATAGCGCAAATAATACCAAATGTGAACAGCGCCTATTTTTCTCATATTGTACGGAACTGGCAATAAATAGTATTACCGCAAATAACACCAAATGTGAACAGCGTGTATTTTTCTCTTTTTCTCTAGAAAAATGACAAGAAACGCTTAAAGCGCAAATAATACCAAATGTGAACAGCGTGTATTTTTCTCTTTTTCTATGGAAACACAGTCCTGATCAAAAGTTTAAGACCACTTGAAAAATGGCAAAAAATCAATGTGGATTCATTGTCATTCTCTGTCAGGTAGTCACACGTTGTGATGGCAAAGTAAAAAAAACTCTCCCTTTTTGAACGTGGTCGGGTTGTTGAACTGCATAAGCAGGGTCTCTCACAGCGCGCCATCGCTGCTGAGGTGGGACACAGTAAGACAGTCATTTGGAATTTCTTAAATTATCCTGAGGGTTATGGAACAAAAAAGTCAAGTGGAAGACCCAAAAAAATGTCACCAACACTGAGCCGGAGGATCCAATTGGCTGTCCGTCAAGACACTGGACAATCCTCGACCCAAATTAAGGCCCTTACTAGTGCTTTCTGCAGCCCCATAACCATTGTCCCTGGTGAGTAGTACCTTCACTAGGCGGGTTAAGAAAGTTGCTCATCATAGACTCTAGACTCAAGCTGCTGCTGATGGAGCTGGTGCTGCTCCTACCCCCCCCCCCACCCCACCCCACCCCACCCCACCACAGCAGCTATGGCAGTGATACGAGAGCGCAGAGGGCCCCCTGATCAGACCTGCGAGAGGATGGACGAAGGCGTGAATAGGCAGCGGCCAACTGACTACATAGGATGTCTCTATAGTAGTTCAGTTTGTCCTCCATCTCAGTGGCTGTAAAAAAAAGCCCCCATTTTAAACCAGTAGTAAGGGTCCAACAAGGTGGAGAGCCAGAAGTCATCCCTCTGCCGAATGCTAACAATTTGGCTGCCACTACCCAAACAAGTGAGCATGCATGAGGCCATTTGCGCAAGTGACTCAGAGGGACTGCCTGCCTCCATCTCCACTGCATACTGCCACGGTGTGCTCGGGTCATCTGCCTTGTCTTCCTCATCTCCATCTTGCTCCTCCTGTTCCCTCCTCTCCTGTCATCTGTGTAGAAAAAACACCCATTTCTCTAAACATTGCTTGTGCTCCAATGTCCTCCTCCTCCAGTTCAGCCCCCACATGGCTCATGTGGCCGTGAGATGTAGGAGCCATGTCTCCAGTCCCCTAACCAGCCAGATGTACCAGCATCTGTTCCAGGATATGAAGCAGTGGAATGACGCTGTTCTGGTGAATGACAAATAACATGGCCTTCTCAAAGGGCCTAAGATAACGGCAGGTGTCACGCATGAGCTGCCACTGGCTGACATCGAAGTTTCACAAGGGAGTTCTCCTGTCCGCTAGGATCATCAAGAAATCGTTTATGGCCTTTTACTGTTCGTATAGTCAGTCCAACATATGGAGGGTGGAATTTCAACAGGTGAAAACGTCGCATATCGGCCTATGATGGGGGGCCTGGTTCTGCAGCTGCAGCTCAAGGAGGGTGTGCTTGGCAGTGTATGAGTGGCTGAAGTGCATGCAAAGTTTCCTGGCAATTTTTAGGATGTCTTGCAGATGGGTGGAAGACTTCACTAACCGCTTGAAAAACAGATTGAACAGGTGCCCCATACATGGCGCATGGCTCGGCCCTCCTTGACGCAGCACCAACACCATGTTCTTCCCGTTGTCAGTCACCATAGTTCCAATTTGGAGTTGTCACAGAGAAAGCCAGGATTCGATTTCTTGATGAAGGACACGGAGCAGTTCCTCCCCTGTGTGACTCAGTTTACACAGGCAAACAAGATGTAGAACAGCGTGACACCGCTGTGCTATTTACATGTGGTATGCTGGAGCAGCACTGTGAATTGTCCCTGCAGCGGAGGCTGAGGACAAGGTGGAGGATGAGGCATTGTCGCAGGACCAGCGTCGTGAGAATGTCATGATAACGTTTAGGTGGAAGCAGCGTCACCTGACCACGTTGCTGGTTTGGCTGGGCAGGAACCACATTTACCCATTGGGCCATAAAGGATATATATTGTCCTTGACCGTAGATACAGCTACACACGTCAGCGCTGCCGTCCACTTTGGCAGACACTGACAGGCTCAAGGACTAGCCCACCTTCTGTTCTACATATTTGTGCAGGGCTTGTATTGCCTTTTTGGCAAAGAAATGACGGCTTGGGACTCTCCACGTCAGCTCTGCATCAGTTCTCTGAAAGGTGCAGAGTCCACCACTTAAAAAAAGGGAGGGACTGCAGAACCAGGAACTTGGCCAGGAGCACGTTCAGCTTCTGCACCGTTGGATAAGTGGACGCATACTGTTGTCTCTTGACAGGATGGTCTACCCCAGGTACATTTGGCTCCTGACCTCCCACTGCTGCCACCCTGCTGACTCCCGGTCATGCTAGCAACTTGCTGGCTCCGCCGCTGCCTCACGGGCAAGCTACCACCCTCTTCTCCAGATGATGATGAAGCTCCCTCGCCACCCAGCTCCCAATTGCGATTGGCTACATAATCATTGAGTACTTTCTGCATGTCACTTATGTCCTCTGAGTCTCTGAGCCAGCAGCCTGACCGCTCACAACAATAGCTCCCACGCCACTTCCTCATCAATACTTTCCCGCCTACTGGAGGAAGCGCCGGATGTCTCCTCCACATCTTGGCTGGCCAGTAGCTACTGACTGTCCTCTAGTAGCTTGTCCTCGCTGCATAGTGGAGCTGAGCCCAAAGCATATAATACTTCTCTGGCTGAGGGAAAAGGACAGAGGCAGGTTGAGGACAGGTGAGGGCACAAGGCCTGCTCCCGGGCTATGCCAACTAAGGGTTGTGTCTTATGAACCCACCGACGCTTGGCTGGGGGTGTCTGATGTCGCTTGGGACAAAGTGAATGACTGAGTCAACCATTCAAGAACCACTGGGTTGCTGGTCAAGACACAACTGCTAGCTTACACTGAGAGCTCAGGCGTCTGGAAGTGACCCCTGCTGCCACGTCCCCTTACTCTGCTGTGACCTGTGCCTGCGCCAGAAACAGTTAGGCCTCTGCCCCTCCCCTGTGCAGGACCTGTTACTTCTCTGCCTGACATACTGTTAGATCAAGTAAGTAAATAAAAAGATAATGAATACACCTCAAAAAAGGCTGCAATTCCATCACTTCACCACACAAAAGTAAATAATACTTTATTTGCCACTAATCCATGCCAAAAACGCTTTAAAACATATAACTGCACCACTGAATGCCAAATAATATATTTTTGCCACTAATACAAGCCAAAAAGGGCTGTAATTTTGTCAATAGAGATGGCCTTGCAGTTCGCCCAGCGGTCGTTTTGTGGCGAACTTTGCTTGTTCGCGATTCGCTGAACATGCGAACATATGGAGAAATTGGCGCCCGCCATATTCTTTTACATTATAAAGAACTTTGACCCATGACACATCAATCAGGTGGTACAGGACAGCCAATTGAGACATTTCAGCACATGGACATACCCCCTACCTTATAAATAAACCTGATCTGGCCGCCATTTTACATTCAGTGTTTTGCCAGTGTAGGGAGAGGTTGCTGTGTGGAGCAGGGACAGGCTGTTAGGGACACCAAACGCTAGCTAATAGGGCCACAAAAGTCATTTTAAGCACTAGTATAGGTGTGCTATCTATAGGTGTGATTTACAGAGGGGTGCGATATACTTATAATATACTTTTATAATGAGTCAAAAACACATAGATCTATATAGTGATCACCTGGAAGTCAATGGGCCTAGGGGCTTACTAGGTCCATTTTTATATAGGGTAAGGTTCTGGACGGGGTCGCTCTTATCAGGGTGGGTGGTCTGTGGTTAGGCTATCAGGGCCAGAATAGCACCCCCCTGTAGGGCAATATCAGGTACAGTTTTTTGCCCACCCTGTCCTTCAATACCACATCATCATCTAGCCCAGGGATAGATGTTTTTTTTGCTTTCCCTCCTGGATTTATCGATGTGCACTGAAACCCCCCAGATTGTGTTAGGACATATGGTTTCTGATTTGGTGCCACCGAGCACCTGATGTAGTGCCGCTGAGCGCTTGTTATTGCCTACCACATCTATGTTTTTTGCTTAACTTTAATATTTTAATTTATTTTCATTTTGAGGGATATCTTTTCCATTCACACATCTTTTCCATTTCCGCAAAATGGGTCCGTATCCGTTCCTCAATTTAGCGGAACGGATGCAGACCCATTAATTTTTAATGGGGCCGGAATGTACTGTCCGCATCCGCATTTGAATTTGCCTTCCTTGTACAATGTTATCATATACTTTCTATGTTATAAAGTATATTATAGTGCACTTGTATTGTGCAGCAGTTGTGTGCGGTTCTGCTGCGATACTGCAGGTATATAGAGGGACAAGCGTTATTGGAACAAATAATTTCTACTGGTGTGATATATCAGTCGTCCCCCCAAAAAACTGATTTATGGGGTGTTATATACCAATATACTTTCTTTATAGTGCATTTGGGTACTGTATAGTGCATTTGCGCATGCTCGTACGCAAAAATTATATTGCCGATATTTTGCATTGAAAATTTTTTTTTTTATGGAGTTCGCAAATTAGAATAATACATCTGGTATGTCACTGTTCATGTTGTGGGACTATTTGTGCACTTCTAGTAATTATTTCTTGGCTGCAAATATGAGCTGAAAGTTTTTCAGGTTCGCCTGCCATTAAAATGAATGTGACCCGCCACGAACTCGCGGTTCGCGAACATTTGATTGCGTTTGCGCGATCGCGTTTGCGAACAGTCGGCTAATAAGCCCTTTTTTGCCACTAATACAAGCCAAAAAAAGGCTTTAGAACGTATAACTGCACCAGTGAACAGCAAATAATACTTTTTTTGCCACTAATACATGACAAAAAATACTTTATAACATATAACTGCACCACTGAATGGCAAGCAATACTTTTTTTTGCCACTAATACACGCCAAAAAGGGCTGTAATTTTCTAACTTCACCATACAACAACAAATAATACTTGTTTTTGCCACTAATACACACCAAAAAAGCTTTAGAACATATAACTGCACAACTGAATGGCCAAAAAAGCTTAAGAACATTTAACTGCACCGCTGAACAGCAAATCATACTTTTTTTGCCACTAATACATGACAAAAAAGGCTTTAGAACATATAAGGCTACATTCACACCTGCGTTTAGGTGCGGATCCGCCTGGTATCTGCACAGACGGATCTGCACCTATAATGCAAACGCTTAGATCCGTTCAGAACGGATCCGTTTGCATTACCATGAAAAAAAAAAAATTATATTTTTTTTTTGTTTTTTGTTCATGATAATGCAAACGGATCCGTCCAGACTTTACATTGAAAGTCAATGGGGGGCGGATCTGTTTGAAAAATGCACCATATTGTGTCACCTTTGAACGGATCCGCCCCCATTGACTTCTATTGTAAGTCTGGACGGATCCGTTTGCCTCCGCACGGCCAGGCGGACACCCAAACGCTGCAAGCAGCATTCAGGTGTCCGCCTGCTGAGCGGAGCGGAGGACAAACGCTGCCAGACTGATTCATTCTGAGCGGATCCGTATCCACTCAGAATGCATTAGGGCTGGACGGATCCGTTCGGGGCCACTTGTGAGAGCATTTAAACGGAACTCACAAGCGGAGCCCCGAACGCAAATGTGAAAGTAGCCTAACTGCACCGCTGAACGGCAAATACTTTTTTTGATACGAACATATGCCAAAAAGGGCTGTCAATTTCTCACTTCACCTCACAACGGCTAAAAAGCATTATTTTTTTCCCTTATACACGCCAAAAAAGGCTTTAGAACATTTAACTGCACGCTGAACAGCTAATAAGCCCTTTTTTTCCACTTATACACGCCCAAAAAGTATTTAGAACATATAACTTCACAGCTGAATGGCAAATAAGCCCTTTTTCTCCCACTAATACAAGCCAAAAAAGGCTTTAGAGCATATAACTGCACTGCACAAGGGCTAATAAGACGTATAAATATTTCCTAGTAATACACCCTGTTAATGGCTGTATCACGCAGCACTTGTACCCCAATAACAAGCAAGGTTTGCTGGAATTACAGAGGTATCATCTATTGGAAACCTGAAAACAGCTGTATAATGGCAATTTGGATCCCCAGTCAGTACAGCAAGGTGTAATAGGATTGTTCCTATTACCCAAGCTGTACACTCTTCTGTTGGACCCTGTTCTGCTTCAATACTGTGGAATAATTCCTCCCTATCTTTTCCCTACACTTCTAATGCTCTTTCCCTGAACTTCTATTGAGCAAAATAAAAGTATTCAAGTCTTTCCTAGCACTTTCCCTAGCGCCTGCTGACGTCTCTCCCTGCACTAAGTACACTAGAAAATGGCTGAATCCAAGATGGCTATTTATAGTGCTGTGACATCACAGGGCTGGCTGGCTGCTGATTGGCTGCATGCATGGCATTGTGGGTGATCCCTCATTCCCAGAGTTCTTTGTTCCATGCCCTAACATGTGCAGCAGCCATTTTTGGACAAAATGCTATTCGTTGCCACGAAGCGGGAGGAATTACAGATTCGGTGCAAATCAAATTTTTCCTAAAATTTGGATTTAATTACAGTTCGTCAACTTCAATTTTCTCATCTCTAATAAGAACTCTAAACCTGTGGAATACTCTTCTAAATTACTTAGATGATTTTTAGAGCTAAATCACATTAATGCTCTCCCCTTCCCTTAATCCCCATCCTCCAGATTGAACACCTCTGGAGAGACCTGAAAATGGCTGTTCATGTCCACCAATAATCACTATCCAGCCTGACAGAGCTTGAGTGGATTATGCAGAAAAGAATGACAGAAAATATACAAATCCGGTGTGCAAACCTTGTTGCATCATGACAAAGAAGACTGTAGGCCAGTGATGGTGAACCTCTTAGAGGCCGAGTGCCCAAACTGCAACCCAAAACCCACTTATTTATCGCAAAGTGCCAACACAGCAATTTAACCTGAACACTAGGGATGAGCGAACTCGAACTGTATAGTTCGGGTTCGTACCGAATTTTGGGGTGTCCGTGACACGGACCCGAACCCGGACATTTTCGTAAAAGTCCGGGTTCGGGTTCGGTGTTCGTCGCTTTCTTGGCGCTTTTGTGACGCTTTCTTGGCGCTTTTTGAAAGGCTGCAAAGCAGCCAATCAACAAGCGTCATACTACTTGCCCCAAGAGGCCATCACAGCCATGCCTACTATTGGCATGGCTGTGATTGGCCAGAGCACCATGTGACCCAGCCTCTATTTAAGCTGGAGTCACATAGCGCCGCCCGTCACTCTGCTCTGATTAGCGTAGGGAGAGGTTGCGGCTGCGACAGTAGGGCGAGATTAGGCAGATTAACTCCTCCAAAGGACTTGATTAACTGATCGATCTGCAGCTGTGGATCATTGAGCTGCTGATCCTCAATTGCTCACTGTTTTTAGGCTGCACAGACCGTTTGTCAGTCTCATTTTTCTGGGGTGATCGGCGGCCATTTTGTGTCTTGTGGTGCGCCAGCACAAGCTGCGACCAAGTGCATTTAACCCTCAATGGTGTGGTTGTTTTTTGGCTAAAGCCTACATCAGGGTGAAGCTGTCACACCAAGTGCATTTAACCAGCAATAGTCTGTTCATTTTTTGGCCATATACAAAATCAGGGGCAAGCTGCGCCTGTCACCAAGTGCATTTAACCCTCAATGGTGTGGTTGTTTTTTGGCTAAAGCCTACATCAGGGTGAAGCTGTGACACCAAGTGCATTTAACCAGCAATAGTCTGTTCATTTTTTGGCCATATACAAAATCAGGGGCAAGCTGCGCCTGTCACCAAGTGCATTTAACCCTCAATGGTGTGGTTGTTTTTTGGCTAAAGCCTACATCAGGGTGAAGCTGTCACACCAAGTGCATTTAACCAGCAATAGTCTGTTCATTTTTTGGCCATATACAAAATCAGGGGCAAGCTGCGCCTGTCACCAAGTGCATTTAACCCTCAATGGTGTGGTTGTTTTTTGGCTAAAGCCTACATCAGGGTGAAGCTGTCACACCAAGTGCATTTAACCAGCAATAGTCTGTTTATTTTTTGGCCATATCCCAGTCTAATTCTGTCACTAAATCCATACCGGTCACCCAGCGCCTAAATACTAGGCCTCAAATTTATATCCAGCTAAATCTGTCCCTAGTGCTGTAGCTGGGCGAGTTATTTAGTGTCCGTTCAAGCACATTTCTTGTTCTGGGTTGAAATACAATTCCCAATTTAGCAATTTCATAATTTAGTGGTTCCTGCTATATCAGAGCTATTTGAAATCTATCCCAAAAAGGGTATATAATATTGAAGGTGCACATTGGGTCATTCAGAATAACTTCACACACACCCGCTACTGTGTATTTCCAAGTCTAATTCTGTCACTAAACCCATACCTGTCACCCAGCGCCTAAATACTAGGCCTCAAATTTAAATCCCTCTAAATCTCTCGTTACCGCTGTACTGTTGTTGCTGGGCAAGATATTTAGTGTCCGTCAAAGCACATTTTTTGTTCTGGGTTGAAGTACAATTCCCAATTTAGCAATTTCATAATTTAGTGGTTCCTGCTATATCAGAGCTATTTGGAATCTATCCCTAAAAGGGTATATAATATTGAAGGTGCACATTGGGTCATTCAGAATAACTTCACACACACCCGCTACTGTGTATTTCCAAGTCTAATTCTGTCACTAAACCCATACCTGTCACCCAGCGCCTAAATACTAGGCCTCAAATTTAAATCCCTCTAAATCTCTCGTTACCGCTGTACTGTTGTTGCTGGGCAAGATATTTAGTGTCCGTCAAAGCACATTTTTTGTTCTGGGTTGAAGTACAATTCCCAATTTAGCAATTTCATAATTTAGTGGTTTCTGCTATATCAGAGCTATTTGAAATCTATCCCTAAAAGGGTATATAATATTGAAGGTGCACATTGGGTCATTCAGAATAACTTCACACACACGCTTCTGTGCATTTCCAAGTCTAATTCTGTCACTAAATCCATACCGGTGACCCAGCGCCTAAATACTAGGCCTCAAATTTAAATCCCTCTAAATCTCTCGTTACCCACCGCTGTACTGTTGTTGCTGGGCAAGATATTTAGTGTCCGTCAAAGCACATTTTTTGTTCTGGGTTGAAGTACAATTCCCAATTTAGCAATTTCATAATTTAGTGGTTTCTGCTATATCAGAGCTATTTGAAATCTATCCCTAAAAGGGTATATAATATTGAAGGTGCACATAGGGTCATTCAGAATAACTTCACACACACGCTTCTGTGCATTTCCAAGTCTAATTCTGTCACTAAATCCATACCGGTGACCCAGCGCCTAAATACTAGGCCTCAAATTTAAATCCCTCTAAATCTCTCGTTACCCACCGCTGTACTGTTGTTGCTGGGCAAGATATTTAGTGTCCGTCAAAGCACATTTTTTGTTCTGGGTTGAAGTACAATTCCCAATTTAGCAATTTCATAATTTAGTGGTTTCTGCTATATCAGAGCTATTTGAAATCTATCCCTAAAAGGGTATATAATATTGAAGGTGCACATAGGGTCATTCAGAATAACTTCACACACACGCTTCTGTGCATTTCCAAGTCTAATTCTGTCACTAAATCCATACCGGTGACCCAGCGCCTAAATACTAGGCCTCAAATTTATATCCCGCTAAATCTCTCGTTACCGCTGTACTGTTGTTGCTGGGCAAGATATTTAGTGTCCGTCAAAGCACATTTTTTGTTCTGGGTTGAAGTACAATTCCCAATTTAGCAATTTCATAATTTAGTGGTTCCTGCTATATCAGAGCTATTTGAAATCTATCCCAAAAAGGGTATATAATATTGAAGGTGCACATTGGGTCATTCAGAATAACTTCACACACACCCGCTACTGTGTATTTCCAAGTCTAATTCTGTCACTAAACCCATACCTGTCACCCAGCGCCTAAATACTAGGCCTCAAATTTAAATCCCTCTAAATCTCTCGTTACCGCTGTACTGTTGTTGCTGGGCAAGATATTTAGTGTCCGTCAAAGCACATTTTTTGTTCTGGGTTGAAGTACAATTCCCAATTTAGCAATTTCATAATTTAGTGGTTTCTGCTATATCAGAGCTATTTGAAATCTATCCCTAAAAGGGTATATAATATTGAAGGTGCACATTGGGTCATTCAGAATAACTTCACACACACGCTTCTGTGCATTTCCAAGTCTAATTCTGTCACTAAACCCATACCTGTCACCCAGCGCCTAAATACTAGGCCTCAAATTTAAATCCCTCTAAATCTCTCGTTACCGCTGTACTGTTGTTGCTGGGCAAGATATTTAGTGTCCGTCAAAGCACATTTTTTGTTCTGGGTTGAAGTACAATTCCCAATTTAGCAATTTCATAATTTAGTGGTTTCTGCTATATCAGAGCTATTTGAAATCTATCCCTAAAAGGGTATATAATATTGAAGGTGCACATTGGGTCATTCAGAATAACTTCACACACACGCTTCTGTGCATTTCCAAGTCTAATTCTGTCACTAAATCCATACCGGTGACCCAGCGCCTAAATACTAGGCCTCAAATTTAAATCCCTCTAAATCTCTCGTTACCCACCGCTGTACTGTTGTTGCTGGGCAAGATATTTAGTGTCCGTCAAAGCACATTTTTGTTCTGGGTTGAAGTACAATTCCCAATTTAGCAATTTCATAATTTAGTGGTTTCTGCTATATCAGAGCTATTTGAAATCTATCCCTAAAAGGGTATATAATATTGAAGGTGCACATAGGGTCATTCAGAATAACTTCACACACACGCTTCTGTGCATTTCCAAGTCTAATTCTGTCACTAAATCCATACCGGTGACCCAGCGCCTAAATACTAGGCCTCAAATTTAAATCCCTCTAAATCTCTCGTTACCGCTGTCCTGTTGTAGCTGGGAAAGTTATTTAGTGCCCGTCAAAGCACATTTTTTGTTCTGGGTTGAAGTACAATTCCCAATTTAGCAATTTCATAATTTAGTGGTTCCTGCTATATCAGAGCTATTTGAAATCTATCCCAAAAAGGGTATATAATATTCAAGGTGCACATTGGGTCATTCAGAATAACTTCACACACACGCTTCTGTGCATTTCCAAGTCTA
This sequence comes from Bufo gargarizans, assembly GCF_014858855.1. NCBI lineage: Eukaryota > Metazoa > Chordata > Amphibia > Anura > Bufonidae > Bufo > Bufo gargarizans. The sequence goes on along the minus strand of NC_058080.1, from coordinate 646,645,950 downwards.
ATTCTGTCACTAAATCCATACCGGTCACCCAGCGCCTAAATACTAGGCCTCAAATTTATATCCCGCTAAATCTCTCGTTACCGCTGTACTGTTGTTGCTGGGCAAGATATTTAGTGTCCGTCAAAGCACATTTTTTGTTCTGGGTTGAAGTACAATTCCCAATTTAGCAATTTCATAATTTAGTGGTTCCTGCTATATCAGAGCTATTTGAAATCTATCCCAAAAAGGGTATATAATATTGAAGGTGCACATTGGGTCATTCAGAATAACTTCACACACACCCGCTACTGTGTATTTCCAAGTCTAATTCTGTCACTAAACCCATACCTGTCACCCAGCGCCTAAATACTAGGCCTCAAATTTAAATCCCTCTAAATCTCTCGTTACCGCTGTACTGTTGTTGCTGGGCAAGATATTTAGTGTCCGTCAAAGCACATTTTTTGTTCTGGGTTGAAGTACAATTCCCAATTTAGCAATTTCATAATTTAGTGGTTTCTGCTATATCAGAGCTATTTGAAATCTATCCCTAAAAGGGTATATAATATTGAAGGTGCACATTGGGTCATTCAGAATAACTTCACACACACGCTTCTGTGCATTTCCAAGTCTAATTCTGTCACTAAACCCATACCTGTCACCCAGCGCCTAAATACTAGGCCTCAAATTTAAATCCCTCTAAATCTCTCGTTACCGCTGTACTGTTGTTGCTGGGCAAGATATTTAGTGTCCGTCAAAGCACATTTTTTGTTCTGGGTTGAAGTACAATTCCCAATTTAGCAATTTCATAATTTAGTGGTTTCTGCTATATCAGAGCTATTTGAAATCTATCCCTAAAAGGGTATATAATATTGAAGGTGCACATTGGGTCATTCAGAATAACTTCACACACACGCTTCTGTGCATTTCCAAGTCTAATTCTGTCACTAAATCCATACCGGTGACCCAGCGCCTAAATACTAGGCCTCAAATTTAAATCCCTCTAAATCTCTCGTTACCCACCGCTGTACTGTTGTTGCTGGGCAAGATATTTAGTGTCCGTCAAAGCACATTTTTTGTTCTGGGTTGAAGTACAATTCCCAATTTAGCAATTTCATAATTTAGTGGTTTCTGCTATATCAGAGCTATTTGAAATCTATCCCTAAAAGGGTATATAATATTGAAGGTGCACATAGGGTCATTCAGAATAACTTCACACACACGCTTCTGTGCATTTCCAAGTCTAATTCTGTCACTAAATCCATACCGGTGACCCAGCGCCTAAATACTAGGCCTCAAATTTAAATCCCTCTAAATCTCTCGTTACCGCTGTCCTGTTGTAGCTGGGAAAGTTATTTAGTGCCCGTCAAAGCACATTTTTTGTTCTGGGTTGAAGTACAATTCCCAATTTAGCAATTTCATAATTTAGTGGTTCCTGCTATATCAGAGCTATTTGAAATCTATCCCAAAAAGGGTATATAATATTCAAGGTGCACATTGGGTCATTCAGAATAACTTCACACACACGCTTCTGTGCATTTCCAAGTCTAATTCTGTCACTAAATCCATACCGGTCACCCAGCGCCTAAATACTAGGCCTCAAATTTAAATCCCTCTAAATCTCTCGTTACCCACCGCTGTACTGTTGTTGCTGGGCAAGATATTTAGTGTCCGTCAAAGCACATTTTTTGTTCTGGGTTGAAGTACAATTCCCAATTTAGCAATTTCATAATTTAGTGGTTTCTGCTATATCAGAGCTATTTGAAATCTATCCCTAAAAGGGTATATAATATTGAAGGTGCACATAGGGTCATTCAGAATAACTTCACACACACGCTTCTGTGCATTTCCAAGTCTAATTCTGTCACTAAATCCATACCGGTGACCCAGCGCCTAAATACTAGGCCTCAAATTTAAATCCCTCTAAATCTCTCGTTACCGCTGTCCTGTTGTAGCTGGGAAAGTTATTTAGTGCCCGTCAAAGCACATTTTTTGTTCTGGGTTGAAGTACAATTCCCAATTTAGCAATTTCATAATTTAGTGGTTCCTGCTATATCAGAGCTATTTGAAATCTATCCCAAAAAGGGTATATAATATTCAAGGTGCACATTGGGTCATTCAGAATAACTTCACACACACGCTTCTGTGCATTTCCAAGTCTAATTCTGTCACTAAATCCATACCGGTCACCCAGCGCCTAAATACTAGGCCTCAAATTTATATCCCGCTGAATTTGAATACAATACATTGGGCCAAATAATATATTTGTTGTTGTGGTGAACCATAACAATGAGAAAAACATCTAGTAAGGGACGCGGACGTGGACATGGTCGTGGTGGTGTTAGTGGACCCTCTGGTGCTGGGAGAGGACGTGGCCGTTCTGCCACATCCACACGTCCTAGTGTACCAACTACCTCAGGTCCCAGTAGCCGCCAGAATTTACAGCGATATATGGTGGGGCCCAATGCCGTTCTAAGGATGGTAAGGCCTGAGCAGGTACAGGCATTAGTCAATTGGGTGGCCGACAGTGGATCCAGCACGTTCACATTATCTCCCACCCAGTCTTCTGCAGAAAGCGCACAGATGGCGCCTGAAAACCAACCCCATCAGTCTGTCACATCACCCCCATGCATACCAGGGAAACTGTCTCAGCCTCAAGTTATGCAGCAGTCTCTTATGCTGTTTGAAGACTCCGCTGGCAGGGTTTCCCAAGGGCATCCACCTAGCCCTTCCCCAGCGGTGAAAGACATAGAATGCACTGACGCACAACCACTTATGTTTCCTGATGATGAGGACATGGGAATACCACCTCAGCATGTCTCTGATGATGACGAAACACAGGTGCCAACTGCTGCGTCTTTCTGCAGTGTGCAGACTGAACAGGAGGTCAGGGATCAAGACTGGGTGGAAGACGATGCAGGGGACGATGAGGTCCTAGACCCCACATGGAATGAAGGTCGTGCCACTGACTTTCACAGTTCGGAGGAAGAGGCAGTGGTGAGACCGAGCCAACAGCGTAGCAAAAGAGGGAGCAGTGGGCAAAAGCAGAACACCCGCCGCCAAGAGACTCCGCCTGCTACTGACCGCCGCCATCTGGGACCGAGCACCCCAAAGGCAGCTTCAAGGAGTTCCCTGGCATGGCACTTCTTCAAACAATGTGCTGACGACAAGACCCGAGTGGTTTGCACGCTGTGCCATCAGAGCCTGAAGCGAGGCATTAACGTTCTGAACCTGAGCACAACCTGCATGACCAGGCACCTGCATGCAAAGCATGAACTGCAGTGGAGTAAACACCTTAAAACCAAGGAAGTCACTCAGGCTCCCCCTGCTACCTCTTCTGCTGCTGCCGCCTCGGCCTATTCTGCTGCTGCCGCCTCGGCCTCTTCCTCCGCCTCTGGAGGAACGTTGGCACCTGCCGCCCAGCAAACAGGGGATGTACCACCAACACCACCACCACCACCTCCGTCACCAAGCGTCTCAACCATGTCACACGCCAGCGTTCAGCTCTCCATCTCACAAACATTTGATAGAAAGCGTAAATTCCCACCTAGCCACCCTCGATCCCTGGCCCTGAATGCCAGCATTTCTAAACTACTGGCCTATGAAATGCTGTCATTTAGGCTGGTGGACACAGACAGCTTCAAACAGCTCATGTCGCTTGCTGTCCCACAGTATGTTGTTCCCAGCCGGCACTACTTCTCCAAGAGAGCCGTGCCTTCCCTGCACAACCAAGTATCCGATAAAATCAAGTGTGCACTGCGCAACGCCATCTGTAGCAAGGTCCACCTAACCACAGATACGTGGACCAGTAAGCACGGCCAGGGACGCTATATCTCCCTAACTGCACACTGGGTAAATGTAGTGGCAGCTGGGCCCCAGGCGGAGAGCTGTTTGGCGCACGTCCTGCCGCCGCCAAGGATCGCAGGGCAACATTCTTTGCCTCCTGTTGCCACCTCCTCCTTCTCGGCTTCCTCCTCCTCTTCTTCCACCTGCTCATCCAGTCAGCCACACACCTTCACCACCAACTTCAGCACAGCCCGGGGTAAACGTCAGCAGGCCATTCTGAAACTCATATGTTTGGGGGACAGGCCCCACACCGCACAGGAGTTGTGGCGGGGTATTGAACAACAGACCGACGAGTGGTTGCTGCCGGTGAGCCTCAAGCCCGGCCTGGTGGTGTGTGATAATGGGCGAAATCTCGTTGCAGCTCTGGGACTAGCCAATTTGACGCACATCCCTTGCTTGGCGCATGTGCTGAATTTGGTGGTGCAGAAGTTCATTCACAACTACCCCGACATGTCAGAGCTGCTGCATAAAGTGCGGGCCGTCTGTTCGCGCTTCCGGCGTTCACATCCTGCCGCTGCTCGCCTGTCTGCGCTACAGCGTAACTTCGGCCTTCCCGCTCACCGCCTCATATGCGACGTGCCCACCAGGTGGAACTCCACCTTGCACATGCTGGACAGACTGTGCGAGCAGCAGCAGGCCATAGTGGAGTTTCAGCTGCAGCACGCACGGGTCAGTCGCACTACAGAACAGCACCACTTCACCACCAATGACTGGGCCTCCATGCGAGACCTGTGTGCCCTGTTGCGCTGTTTCGAGTACTCCACCAACATGGCCAGTGGCGATGACACCGTTATCAGCGTTACAATACCACTTCTATGTCTCCTTGAGAAAACACTTAGGGCGATGATGGAACAGGAGGTGGCCCAGGAGGAGGAGGAGGAGGATGAGGAAGAGGGGTCATTTTTAGCACTTTCAGGCCAGTCTCTTCGAAGTGACTCAGAGGGAGGTTTTTTGCAACAGCAGAGGCCAGGTACAAATGTGGCCAGCCAGGGCCCACTACTGGAGGACGAGGAGGACGAGGATGAGGAGGAGGTGGAGGAGGATGAGGATGAAGCATGGTCACAGCGGGGTGGCACCCAACGCAGCTCGGGTCCATCACTGGTGCGTGGCTGGGGGGAAAGGCAGGACGATGACGATACGCCTCCCACAGAGGACAGCTTGTCCTTACCCCTGGGCAGCCTGGCACACATGAGCGACTACATGCTGCAGTGCCTGCGCAACGACAGCAGAGTTGCCCACATTTTAACCTGTGCGGACTACTGGGTTGCCACCCTGCTGGATCCACGCTACAAAGACAATGTGCCCACCTTACTTCCTGCACTGGAGCGTGATAGGAAGATGCGCGAGTACAAGCGCACGTTGGTAGACGCGCTACTGAGAGCATTCCCAAATGTCACAGGGGAACAAGTGGAAGCCCAAGGCCAAGGCAGAGGAGGAGCAAGAGGTCGCCAAGGCAGCTGTGTCACGGCCAGCTCCTCTGAGGGCAGGGTTAGCATGGCAGAGATGTGGAAAACTTTTGTCAACACGCCACAGCTAACTGCACCACCACCTGATACGCAACGTGTTAGCAGGAGGCAACATTTCACTAACATGGTGGAACAGTACGTGTGCACACCCCTCCACGTACTGACTGATGGTTCGGCCCCATTCAACTTCTGGGTCTCTAAATTGTCCACGTGGCCAGAGCTAGCCTTTTATGCCTTGGAGGTGCTGGCCTGCCCGGCAGCCAGCGTTTTGTCTGAACGTGTATTCAGCACGGCAGGGGGCGTCATTACAGACAAACGCAGCCGCCTGTCTACAGCCAATGTGGACAAGCTGACGTTCATAAAAATGAACCAGGCATGGATCCCACAGGACCTGTCCGTCCCTTGTCCAGATTAGACATTAACTACCTCCCCATAACCATATATTATTGGACTCCAGGGCACTTCCTCATTCAATCCTATTTTTATTTTCATTTTACCATTATATTGCGATGCTACCCAAAGTTGAATGAACCTCTCCTCTGCCTGTGTGCTAGGCCTAAATATATGCCAATGGACTGTTGCAGTGGTGGCTGACATGAAGCCTGATTCTCTGCTATGACATGCAGACTAATTCTCTGCTGACATGAAGCCAGATTGTCTGTTACGGGACCTCTCTCCTCTGCCTGGGTGCTGGGCCTAAATTTATGACAATGGACTGTTGCAGTGGTGGCTGACGTGAAGCCTGATTCTCTGCTATGACATGCAGACTGATTCTCTGCTGACATGAAGCCAGATCCTCTGTTACGGGACCTCTCTCCTCTGCCTGGGTGCTGGGCCTAAATTTATGACAATGGACTGTTGCAGTGGTGGCTGACGTGAAGCCTGATTCTCTGCTATGACATGCAGACTGATTCTCTGCTGACATGAAGCCAGATCCTCTGTTACGGGACCTCTCTCCTCTGCCTGGGTGCTGGGCCTAAATTTATGACAATGGACTGTTGCAGTGGTGGCTGACGTGAAGCCTGATTCTCTGCTATGACATGCAGACTGATTCTCTGCTGACATGAAGCCAGATCCTCTTTTACGGGACCTCTCTCCTCTGCCTGGGTGCTGGGCCTAAATTTATGACAATGGACTGTTGCAGTGGTGGCTGACGTGAAGCCTCATTCTCTGCTATGACATGCAGACTGATTCTCTGCTGACATGAAGCCAGATCCTCTGTTACGGGACCTCTCTCCTCTGCCTGGGTGCTGGGCCTGAATATATGCCAATGGACTGTTGCAGTGGTGGGTGACGTGAAGCCTCATTCTCTGCTATGACATGCAGACTAATTCTCTGCTGACATGAAGCCAGATTGTCTGTTACAGGACCTCTCTCCTCTGCCTGGGTGCTGGGCCTAAATTTATGACAATGGACTGTTGCAGTGGTGGCTGACGTGAAGCCTGATTCTCTGCTATGACATGCAGACTGATTCTCTGCTGACATGAAGCCAGATCCTCTGTTACGGGACCTCTCTCCTCTGCCTGGGTGCTGGGCCTAAATTTATGACAATGGACTGTTGCAGTGGTGGCTGACGTGAAGCCTGATTCTCTGCTATGACATGCAGACTGATTCTCTGCTGACATGAAGCCAGATCCTCTGTTACGGGACCTCTCTCCTCTGCCTGGGTGCTGGGCCTAAATTTATGACAATGGACTGTTGCAGTGGTGGCTGACGTGAAGCCTGATTCTCTGCTATGACATGCAGACTGATTCTCTGCTGACATGAAGCCAGATCCTCTTTTACGGGACCTCTCTCCTCTGCCTGGGTGCTGGGCCTAAATTTATGACAATGGACTGTTGCAGTGGTGGCTGACGTGAAGCCTCATTCTCTGCTATGACATGCAGACTGATTCTCTGCTGACATGAAGCCAGATTGTCTGTTACGGGACCTTTCTCCTCTGCCTGGGTTCTGGGCCTAAATTTATGAAAATTGACTCTTACAGTGGTGGGTGACGTGAAGCCTGATTCTCTGCTATGATATGAAGACTGATTCTCTGCTGACATGAAGCCAGATTGTCTGTTACGGGACCTTTCTCCTCTGCCTGGGTTCTGGGCCTAAATTTATGAAAATTGACTCTTACAGTGGTGGGTGACGTGAAGCCTGATTCTCTGCTATGATATGAAGACTGATTCTCTGCTGACATGAAGCCAGATTGTCTGTTACGGGACCTTTCTCCTCTGCCTGGGTTCTGGGCCTAAATTTATGAAAATTGACTCTTACAGTGGTGGGTGACGTGAAGCCTGATTCTCTGCTATGATATGAAGACTGATTCTCTGCTGACATGAAGCCAGATTGTCTGTTACGGGACCTTTCTCCTCTGCCTGGGTTCTGGGCCTAAATTTATGAAAATTGACTCTTACAGTGGTGGGTGACGTGAAGCCTGATTCTCTGCTATGATATGAAGACTGATTCTCTGCTGACATGAAGCCAGATTGTCTGTTACGGGACCTTTCTCCTCTGCCTGGGTTCTGGGCCTAAATTTATGAAAATTGACTCTTACAGTGGTGGGTGACGTGAAGCCTGATTCTCTGCTATGATATGAAGACTGATTCTCTGCTGACATGAAGCCAGATTGTCTGTTACGGGACCTTTCTCCTCTGCCTGGGTTCTGGGCCTAAATTTATGAAAATTGACTCTTACAGTGGTGGGTGACGTGAAGCCTGATTCTCTGCTATGATATGAAGACTGATTCTCTGCTGACATGAAGCCAGATTCTCTGTTACGGGACCTCTCTCCTCTGCCTGGGTGCTGGGCCTAAATTTATGACAATGGACTGTTGCAGTGGTGGCTGACGTGAAGCCTGATTCTCTGCTATGACATGCAGACTGATTCTCTGCTGACATGAAGCCAGATTCTCTGTTACGGGACCTCTCTCCTCTGCCTGTGTGTGTGCTGGGCCTAAATATATGCCAATGGACTGTTGCAGTGGTGGCTGACGTGAAGCCTCATTCTCTGCTATGACATGCAGACTAATTCTCTGCTGACATGAAGACAGATTCTCTGTTACGGGACCTCTCTCCTCTGCCTGGGTGCCGGGGCCTAAATATCTGAGAATGGACTGTTCCAGTGGTGGGTGACGGGAAGCCAGATTCTCTGCTATGGAACCTCTCTCCAATTGATTTTGGTTAATTTTTATTTATTTAATTTTTATTTTAATTCATTTCCCTATCCACATTTGTTTGCAGGGGATTTACCTACATGTTGCTGCCTTTTGCAGCCCTCTAGCTCTTTCCTGGGCTGTTTTACAGCCTTTTTAGTGCCGAAAAGTTCGGGTCCCCATTGACTTCAATGGGGTTCGGGTTCGGGACGAAGTTCGGATCGGGTTCGGATCCCGAACCCGAACATTTCCGGGATGTTCGGCCGAACTTCTCGAACCCGAACATCCAGGTGTTCGCTCAACTCTACTGAACACCAATATCATATATCTTCCATATACTTTATAATTTAGCTATAAAAACCCGCCTACATTCAATGTGCTGCCTGTGCTGTTCATAGCATGTCCTGCACTGATGAACGGCAGGAAAAGTCTAAGGCATATTGGTACACCATAGACTTTCTCCAGGGTGCGGGTGCCCACAGAGAGCTCTGAGTGCCGCCTCTGGCACCCGTGCCATAGGTTCGCCATCACTCTTGTAAGGCTGTAATCGCTGCTAAAGGTGCTTCAACTAAGTACTGAGTAAAAGGTCTGAATACTTATGTACATGCTGAATTTTTGTTTTTCTTTTTCAATAAAAGCAAACATTTAGAAAATTCTATTGGTCTTTATAGGGTAATGGGTGCAAAATGATGGGAAAAAGCTTTATTTTTTTATCTTTGCACAAGTCAACAACATAATAAAATGTGGCAAAAGTGAAAAGTCTGAAGACTTTCCAAATGTATTGTATATATAGAGCGAGAACACAGTATACACCATTCACAGTAGGTGATTGTCAAAACTTATCTCCTCCCTCCTGACCTCTCCACGGGTCACACAGCATGCCTAGAAAACTCTCCCATAGAAGTCAATGAAGCCCCCATTGTGTCTATGGCCCATGGTGGCTGCTGTAAAGCATATCTTTACTATCCACAGCCCAGGCAAGATGGCAGCCCCCATAACCATGTACAGAAAATAGTTGCGATCTAGTTTTAACAGACAGAAAAAACTGTGCGATAACACATTTCCTTTAACCTCTTAATGCATTATCACATACATGTATGATGCAGGCTACTGCGTTGATGCCCCTCCATACTTGGCGGGTGCTGGCTTTATAATACAGCAGGTACCCTGCCGCAATGACTGGGATCGGCAATGATGCCGAACCTCATAATTTAACCCCTCAGATGCTGCAGTCAATTGCAAAATGCAGCATCTATGGGGTTAGGCAGAGGAGGGGGGCCTCTACCTTTCCTATGGAACAACCTTTTAAAAAAAAAGTCACAATGATTGCAAACATTTTTAAGAAATATATAAAAAGTTAAGAATTTTTTTAAATAATATGATAAAATAGTTTAAATGTGTCTGATCCTACGGGATACAAATACCTTCAATTTCCTCCTATTATTATAGGTGCCTGTCATAGACCCAAAGTCTAGTGTTCCTTGTACTTTGTGCAGATGGTGGGGCATTATAGATCAATGAGAATTTATATATGACTGTGTGTAATATTAGAATGTAAATGAACAGCGAAGATTAGTATATATAAGGTTCTGAACCATATTCACTACCAGTTAAAGAGACTGGGAAGCTTCCCCAGAGCTCAGCAGGGAAGTGGAAGACAACAAAAGCATTTTCATCCTTTAACCGTTTTATCAAAGTGCTTGTACTGTAAGGAAGTGACTGGTGCAGTCGTGTGCAGTGATAATTACATATGCAGGCCCTGCACTTCACGTGGGCCCTCATTGCTCTATTCTATGGAATACCTTCATTTTAAATATCAATATATTCCCTACTGTTTGGATAATATAGCGTACATTCTGTCAGTTACTTTAATGTTAACTATTTTGACCTTCTTTAATAGCTTTATATCCACATTTTTTGTTTTGCACTACAGTCTACAAAACAAAATGTCAGAATATTACAGTACAGAACATTGTGGTGCAGAATGGTGCGAGTGACTGCACGGTTATAGGAAGCCCAAAAAATGTATTTTTTTAAGTGAAAAAAAGTCAAATGTGGATTATGTGTCATATTCTGTATATTTTAAATATTAGCCTATATTAAATAATACTATTTTCATTAACCCTTTAAAGGACCTGGGCTATTTTCATATTTGCCCTTTTGTTTTTTCTTCCTGCCTAATAAGAGCCATCTTTCTTTTTTTCCATCTACAGTGAGGAGCCCCTGAGGAGCCATTGCAGAGGGTGGGAGTGGTAGTGGCCTTGATGAGGTGTTGTGGCACAGTGTACTCCCTCAGGCTATTGCTCCCTGGGGATCGGTGGAGTGGAAAAGTGGTTTGAAGAATCAGGCCAGAAATAAATAGTAGAAATTATTTTCTTACTCAGTGTAAAATATAACTTGTAGTACATCCAGCAGTAATAGGTACAAAGTGCAGTTTCTGTCACCAGATGATAAGGTATGGTGGCTTAATAAGTGGCAACAAAATGATACTACAGATGTACTGCCTTGCTGATCTCTCTCTTTCTCTCTCTCTCGTAGTTCTGGCTAACAGCAGCATGCAGGTACTTGTGGATATAGGTGTCTACTGTTTAATGCAGACTTGGAGTTAGTTGGATCTGTAAAGCTTTGGTTCCTGGTTACTTTGGTGACTATGATGGAAGCACTCTTGGTTCTGGGAATCTCTCTGGAGTAATGGTCTCACAGGAGAAATGGATAAGGTCCCTTGGAGTAGTATCTCTAGCATGTTCTTCTTATCTTCACTCTGTCTGGACTTGAACTTTCCCTCTTGGCAGGAAGTAGTACCAGCCCATTCCTACCAAGAGGGGAGGAACAGGATGGTCAACCATGTCCCTGCCAACCGTACCTTTTCTGCTGGTGTAAAGGGTATAGAACAAGGTGGCAATACATAACAATAACATAGAAAAAAACTATATAATAATTGAAGATACCCCCAGGTCTGGTGTACTGCACATTCACATAGTCATATTAGAGCTTTTTTTTTTTTTGTAGGATAACTTGTACTTTTTAACTGCACCATTTAATTTACCATACTTTGCATTGGAAAATCTGGAACAAAATTCTATGGAGTGAATTTAAAAAACAATCAAAACAAAACACAATTCTGCCATGGTTATTCGTTGGCCATACAGAGCATGTTAGTAGGCAGGCAGCAGAAGTGGAATGATGGCGGCAGTGGCATTATGGAGGCAGCAACAGTCTTACGGAACATGATAGTAGGCAGGAAGCAGCAGTGGCATGATAGTGGCAGTTACATGATGGAGGCAGCAGTAGCCTTATGGAATATGATGGTAAGCAGGCAGCAGCAGTGGCATGATAGTGGCAGTGGCATGATGGAGGCAGCAGCTGCAGAAGCAGTCTTATGGAACATGATGGCAGGCAGCAGCAGTGACATGATGACAGCAGTGGCATAATGGAAGCAGAAGCAGCAGCAGCTGTATGGGACATGATGGTAGGCAGGATAGCAGGCATACATCAACAGTGGCAAGATGGAGCACCATCAGGCAGGCCAGATCTATTCATAGGCCTCAGCCAAAGAAGTGAGAAAATCCTCCCCAGTCCAGACTTTATTTTGACAAAAGTGATGTTTTGGACACTGGCAGAGGACAGCTCTGGTAGAGTTGCAAGGGGGAAGGGTCCTCCCTTTCAGACACACTGGCGACAGGCGTTTTCACGCCAAAAGCTGCGGTAGGCTGTATAGACAGTGTTTCCTGGTAATAAAGTAATTTGGCCTCCCTTTCTGTGGGAGTAAAACATTCCCCCATTTTGCCTTGGTAGCGAGGGTCTAAAAGCATGGCTATCCAGTTATTATCATCAGTTATCGGATAAGACCTACCCCTCAGCGCAATTTATCGTATACCTACCCCTATGCTGCATGCTATACATGAGGCATTAGTATACAATTTGATCAAAGACACAGTGGCTGCTCTGAACTGGGGGAAATAACATATGCTCCCTGCATGGCGCATGTCATTGACCTAGTCATGCAACATTGCATGCTGGCTTCAGTCCCTTGCCTACGCATTGACAGTTGTATTATTAACATCTTTAACATTATTAACATTTTGAACATATAACTGCACTGCAGAACAGCAAATAAAATTTATTTTTTGCAACTAATACATGCCAAAAAGGGCTGTAATTTTCTTACTTCGCCACACAACGGCAAATACTTTTTTTTGTGCCACTAAGGCCTCTTTCACAAAGGGTGTATCGTGGGAAACCCGTGGGAAAGCCGTGGGAAACCCGCGCAATTGCGTTCCGTTGCTCAGTTTTTTCCGCGCGAGTGCAATGCATTTTGCACGTGCGTAAGAAAAAACTGAATGTGGTACCCAGACCCGAACCCGGACTTCTTCACTGAAGTTCGGGTTTGGGTTTGGTGTTCTGTAGATTTTATTATTTTCCATTATAACATGGCTATAATGGAAAATAATAGCATTCTTCAATACAGACTCCAAAGTCCAATATCAATTGAGGGTTAAAAAATAATAAAAACATTACTCACCTCATCCACTTGATCGGCCAGCCAGGATCTTCTTTGTTCTTCTTGAAGGACCTGCAAAAGGACCTTCGCTGACGTCATTACGCAAACCATGTGCGCAGTGACATCAGCGCAGGTCCTGCTGAATGAAGATAGAAGGTCCTTCAATGCTCATGTACACAGCCCAATTGAAAAGAATGGGTCAGGATTCAGTGCGGGTGCAATGCGTTCACCTCACGCACCCGGGCGGAATACTCGGGGCCTAATAAATACCAAAAAGGGCTTTTGAACATATAACTGGACCGCTGAATGGCAAATAGGGCCTTATTTTTTTCCACTTATACACGCCACAAAGGCTTTAGAACATATAACTGCACCGCAGAACGGCAAATAATATATATATTTTTTCCACTAATACACTCCAAAAAGGGCATTGGAACATATAACTGCACCGCTGAACAGCAAATAGGCCCTTCCTTACTGTTACTGTGGCTACTGCTTACTCTGGGCTCTTATACTATACAGGTCCTTCTAAAAAAATTAGCATATTGTGATAAAGTTCATTATTTTCTGTAATGTACTGATAAACATTAGACTTTCATATATTTTAGATTCATTACACACCAACTGAAGTAGTTCAAGCCTTTTATTGTTTTAATATTGATGATTTTGGCATACAGCTCATGAAAACCCAAAATTCCTATCTCAAAAAATTAGCATATCATGAAAAGGTTCTCTAAACGAGCTATTAACCTAATCATCTGAATCAACTAATTAACTCTAAACACCTGCAAAAGATTCCTGAGGCTTTTAAAAACTCCCAGCCTGGTTCATTACTCAAAACCGCAATCATGGGTAAGACTGCCGACCTGACTGCTGTCCAGAAGGCCATCATTGACACCCTCAAGCAAGAGGGTAAGACACAAAAGAAATCTCTGAACGAATAGGCTGTTCCCAGAGTGCTGTATCAAGGCACCTCAGTGGGAAGTCTGGGGGAAGGAAAAAGTGTGGCAGAAAACGCTGCACAACGAGAAGAGGTGACCTTGGGGGACCTGCGGAAGCAGTGGACTGAGTCTGGAGTAGAAACATCCAGAGCCACCGTGTACAGGCGTGTGCAGGAAATGGGCTACAGGTGCCGCATTCCCCAGGTCAAGCAAGAGTGAATGAGAGAGTGGAGAAGGTTGCAGGTAGACACCTGTTGTGGGTGGCTTATTTGCTTGAGTAGGTTAGGATGACGTACATCTAATGCTTATAACCTGCATTAGTCTATTTGAACATACAGGTAGGTTTGCAATATGTAATGGACTTCACTGGAAACTGAATTCTTGTATCAGTTTTTTCACCCTTGAATTGCAATTTCAAAATCAGAAAACAATATATCATCAAGAAGGTAAGGTTATTTTATTGTATGTACAATTGCTGAAACTTTCATTCCCCAAACCTCTTGTAAAGGTTCTTTAGAAGAGACAAGGCTCCTGAAGTGTTCAGTGGAGAAAAGAGTGATGATTAGTCTAGTAAGTGAAACCCTAGTAAGATGAGACAGCTGTGACTAAGACTGAAGGCAATAAATACAGGATAGATGGCAAGGTCTGTAGTTTTGTTATACTCAGAGAATTAATCATGTGGACTTTTAAAGGACTAGACTGAGAACAAACTTGTTTGTTGCATTCATCACTGATAGAATTGTCCACTTTGTTGTATATATTTAACCTCTTTCACAGAGGGATTTTTCAGACAACAATAGCTACATGCATATAAAACACATCTAGGGTATTCAAAAGTTCTCATAATTAATAGTAATAATGGGGGAGGACACTTAAAAAATTAGTAACATAGTTACATAGTTTGTAAGGCTGAAAAAAGACATGTGTCCATCCAGTTCAGCCTGTTATCCTGCAAGTTGATCCAGAGGAAGGTAAAAAAAACTCATGCTGATTATTCTCATTTTAGGGGAAACATTTTTCTTCCCAACTCCAATCAGGCAGTCAGTATAACTCCCTGGATCAACGATCCTTCTCCATAAATCTTATAACTATAACCTGTAATATTATTACACACCATAAATACATCCAGACCCCTCTTGAACTCTTTTAGTGAATTCACCATCACCCCCTCCTCAAGCGGAGAGTTCCATAGTCTCACTGCTCTTACCGTAAAGAATATATATATATAAATCAGAATATGGCACACATATAACTCCTGGTTTTCCAGTAACTTGCTGATAACTATTAATGGTAAGCCTTCTCGGGGTTCAACTTAACTAGCAGTTGGACTATAGGAAATGGAGCAATTTAGTAACTCCCATTTAGCACCTTTGTCCATCCCATAGAAATGGGACATGATTCCACTAGATTAGCAAACAATTATATGCTCCGACCTGATCAATTCAGTCAATTTAGTTTGCAGAGTAAATTTATTCTTTAGAACAAAGCAGTAAGTCAGCAGGGTGTTACCTGAGAAAACAGCATGTCTGTGTACACTGAACTGTCCCCGCTCCTGTGTGGAGTGGCCCAGCGCCATATGGTGCCACTATGAACTTATTAGCTGACAGATTAACTGATCCCAGCATTTGGGATCCCCAGTTTCCAGCTGTGAGAATGATTGATGTTCTAACCACTGTTCCAGTCTTGAAAGTTATTTCCTCCATTTAACAGAGTCAAGAAGACAGAAAATTGCCACCTATTGTAAATGCTAATCTCACCCCCCTTGTAAAACCCAACATAGCAATTTATTCAAGCCATAGTCTTAAAATTGGTATAGTGAACATCAAATGCATACTAATTAGCCATTGCTTTTGAAGGCCCCATCCCTAGTTAAAGTTCTCCTCATCCATATGCTCATCATGCCCTACTTCACCCTTTGATTATAAAACAGCACTTTCTCTTAATTATGGAAAAGGTATACTGAGCCTAGAAATATGATTATTAATTTCTACTTCCTGTAGCATAATTTAATCAGGGTGAGGGACAGAGAAAAATATCATTCATAATGCCTTATTGAAACAAAGATGGGACAGATTTACTAATTCTGTCTAATATTAATGCCCTAATCCAAGTCTAATCTCACGTTTAGCTCTTATTTTGAAAAGTGGCGAGGATCATGAAATGCTGCAGTTGCCATGACTTGCAACTTTTTTAGAGCACAAAACTGACGTATCTGATTTAATAAACATTCCCCGTAATTTTTTGAAGTCATTCCTTGTGTTCTACTTTCTGTTCTGCCTCTTTAGCTTCTTCCTTTATTTGGGATTTTAGCACAGCAGACAGCCTCGTCTGACTTTGTCAGACCAGAAGAAAGTAGAGTAAGAGACGTAATTAGAGCATCACACATTACACTGATCAATGCAATGCCATTCTATGGGCATCTTTATCTAGGACTATCAAGAGAACAATAAAGCTATCATACTGTTATACCAATTCTACATTTACTATTATACCGGCAGATAACATGTTCCTCTCACAGCAGCAGTAAACTGGCAATGGATTACCTGAATTAGTTTTTATCATTTGTGTTGAGTGCTACAGATAATATTTTGTGTTTAACTTTCAGTGATACAGTACTAATGAAAAAGAAAAGCAGTCAAACATTTCTAAAAATGTTTTATGTGATTACTGAGTTAAACAATAACCCTTTACAACACAAGTGTTCATTTAATATTTATAATTTATGGAACTGTAAAACTGAGATTAGGACTTTTTTTTTTGCTACTTCACAAAGATTTTGGGATTTGACTCAACCCCTGTATATAACTAGAAAAAAATTCCTGTGAATCAAGCATAATTCCAGTGCACACACACTTTTCTATTAATATGCCTAAATGCTGTATATATTCTGTTCCACATATTTTGAGTATTCAGGAAATTACTTCTGGTTCATACTGTACCACTATTAACACATATAAGCTTGAGGAGCAAAGGGGACTTCCTTTTGCACATTCTTCTGATGAATGGGTCTCGGCGCACAAGGTACTATTGTAGGCAAGGCCTTACATTACATTTTGTAACATATGATCTTTAAACTGTCTATCATTGCAAAATAATCCCATTTCCTACTTCAGGAAGTAATATGTTCAAACCTCATATTGACTTTGGAATTTGAAACTAAAAGTACAAAACCCAGAACATTTATCACTTATATTCATATTTCACATAAGAATGTTAATAAAACATACTGTAAACTCTACCATCACCAGACATAACCTGTATTAATTTTCAGCTATATTTTATGATAAGCTTTAGGTTAAAATAACCACAACTGAAATTGATCATATAAACAAAATTATAAGATGCATCAATGTGTTAAATGTAACATTAAGGGCGGGGGTGTAACAAGTACCGTAAATAAAGGGTCCGATGCAGAGGACATAAACTGCCACCAGGCATCTGGCAGCACTTTGTTCCCCTATAGCTATTGAGAGTTCATTGAGCTAAGCATGTGGGTAAAGGGGAGTCGGGAAGAATAGCTGTTGTCCAAATGCAGGTGGCCACTTGAATTGCTTCTACTCTAGTAGGTACACTTTTTTAAAATCATCATTTGTGGTGGGTTCTAAAATCCCGTGATACATTGTTGATACATCAAATCTTTACTTGCCCTCATTGCTGTGCTTCGATATAAAAGTGATAACAGCTGTGAGTTGAAGGATGATCAAATTGATTCTAAACGAATCAGATTCCTTACAAATTTCACAAAAAATTGTCTGCCAAAGAAATCAGAAGCTTTTACAATTCTCTTTGGATGATTAATCAATGGTGCCCTCCATAAGGGAGGAGGAAAATGGATGATCACATGACACTGGGAGAAAGATGGGGAGCTGCTTGCCCTTATTGGTTCAGAGGCTGAAAGACAGCCTCATCAGCCAATTGGGGTAGCAGTTGACAGGGATGCTTATGATGAACTAGCATAAGTGCCATAGTGTGTTCAGCTTCTGACCTGGAAGGAAACTGTGTGGATTTTTTAGAATTGTATTAGGGAAAGCATTAATGGAGTAAGGGACTGGTCACACTGTGTTTCAGCTAGCTTGCTGCTGCAGAAACTCAGCCTAGCAGTTCTTCATTACAAAATCAACCCCCTGAAAGAATAAAAAACTCATTTTTTTATATGAAGATTTTTTTTCTTCAAAATCTCAGGTTTTATACAGTTTATTAGTTCCAGCACAGCACCCAAAAGCATTATGCTGCAAATGCTGAGCAACTGCATATTTTTGTCAGTGCATAATATCCGTGTTATTAAACGTGTTGCATTACAGAAAAAGCATTTTATGGCAATAATGCTATTTTTATACATGTGTTATTGAACACCTAGTTGAAAGACAATGAAAGACAATTCTCCACAAGTGGATACATCAGAGATCAGACCATGTTTTTCTTAGACATTTCAATACAATAATTTAATTGTTGAACAAATAATATTAAATACTTAATTCAAAGACAATTCGCCACAAACACTGCATTGTTCCATCCATAGTAGTGAACATATCAGAGATCAGATTGTGTTTTCATAGACATTTTAATACAATAATTGAATTGTTGAACAAGTGTTATTACACGCCTAGTTGAAAAGTAATTTGCTGCAAATGATGCATTGTTCTATCCATGTTAGTCGACACATTAGGAATCAGACTCTTTTTTTCATAGACATGTTAGTACAATAACTTAATTGTTAAACAAATGATATTACATGCCTAGTTGAAACACAATTCTCTGCAAATACTGCATTCTTCTATCTATGTTAGGAAACACATCTAAGATCAAAAGAAAGATCAGACCCTGTTTTTCATAGGCTAAAGTATAAAATGTAATTGTTGAAACAGTGTGATTTAAAATGCATAGTTCACCACAAACACAATTTAAATTGTCAATACCAGTGTGTAGCGTGTTTGCATAATCATTTGTTGACTGCTACAGAACAGCAGTATTTCACCTTTAATTTTTAAAGAAATAATACTGCTGAAATAAAAAGAAAAACAGCCAGAAATTCTAAGAAAGTGTGTTCTATGAATATCAAGTTAAAAAAAAAAAAAAAAGCTATCCCTTTCTGATGAAACAGGCCACAAAGAACAGGAGATATTTATTGATATTTATGGAAGAGTTTTCTAGGCATGCAACCTGTGCAGAGGTCATTGTGCAGGGAGGGGAGTAGACAAACAGCAACCATCACCTATTGCGGATGATGGATCTCGTTTTATCTATATGGAGATGTTATCTGACATTGTAATGCTGGCTGGGATAATAATGATTTGACTGCTAAAAAGTGACCTCTACATAACCAGAGCGGTTAGCCTATGGATCTAAAATAAAGATAGCAACACTAAAAAATAAAAATAACACCATCACAAATTATGGTTAACATAAAAACTTGATTGAAACAATAGGCAATTCCCATTATGTAGCTAGAGGAACATGTTTATTAAGTACCCAAATGTGAACTTTGTTGTGCAGCTTCCATTAAAATGTACCTAAACGGTTGTATATACTACTTCTCCTTCCAGTACCAGCACTGCTCTGCTAAAGCCTGGCATAGCACATCTGATGTGCTATGCTAGGCGTTAGTGGAGCAGGAGCAGCGATGTGCTAAGCACAACTCCTGCCAGCGATCACTCTATGCTAAAAGCCTCTACCAATGTGTTATTCAAGACTATTAGCAAAGTGCAGCGATTGCTGGCAGGAGCTCTGCTTAGTACATTGCTGCACCTGCCTGTGCCCAGTCCACTAAAGCCTACTATAGCACATTAAATGTGCTATGCCAGGCTTTAGCAGAGCAGCTCTGGTACAGGCAGAAGCTGTGCTCACTGTGGCCTTACAGTGGGATCTGTACACCAGTAAAGAGTTCACATGTCAGCTGTGTACAAGCATCTACATATTCTAAAGTGCTATAGGCGCTTGAACTTCAGTCTAGGAAACACTCTAGGAAAACGCAAAAAAAAGTATATTAGAATTATTCATTTTATGAGATGCAAAATATGTTTCAATAAAGTATATACAAAAGTTTAGGTACACTTTAAACATATACACACATTACAATATTTTAAATTTATGCATATTATGCTCTAGTGCACAAATCATGAAGCTAGGTTTTTTATGCTAGAACACTAAGTAAAAAAAATACATATTGCATAAAGGTTCTTACTGAAATAAACCTCAAAAAACATTCCTTATCAGTGCAGTCATCTTAGACATTAGACTCCCAGGGGTCTTAATCATTTATAGAAAAATAAAATAATGATTTCAGTCAGTACATGACATTCAAAATCTGAGAAATTTCTGCTAACCCATATGACACTTGTAAAACTTTTCTTAGAAATCAAAGTCAATGGATGACATTTAAATTGTCAGCTTCATTTATCTATAAGCTAAAGAAATGAATTATGTTTTGTGGTAGCAGTCGTTCTATTTGGTAAATTGGTATATTTTTACTTTAAAGAGGTTCTACAGTTTGTTTTAACTGATGATCTATCCTCTGGATAGATCATCAGCATCTGACTGGCGGGGGGTCCGACACCCGGGACCCCCGCCGATCAGCTGTTTGAGAAGCCCAGTGACGTCACTACTAGTATCAACTGGCATGGGCGCAGCTAAGTTCCACTCAAGTGAACAGAGCTTAGCCACGCCCATGCCAGTTGATACTAGTCATGATGTCACTGGGCCAGCGGTAAACAGTGAGAAGGCCGCGGCGCTGCTGGAGCGCTGCTGTCTTCTCAAACAGTTGATCGGCGGGGGTCCCGGGTGTTGGATCCACGCCGGTCAGATGCTGATGATCTATCCAGAGGATAGATCATAAGTTAAAACAAACTTCAGAACTCCTTTAATAATGTCTTTGTTGTAGAAATCTTTTGGTTGAATGGTAAAATGTAGCGATACAGGTAAATTGCATTCCCTATGATATGAATATGTCCCCCTGACTGGTGTAGATTTCAGTGTTCTTCTACGCCAGAAAGCTGATGTAGAAGATGATAAATGTGGTGGGGCTGTCAACCCAGCCCCCTAAATACGCCCTCTTGTCGGAAAATTGGTGAGCCTGGTAAAGAAATGGCACTTGCAGTTTGCAACTTTTTCATGCTACAGAAGTGGTGTATCTTTTTGATAAATCTGCCTCATTTTTGTTTTACTCCTCCTTTCTTTGTGAGTTGGGTTGGAGAATATCATAGGATTTGAAGGGTTTGCAGTTCTCTTTGTCTTTGCAAGACCGTTTAGGCTTTTTGAAAGGCAGAATAGTGCATTCTATCCAAAAACAGACACCTGACTAACCCATTACAATTTAATGATCCTGATGGATGAAGAATTATGACTAGAGATGAGCAAATGAACCTGATTTGTCACGAATTTCACAAAAATTATTATTCCAAATGAGTACAAAGTACACTAGAGAGGGAAATAGGGAAGGGAAGATGAAGAATTAGGATCACATTACCTCAGGCAGAGCCCACAATGTTTTGAAGTCAGCCGTACAACCAATCAGGAGGGAGGTTATTGGCTGGCCTTTCAGACTCTCTGCTAGCTATGAAGCTCAACACTCAAGGAAAATGCAAAAAAAAAAAATTATATTAGAATTATTCATTATATGGGATGCAAACTATGTTTTAATAAAGTATATACACAAATAAAAAAAGGGATCCTGATGGATGAAGGATTATGACTAGAGATGAGGAAATGAATCTGATTTGTCACTCATTTCACAAAAATTATTCTTCCAAATAAGTACAAAGTTTTGACCATTAACTTCGGATGAATCACATAACACAGCTCCCGACATTTTACTTTTAAAATTCAGTACACTACAGAGGGAAATAGGGAAGGGAAGATGAAGAATTAGGATCACATTACCTCAGGCAGAGCTCACAATGTTTTGAAGTCAGCCTGACACCAATGAACCACAGGCACCATTGTGAGTTTAGTTACTGATGATATTATTTGCTTGACATGTCTCGGACAAACGGCAATTAGTAACACAAGCCAACTATCTTTGGGTTTTTCAGGAATAGAGTAGTGATTGTGCCGAAGATATACTTAGTTAGGTAAATTGAATTAATGGTAGAAAGTCAGGTTTTATCATTAGGGACAGCATAGGGCAGTTGTTGTACTGTATGTCTTATAGTGAGGACAGCTGTTCATAACTTCACTGACTGCACAAAGATTAGACAATACTCTTTAAGTAATGTTTTGTCCAAAAACCTGTTGCAAAGGTTGTCCAGTTCATAATAGTTTAATAGGGAAAGTCCCAAGGTCATCAGAAGCATATATTTAATTGCATACGCTGCACAATCGTGCCTTTTTTCTTTTCTGCTGCAATTTTTCTTGTTTATGTGTGCAAATAATCTTATTGTAGTGCATCAGTACCGATGTAGACTGTATTCTTAGCAGGAGACGTTTAGTTAGGCCTGAATTTCTTAACAAAAAAACTGTTGCTAATTTTCAAGTGATTATAAGCTACAAAATGCATTTTTGTTCATCAATAACAGTTTATAGTATGTTCTCAGCCAGAGGATGTTTAATTGGGCATGTTTTTCTTACATTTTTCTTAACAAACAGTTCAAATTTTTCTACCATTTCTAAGTGAGCATTGCAATAAAAATAGAAACCAATTTTTTTTACCGACATTACTATTTGTATGTATAAATATGGGCAGGGCCCCATTAAGGCACCATTTTTGGACCACTTCTTCAGAACAAGCTACTGTTTTATTTTAGTTAACACCATGTTTGTTTAAACATCATCTGTCCCCAATAAAGGACGATTTTTGGAACATATTTTAATTTTAAAAAGCAATTATGCAAATAATTATATGCTGTTGTGTGTTTTTAAAAAGGCTGTTTGCTAACACTAGAGATGAGCGAATCAAAGTTGACAAAGTGGAATTCAATCTGAATTTCAGGAAAAATTTGATTCGCACAGAATCCAAATTTTCTCATGCTACTGCATGTGTTAGGACATGGAGCAAGGAATTCTGGGAACAAGGCATCACCCACAATGCCATGCGGAGGTCCACAATTTTGTCTCTGGTGTCTTTTGACAGCTCTTTGGTCTTGCCCATGGTAGTAGTTGGCGTTTAACTGACTGTGGGGTGGACAGGTGTCTTTAAAGAGCTCAGACAGGTTATACTAAGTTACATTAATGAGTGGAGAAGAGGTGGACTTTTTAAAGGAACGGTAATTTCCAGATTTTTTTTTTTTATTCTGTCTCTCAGAGTGGGAATGCACCTACAATGTGAATTTCAAACCCCTCCATGATTTCTAAGTGGGAGAACTTGCAAAATCGCAGGGTGCTCAAATACTTCTGTTCCTAACTCTATATGTTCTAATGCACTTTTTGCATGTATTAGTGGCAAAAAAAATTAGTATTTGCCGTCATGTGGGGATGTTAGAAAATTAAAGCCTGTTTGCTGTTCAGCGGTGCAGTGATATGTTCTAAAGCCCCTTTTGGCGTGTATTAGTGGAAAATATATATATTTTTGACGTTCAGTGGTGCAGTTATATGTTCTAAAGCCCTTTTTGGTGTTTATTAATGGCACAACAAAAGTATTTGCCGTTGTGTGGTGAAGTGAGAAAATTAGAAACCTTTTTGGCGTGTATTAGTGGCAAAAAAATATATTTGCCATTCAGCGGTGCACTTATATAGTCTAAAGCCCTTTTTGGCGTCTATTAGTGGCAAAAAATATATATTATTTGCCGTTCAGCGGTGAAGTTATATGTTATAACGCCTTTTGTGGCATGTATAAGTGAAAAAAAGTAAAGGCCTATTTGCAGTTCAGCAGTGCAATTACAAGTTCTAAAGCCTTTTTTGGCATGTATTAGTGCGGGAAAAAAGGGTTTATTAGTTGTTGTGTGGTGAAGTGAAAAAATTACATACTTTTTTTTAATTTTTTTTATTTCCTTTTAATTAATTTATTTATTTGATCTAACAGTATGTCAGACAGAGAAGTGCCAGGCTCTGCACAAGGGAGCGGCAAAGTCCTAAATGTTTCTGGCGCAGGAACAGGTTGCAGCGGAGTAAGAGGGCGTGGCAGCAGGAGTCGCAGCGAGAGGCCTGAGCTCCCGGTGTCATCTAGTGGTCATGTCTTGACCAGCAACCTAGCGGTTCTTGAATGGCTAATTCAGTCATCCACTTCGTCCCAAGTGACATCGGACACCCCCAGCCAAGAGTCGGTGAGTTTTTTAGACACAACCCTTAGTTGGCATGGCCCGGGAGCAGACCCTGTGCCTCAACTATTCTCAACCTGCCTCTGTTCTTCTGGCTACATGCCTCAGCTGCTATTCTGAAGCTGCCACCCGCCTGATGCCACACATTTGATGCCAAGTGATCCTTTTTTCACCCACCATCTTCAGCTGGTACTGGTATTGCCACCAACCTTCCCTCTCTGTCAACGGGTTACTCTGTGGTCTCCTGATGCTGCTGCCACCTCACCAGTCAGGTCTCCTGATGCTGCTGCCACATCCACACTGTCATTGTGCCACTCTGTGGCCTCCTGATGCTGCTGTAGCCACCTCCACAGTGTCATTGTGCCACTCTGTGTCCTCCTCCTGATGCTGCTGCTGCCGCCCCCTCCACATTCTGTCATTGTGCCACTCTGTGGCCTTCTGATGCTGCCACCTCTACACTGTCATTGGGCCACTCTGTGGCCTCCTCCTGATGCTGCTGCCACCTCCAGTCTCTGTCATAGGGCCACTTTGTGGACTTCTCATGCTGATCCCACCCCCCGACTTCATGACTGGCCACTATTTTGCCTTTCGGCCTGGCTGACATCATCATTTATTTGACCCTTCCTCAGATCTATCAGAAGGAAAAAAAAATGAGATTCACAACGCATCCTATCTATGTAACAGCTGTAAGGCCTGCATGACATGGTCCCTATTTTGCATCAGAATTGGCTTATGATTTGGTAGCCAAAAGCAGTAGTGGGTACTAGTGATGGACGAACATCGGGTGGGACGTTTCGTGAACCGTGCGTTTGCAGGTGAACCTGAAAAACCTTCAGGTCATATTTGCAGCCACCAAATACTTACTAGAAGTGCACAAATAGTCCCACAACATGGACAGTGATATACCAGAGATGGATCAATGGAAAAATTTCCCACAAAAAATATGTATTTTAATCAGGGGCCATTTTTATGCACCTTAAAGGAAAACTCTCAAAAATGTGCCCTGCTGGAGCCTAGAAAAATGTTATTTTAGGCCACGGGAGTACAGGCCCCAAAAATGAGGCATTCACCTGACAGAAAAGAACAAGTGATTATGTGGCTGGAGATATTTTAGACAGTCAGTGGATAACAATTTTACTGTAGGTCAGTACAGGCCCCAAAAATTAGGCATTCACCTGGCAGAAAAGAAATAGTGATTATGTGTCTGGAAGTACATTAGGCTGTCATTGGATAAATGTTTTACTTTAGGCCACAGGAGTAGAGGCCCCCAAAATTAGGCATTCAGCTGACAGAAAAGGCCTTTTATGCCGCTGTATATATAGTACATAAGACAAGGAGCATTCTTTGTTATGTGTGGTGGTGGATATGTGTGGGCTGGCATGAGGAAATTCAATTACACGTGGTCGCGAGATGTTTTGGATATACAAACTCAACTGCCTTAACCCATTTGGTCTTAACGAGGCCTTTGAGATAAACCTCTGAAATACCCCGAGCTCAGTTACATTTCAGACGTGACATTCCCTAGTTCAAACAGCCAGGGTTGCTCCAAGATTTGGAGCTTTATTTTAACACATTGTTTTAACATGTTTACACCATAACCATCTGGATTTGTATACACATCTGGGCATGGTTTTCCATAATTTGGAGTGGCCCCCCCCATTCTTTTTATATATATATATATTTATTATTATTTTTTTATATTGAGATATATATATTTTTTCAATACTAGTTTTTACTCACCTATCATCATTAATTATTAATTATTAATTATAAATCAATTATATTATTATTTATATTTATTATTATTATTATTTTTATTTTTTTATTCTTTTTTCCTCATCATTCATTACCAATATTCTATATATTTTACAATATATACATATCCATTCCCCATGAATTATTACTATTTATGTTTTGAACTTAATTGTATCCCATCACAGCCTCCTATTTATGAATTATTAGCCTTTGTTTGATTGATTGATTAACTGATTAACTGATAATCAGTCCTTTTATATAAATATATTTATTCCCCACTATCTATTTATTACCAATTATGTATAAGTATCATTATTCCATCTATTACCATCATTATTGCTGATCATTGTTTTTATTATTATTGTTTTTCATTATTACTTTGCCTGTAAACCCGTTTCTCCAATATACATATTTTTTGCATCCCCCTCAGTCTCCCTCCTGGCCTCACCAGTATGGTCCACCCTTCGTTAATATATATCATATCACAGACCTCCCTTCCCTGAAGCTCCCACCCCACCTCCCTTCCCTGAAGCTTCCCTACTCCGGACTCTGCTGCGCTAGTCTCCGCAGCGCAACCGTGCGCCCACTAGCGTCCTGGTTGCTCAGCAGCTGTCTCCTGCCGGCGACCCTCCATTAAGTGTGAGTGCTCCGTGCTAAGGAGCACGACTAGATCACAGTATTTACATTACTCTGGCCTCACCACGCCACCAATGACACTACCTCTGCAATTATGATCAAAATCAAATCTAATCATTATTATTAAATCAGTACACATCTTTTGGGGACCCATCCCCATTAACTACTTAAGTATCATCTTTTCTATTACCATCTGGACTGGATTCTTGCGCCCTGGGATATTTTATCTACTTACCTGTGTAATCCTACCACTTCTTAGAGACCTGAGGTATCTCCGACAAAAAGACATCCCTTTGCGGCTGCAGATCCACCATCAAACCGTGACTCTAGTACACATCTTGACAAGCTTTCACTAGAGTTGTGCCTACAGGTAGCACAACCATTAAAGGTGACCCTTGCACTGGAACCATTTATTTTACCTGTCTACAAACGGTATTACCCTATGGTGCGCCCTGTTTTGTTTTCAACAACATAAAGTAAATCCTGTGGATTTAAACCTGTCGGTCTAGGCATTCTCTGAGGCTGAATCCGGAGGGTGGCTGTCAATGGGTTAGCTGCAAGAATGATCTCATATCCGAAGTGACCAATGCATCTTCAAACCGCCCTCTTCTTGCAGGCACGTTAGAAGAATGCAGCATCTCTCGCAGCAAGGCCTTCAAAAGCTGCATTCTGACAGCCGTCTGTGATGCTGGTAACATGTCCACCATTTAGTTTTTGTACCGGGGGTCTAAGTATGTTGCCACCCAGTACTGGTCCTTTCCCTTTATGCTTTTTATACGGGGTCCCTCTTCAAACACTGGAGCATGAAGGCCCATTTGCACTAAATTGGAAGCGGTGGAGCGCCCTGGCTCCTGCTCATCGCCCAGGAGAATGTCGTCCTCGGTCTCCTCCCCCCAGCCACGGACAACACCAGGGATCCCCGAAAACCACAGACAAAAGGAGGATGAGAGAGCTGCTGTTAAACCCCGCCAGTCCTGCTGTCCTCTGGCTTGGAGGAATCATCACATGGCGCGGCAGGCTGTGTTACTGCAGTGTTCTGCTCCAGACTCGATGTTCCAGATATCGAAACTGAGAGGAGACGGATGTGGGCAGCGTGTGGAGCTAAATTTGTACTCATTTAATGTGGGCTTTACAAAGTTAAAATACCTTTGAAAACTATTTCAACTGAAAATATAGCATTTTGTATGCATGGGAGAACATTCCTGCTCTAGACAAAGACCCTGCTGCTCTCAGGGGTGTCTAAGTTTATTTGTGGTGTTGCCCCAGTTTGGTGGGGGCACATTTCTGGGAACACATTACTGCTATAGATGAAGAACCTGCTGCTGTCAGAGGTGGCTAAGATTATTTGTGGTGTTGCCCTGGTCTGGTGGGGGGCCATTCCTGGGAACACATTCCTGCTGCAAGGAACCTGCTGTTGTTTGTCCTGATCATGCAGAGTTATGTGCAGCCCTTATACTACACCATTACCTGCTGCTGTCTGTCCTGATCCTGCTTAGTTATGTGTAGGCCTTATACTCCACCGTTACAATGTACCTGCTGCTGCTGTCTGTCCTGACCCTGCTGAGTTATGTATAGTTATTATACTCCACTGTTACCATTACCCGCTGCTGCTGCTGTCTGTCCTGATCCCGGTGAGTCTGCCATGGACTAAAAGGGCCTTACTGCAACCTTATCATTTAAAATTACATGAAAACATAACAGTATTAAAAAATTATGCACACGTTTTAACTGCAAAGACTATTTATTCAAAAGTTGGAGCCAACTTTTTAAGTAGCTTGTGCAGGTCACACAACTCCTGCATCTTATTTAGTTGCAGCGCATCAAACTGCTGCACCTTCATTGCAAGCTTTCGCTGCTGCTCATGGATCTCCTTCACCTTCTTTGCCAGCTACCGCTGCTGCTCCTCGGTCTCCTGCATGTTTTTTTTCTTCTCCTGCTGCATCTTGTTCAGAAGTGTTTTAAATTTAATGAGTACTGTTTTGTTACAAAAAGAAAAATATGAAAATTACTTGCAATATAGATTAAGCGGCAATTAGTGCATTGTGTGTAGGATCTATTTAAGCACTGCTGATTTACATCTCAATTTGTTAGTTAATGATATTTATGCTAATTATATAGTTGGTTAGTAAGTGATAGTTAAGTAGAGTATAATGTTATTTATTTGGTTAGTTAATGGTTTTTATGCAGATAACAGAGTTAGTGTCCAGTGTTGTTGTTTTCCATTACTGTACTTTGTGGTGTCCCCTTATTGTTGGCTGTTTTAACCCCTTCCCGACCATCGCCGTAGTAGTACAGTGCAGCGGCATATGACTTGCCGCCCTGCGCTGTGCTATTACGGCGCAACAAACACCCGACCACCAGGCATAATCATTCGGGAACCCGGGTGTAAAGGCTGCCCTGCTGAGCAGGCAGTCATGTTAACGAAGGGCTGTGGGAGTTTTTTCCGGCCCCTTGCAGCCCCGATTGCTGCTATTGGCCGGATTCCTTACACATGTGGGTCGCAGCTCCGGAGCTGCAGAGGAGGGGGGGGTGGGTGTCATGTAGCGGTGACCAACGATGAAAAAATCATCACCTGTCTACTCTGAGGTGAGGCAGGGGACATCAGTGTTTTGGGTGGCCTGCCAGCGCTGTTATTGGCTGGAACAACGCCCCAGCCAATAGCAGGGCTGTAGCTGTACAGGAAGAGGCAGAACTTCCCTGCATGCAGCCATTCTAGCTTGGTGACTGCATGCAGAGAGGTTATATACCTTTCTGTGCTGCATGTGGCTTGCTGGGACTTCTGGTGCACACCACTGTGATTTAACCCCTTCGTGCTGAAAAGAAAAAAGAAGAAAAGAAGAAGAACATCCGGAATTGCTGCAAAATTATTATTTTTTTCATTTGCAGCTGTTCTAGATCATTCCCAGCTGAAAGGGAAGGACCCAAAAAAGATGCAGAGTGTGTTCAAAAAGGGGTATTAGGAAGGACACCATTTACCACTGCAAAACCTGCCATGAAAAACCTGACCTGTGCATGAAGTAGTGTTTTAAAATCTACCACTCATCCATGGTGAATAAATGTAATTTCATCCTTCATGCTCACTGTAATATTTCCACTTTATAGCTCTGATTTAGTCCACCTCGCTTGCATATCCACTTTCCAACAACCAATACATAATTTTTCATGTGAGACAACTGTTAGGTCAAAAGTGCCTAGTTTCCACCCCTTAAAATGTTCGTACGGGGTGCTCTTTCCGAAATGGGGACACTTGTTAAGGTTTTTCATTTCTGGGGACCTCAGGGATTTATTTAATGCTACATGGCACCAAAAATACATGTCTGCCAATTCAGGCCTGTCATCAAAATTCATATTTGGCAGTTTTACTCTAGAGCCCTGCCATGTGCCCATATATCATTTTTTGAGCACATATGGGGTGTTGGCATATTCAGGGGAAAATGCGGAACTAAATGTGGGCTGCATTTTGTCCGGTAACCCTTTGTGACAGTGAAAAATGTGGGTGTAAAGCAACTTTTTCTGGAAAAAATAGTAATTTAAATTTTTCACAGCCAAACGTTTTATAATTCTGTGAAGTGCCTGATGGGTCAAAGTGCTCAGTATATTCCTTGAGGGGTGTAGTTTCCGGAATGGAGTCACTTTATGGGTTTTGCCACTGTAGGACCACCTCAGGGTGTCTTCACATGCAACATAGCTCCCAATTATCATTCAAGCTAAATCCTCTCTCTAAACGCCATATGGTGCTCCTTCCACCTTGAAACCGTGCTGTACATCTGTTTTTGAGCACACATGGGGTGCCAGATTCAGGGTAACAGATTTTGAGTTTTGTTTGGCTGTTAACCATGATGTGTTTCTGGGGAAAAAAAAAAAAAATCTTCTAAAATAAGAGATTTTTGGAAATTTCATTCCTATTATTATTTCATTCTCGTGGGCCACCTAAAGGGTTAACAAAGTATGTATAATCAGTTTTGATTAGCTTGAGGGGTTTAGTGTCTAAAATAGGGGGATTTCTGGGTGGTTTCCACAATGTAAGCCCCAGAAAGTGACTTCATAACTGAACTGGTCCTGAAAAAAGATTTGATTCTAAACTTCTAAGCTTTCTAGCGTCCCCTCAAAAATATATATGTTTTCAAAAAGATCCAAACATGAAGTAGGCATATGGAGAATGTAAAGTAATAACTATTTTTGGAGGTATTACTATCTATTATAAAAGAAGAGAAATTGAACATTGGAAATTTGCTAATTTTTCCCAATTTATGGTAAATTAGGTATTTTTTATGAATAAAAAAAATAAAATTTAATCAATTTTGCCACTAACATGAAGTACAATATGTGATGAGACAATGGCCTGGATAAGTAAAAGCTTTTTAAAGTTATTGCCACATAAAGTGACACATGTCAGATTTGCAAAAAATGACCTGAGCAGGAAGTTGAAAACTGGCCTGGGGTAGAAAGGGTTAATGTTTCTGAATATGTTATGTATACAGAATTATATTGCTGTGTGCACATATTTACCCTCCTGGCGGGGGATGGTGACATCCTCCTCATCATGAGCTAGGGGGGTGGGAATCCAGCTGATGGGATGGTTCGGCCTCTTCCGCAGCCACCTCCACCACTTCCCCAACATCATGTGGGGGAGAGGCATCCACATTCTGGGAGGGTCCCGTCTGCTCTCCCTCCTCCTCCTCCTCCCCCTCCTGCTCTACGGAGACGTCCACAACCTTCAAATCCTCCGTGGAACGCCTGCGGCAGACTGAGGGAACACATAATATTCATAATTTTGACAAACAACTCAGAACAAATGCAAATTAAGTGGGGCATGTATCTAATGCAATGATGGACAGGGCCTTTTACTGGAATACAGAATGATGATTGCAGTTTATGTATATATACACACAGACACATGTATATATATTTATGTGTGTGTGAAACTTACGAAATCAGTTGGTTACATCATACATGTCTACCTCGTTGTGTGTATTAATATATCTATCTATATATATATATATATATATATATATACAGTACAGACCAAAAGTTTTGACACACCTTCTCATTCAAAGAGTTTTCTTTATTTTCATGACTATGAAAATTGTAGATTCACACTGAAGGCATCAAAACTATGAATTAACACATGTGGAATTATATACATAACAAAAAAGTGTGAAAAAACTGAAAATATGTCATATTCTAGGTTCTTCAAAGTAGCCACCTTTTGCTTTGATTACTGCTTTGCACACTCTTGGCATTCTCTTGATGAGCTTCAAGAGGTAGTCACCTGAAATGGTCTTCCAACAGTCTTCAAGGAGTTCCCAGAGATGCTTAGCACTTGTTGGCCCTTTTACCTTCACTCTGCGGTCCAGCTCACCCCAAACCATCTTGATTGGGTTCAGGTCTGGTGACTGTGGAGGCCAGGTCATCTGGCGCAGCACCCCATCACTCTCCTTCATGGTCAAATAGCCCTTACACAGCCTGGAGGCATGTTTGGGGGTCATTGTCCTGTTGAAAAATAAATGATGGTCCAACTAAACGCAAACCGGATGGAATAGCATGGCGCTGCAAGATGCTGTGGTAGCCATGCTGGTTCAGTATGCCTTCAATTTTGAATAAATCCCCAACAGTGTCACCAGCAAAGCACCCCCACACCATCACTCCTCCTCCTCCTTGCTTCACGGTGGGAACCAGGCATGTAGAGTCCATTCGCTCACCTTTTCTGCGTCGCACAAAGACACGGTGGTTGGAACCAAAGATCTCAAATTTGGACTCATCAGACCAAAGCACAGATTTCCACTGGTCTAATGTCAATTTCTTGTGTTCTTTAGCCCAAACAAGTCTCTTCTGCTTGTTGCCTGTCCTTAGCAGTGGTTTCCTAGCAGATATTCTACCATGAAGGCCTGATTCACACAGTCTCCTCTTAACAGTTGTTCTAGAGATGTGTCTGCTGCTAGAACTCTGTGTGGCATTGACCTGGTCTCTAATCTGAGCTGCTGTTAACCTGCGATTTCTGAGGCTGGTGACTCGTATGAACTTATCCTCAGAGGCAGAGTTGACTCTTGGTCTTCCTTTCCTGGGGCGGTCCGCATGTGAGCCAGTTTCTTTGTAGCGCTTGATGGTTTTTGTGACTGCGCTTGGGGACACTTTCAAAGTTTTCCCAATTTTTGGGACGGACTGACCTTCATTTCTTAAAGTAATGATGGCCACTCGTTTTTCTTTGCTTAGCTGCTTTTTACTTGCCATAATACAAATTCTAACAGTCTGTTCAGTAGTACTATCAGCTGTGTATCCACCTGACTGCTCCACAACGCAATTGATGGTCCCAACCCCATTTATAAGGCAAGAAATCCCACTTATTAAACCTGACAGGGCACACCTGTGAAGTGAAAACCTTTTCAGGTGACTACCTCTTGAAGCTCATCAAGAGAATGCCAAGAGTGTGCAAAGCAGTAATCAAAGCAAAAGGTGGCTACTTTGAAGAACCTAGAATATGACATATTTTCAGTTGTTTCACACTTTTTTGTTATGTATATAATTCCACATGTGTTAATTCATAGTTTTGATGCCTTCAGTGTGAATCTACAATTTTCATTGTCATGAAAATAAAGAAAACTCTTTGAATGAGAAGGTGTGTCCAAACTTTTGGTCTGTACTGTATATACACTCACAGCGAGGTAGAGATGTATCATGTAAACAGCTGATTTGCTACGTGTCACACCAGGTACTAAGTAATCATTTGTATAGGGATGAAATACTTATTTACATAACTGTATATATACATTACATCTGTCACGTATCTCTGTTATCCAGCCAATGTGCCTCCTCTTCAAATATGACCAATGTTTCATGATGGCCATCACACTATACTTCAACTTATACTCCCTCGTAAGCTCCTTCCTTAGATCTCTCTCGATCTGCAGTTTTTTATCCTGGACCCGGGTCCTGTCGTACCCCCCCCCCTCCAACATGCGCTGCAGGATAAATATGCAAGCTAGTTATTAGATGCACCCAATAGCGCCGCTTACGACGACGTCTGGCTTTGCGTCTTCTCCAGCGTGAAACGTGTATTAGAGCCTGAAATCCAAAAATGAGGTGGTCCGGCATCATCTTTGCTATGTCTTGTGGTAGCTTCTATGGGTAAGTGAACTTTGGTTGTCTTTTATATATGGCCACAGTTGAATTTGCAAGTTTTTAGCTTTTTTTTTTTACCTAAAAAATTTAACTGCTGGATCAGTCATTCCGTTTTAGAATGGGTGACAATGTATAACACGGATCTGTTGTTTCGCCGGATACGGCCGCCGGATCCGAAAAAAAACATCTCCGGCTTCATACGTTTTGACTGATCCTTCTTTTTGTTACGACACCGGAAAGGCAGATCAGGTGAATAAAAATTGTACGTTTTGACACAGTTTGACGGATCCGGCAGGCAATTCCGGCGACGGAATTACCCGCCAGATTCAAACGACGCAAGTGTGAAAGTAGCCTTACCCATAGCTATATATGTCATTGTCACTCTGACATTCACTACTATTGCTGTCAATGCATTTATGTGCTTGAAGGAGGAGGGGATAAAAAAAAATGGAAAAGATAATAAAAAAGAGAATGGCAAGAGAGAAAAAAATAGGTCCTAGCTAGTGATGAAAGAATTGGTTCTTTCATCATATTATCATTATTGTGGCCCAGGAAATATCTAAACTGCGATGTTAGAAAGTGTTCGTTACTATGAGGGCAGATTAAGATGGCCGCTGGTATTTGTGAGTAGCAAATTTAATTAATTATGAATCTAAAGCGGGATTAATGGTATGTGCCATGATCATGACAAATCTGGGTTTGAATGGACGCAGAATAGTTCACTGCTCATCCAAATAATTAGTGTCATTTTAGCACTCTGTATCTGTATCAATGTTGTGTTATTCTGTCTGTGACACACAAAAAATGCTATGCTCAACCAATTAAATAATTAGTTGCACTTTGGTGCGCTGTACACAATGGTAATTGAGAGGTTCAACTGAGTAGGCAAGCCCCCACATCCATAGGAGTTGATTGTGAAATCTTCTTTAAAGGAGTTGTCCAGGTTCAGAGCTGAACCTAGACATATCCCTATTTTCACCCAGGCAGCCCTGCCTGCAGTTCATGCTCCAATGCTCTCCATTGCCCTGCGCTAAATCGTGCAGGGCAAAGGCATTTTTTGGAGTTCCGGTGATGTACCGGGGCTCTCCATGGGGCTTCCAGGAAGCCGATGATGTCACCGGCACTGATGGGCGGGCTATAGCGCTGCCCTAGCAAGTAAAACGGCTTTACTGGCTGGGCAGCGCTAAAGCCTGCCCATCAGAGCCTGTGACGTCACCGAACCCACTGCCGGGCAGAAGCTTCCGCCCGGCAGTGTGTTATAACAAACAAAAGAGCCTGTGCCCTGCGCAATGTAGCGAGGGAGCACAATGGAGCATGAGATGCTCCGATGCTAGCCTCAGGGAAGCTGTCTGGGTGAAAATGAGGGTATGTCCGGGTTCAGCTCTGAACCCGCACAACCCCTTTAAGACTGTAAATACAGATTAAGAAACTGATTTATTATTGTACATCAAATTGAATGCCTATATTTGCCAAACTGGATAAAAATAAAAAATAAATTACAAACTTTTCATTCATCTATAGTGGAATGTTCACAAAGGGATCATTACCAAAATATCATGTATTTCACATCTGTTCTTGACCCTGGGCTTTTTTTATTTTACCTGAACCAAGGTGTGAGATAAAGTTATATGAGGCCTGAATAAAGTTGTAAAAGTCAAATCAAATCTAACATTTGCCATTATGGCCAACCAGCACAGAAAACGCAAATGTTCTTATTAAAATGGGTGTTTTGATGAATTTATTTTATTAATTTATATTGTGCCAACATATTCTACAACATGGCATATGGATTGTCAATTCATCACTCACATCCCTTTTCCCATTGGAACTCACAATCTACATCCCCAGTATGTTCTTGGGGTGTGGGTGGAATGAAAAAGAACATACAAACTCTATACAGATTCAGCCATTGGTTGGCCAAGTAAAGCAACATTCCTAAGTATTGATAGCAATTATGGTGGGAATCCAACCACTGGAACCTAAAGAACTACAATGTAGCTCTGAGATTTTAAACTTTTCTTTTTTTTCCTCTTTCCTTCAGCTTCTTACCCTTTCAACCACAACTGATCAGACATTTATGGCATATAAAAGCATTATCAATCAGAATGTTTATTTTATATCAGTCCTATCAGACACTTGGAGCCTGATTGCTGCTGCCATTGGAAATTCCTTTCAATAGTTTAATGTGTTTTTTAAATTAAAATAAAAAAGAATCATCAGAAAGAGATGTCATATTCTGACAAGTTGAAAAAAAAATATTCAGCTGTTTCTGGGCAAGCTGTGTGATAAACAGTATATTCTAGAAATTGAAGAAAAAAGAACAATGAAAAAATGTCAGAGCAGTAACATTTCCTCTCAATTACCTAGAAAGTTTAGTTATGCCAAAAGGTACAGTACTGTCACGAGGGTGTCAAGAGCCACGTCTGACTCCGTTATACCCGGGGTCAGGAAGTCGCAGCGGGTGGCTGCGCGCTCTATGCCTAAAGATCACGGTGTTTCTTAGTGTTTGTTTTCTGTGTTTGCCTTGCTATCCTTTTTGTCTCACTCAGGGATCCGTAGCTTCTCCTCCTCAGCTGTTTCTTGTCTGCCACTCCCAAACTCCTTATATTCTCCTCTCACACTTCTCTTGTTGCCAGTTATAGAGCTTCCTGCCTGGACATCTATACTGACCCACTGGAGCTGTGAATCCTGGTTGTTGTTCCAGAGTGCTACCCTCCGGATCCCTGTTGGGCTTTTGTTGTCTCCTGTTGTTGCCCACCTGGGATTATATGTTTAGTTTGTATGGTCCGTCCTCCTGAGGTTCGCCGTAGGTGGGGGGCTTGTTTTTTCTGTGGGGAGAGGGGTCATTTCATTAATGTCTGTCCCTCCTTTCCCAAAAACAAAAGACCGTCGGAACTACTAACCCCAGGCTGTGCGGAGGATGTCAGCCGGGGGGTATACGTTTCCTCCATACGAACATCTCAATTTGTGTTGCCAGCGGTTATTGTTTTTGGCGCTAAGACGGAGACTATTTCTTTTTTTCTAGACAGTGGTGCAGGGGTAAATTTGATAGATGCCCATTTTGCCCGCACTATGGGTTTGTCTCTCTGTACGCTGCAGAGACCCATTCCCATATTCGCTATTGACTCTGCTCCTCTGTCTCAGAGAAACCTCACTCACGTTGTCCATAACTTACATCTTCGGGTAGGGGACCACCATAAGGAGCGTCTTTCATGTTACGTTCTGGAGGGCCTTCCCTCTCCTGTGGTATTGGGTCTTCCCTGGTTGGTAGCGCACAATCCAGTGGTGGATTGGCAGGCCAGGGAGATATTGGAGTGGAGTGAGCATTGCAGAGAGAATTGCTTAAATAACAATTGCTTAATCGCCTCCATAGCTTCCCTACCTACATTTATTTCGGACTTTGAGGACGTTTTTTCTGAAAAGGGTTGTCAGAAGCTACCACCTCATCGTCCTTATGATTGCCCGGTTAACCTGATTCCCGGTGCAAAATTACCCAAGTCCAGGTTGTATAATCTTTCGGGTCCCGAGAGACAAGCCATGAAAGATTATATCTCCGAGAGTCTGGCCAAGGGACACATCAGACCCTCTTCTTCACCCGTGGCTGCAGGGTTTTTCTTTGTTAAAAAGAAAGATGGGGGCCTGCGTCCTTGCCTAGATTTCCGTGAGCTAAACCGGATAACCGTCCGAGACCCATACCCTCTTCCTCTCATTCCTGACCTTTTTAATCAGATTGCGGGTGCTAGGTGGTTCTCCAAACTTGATCTTAGGGGGGCCTACAATCTGATTCGTATCAAGGAAGGGGATGAGTGGAAGACAGCTTTTAACACCCCTGAGGGGCATTACGAAAATTTAGTCATGCCTTTCGGTCTGACCAATGCCCCTGCTGTCTTCCAACATTTCGTTAATGATATTTTTAGTCATCTCATCGGCAGGTTTGTAGTCATATACCTAGATGATATCTTAATTTATTCGGCTGATCTGAAAACACATGAAGTACATGTCAGGCAAGTACTGCAGGTCCTACGGACGAATAAATTATATGCGAAAATTGAAAAATGTGTCTTCGCCGTTCAGGAAATACAATTCCTGGGATATCTATTATCTGCTTCAGGTTTCCGTATGGATCCTGGGAAGGTCCAGGCAATTTTAGATTGGGATCTTCCTGAGAACCTTAAAGCTCTACAACGGTTTTTGGGTTTCGCAAATTTCTACAGAAAGTTTATTAAAAATTATTCAGTGATCGTTAAACCCCTTACTGACATGACTAGGAAGGGGACTGATTTTTCTAAATGGTCTGACGCCGCTAAAATTGCATTTTCCTCTCTAAAAGAGAGATTTACCTCGGCACCTGTTCTAATTCAACCTGATGTCTCCCAGCCTTTTATTGTTGAAGTTGATGCGTCGGAGGTTGGAGTGGGGGCTGTTTTGTCTCAGGGTCCGTCTCCTGGCAAATGGCGTCCTTGCGCTTTCTTTTCCAAAAAATTATCTGCAGCAGAAAAGAACTATGATATTGGAAATAGGGAACTGTTGGCGATTAAACTGGCGTTTGAAGAGTGGCGTCACTTCTTAGAGGGAGCAATCCATCCCGTCACGGTAATTACGGATCACAAAAACCTTCTGTACCTAGAATCGGCTAAGCGTCTCACCCCTAGACAAGCTAGGTGGTCGCTATTCTTTACCAGATTTAACTTTGTAATCACCTATCGTCCTGGGGCAAAAAATACCAAGGCAGACGCATTGTCTCGTAGTTTCCCTGGAGGGGGTAATGTTAGTGATCCGGTACCTATTTTACAAAGAGGAGTGGTTGTCTCGGCTGTACACTCTGTTCTAGAGGGAAAGGTGTTAGAGGCCCAGGGGGACGCCCCGGCCTCTTGCCCCTCAGAGAAATTGTTTGTACCGTTAAACCTGCGTCTTGAGTTATTGAAGGAACATCATAATTCGGCACTTGCTGGGCACCCGGGTAGTAAAGCAACCTTGGAGCTATTGTCTCGTCGTTTTTGGTGGCCAAGGTTGCGTCAGGATGTAATAGATTTCGTGTCTACTTGTTCTACTTGTGCACGCGCGAAAGTCTCTCATACACGTCCAGCAGGGTCTTTACTGCCACTTTTCATCCCCAATAGACCATGGACACATCTATCAATGGATTTCATCACTGACTTACCTTTGTCTGCGGGTAAAACAGTTATCTTGGTAGTAGTAGACAGGTTTAGCAAAATGGTACACTTTATTGCGCTACCCGCACTTCCTAATGCTAAGACTCTTGCTCAGGTGTTTATCAGTGAAATCGTGAAGCTTCACGGGGTCCCTTCCGATGTGGTTTCGGATCGGGGAACCCAGTTTATTTCTAAGTTTTGGAAAGCTTTTTGTACCCGTTTAGGGGTACACTTATCCTTTTCCTCAGCTTTCCATCCTCAGTCGAATGGACAGACTGAGCGTACCAACCAAAACCTAGAAACATATTTAAGGTGTTTTGCGTCTGAAAACCAAGAGGTGTGGTCATCATATTTACCGTTAGCCGAGTTTGCCATAAATAATCGCCGTCAGGAATCCACTGGCAAGTCACCATTTCTTGGTGCATACGGTTTTCATCCCCAATTTTGTACTTTCAAAGAGGGGGGGTCTTCTGGGGTTCCCGAAGAGGAACGGTTTTCTTCATCTCTTTCATCGGTATGGCAGAAGGTGCAAGCTAACTTGAAAAATATGAGTGGTAAATACAAATGCATGGCCGATAAGAAACGGTCGCCAGGTCCGGACCTAGGAGTGAATGACTATGTGTGGTTGTCTACTAGGAATATTAAGTTGAAGGTTCCCTCTTGGAAACTGGGTCCTAGGTTCATTGGTCCGTATAAAATTGTAGCCGTCATTAACCCTGTGGCTTTTCGCCTGGAGCTACCTCAGACTTTTAAGATCCATAACGTCTTCCATAAGTCGTTGCTCAAGAAGTATGTTCCACCTCTAGAACCATCACCGCTGCCACCTCCTCCTGTTGTTGTGGATGGTAATCTGGAGTTTCAAATATCCAGAATTGTTGATTCTCGTCGGGTCCGCCGCTCTCTTCAGTATCTGGTGCATTGGAGGGGTTACGGTCCCGAGGAAAGAATGTGGGTTCCAGCGTCAGAGGTAAACGCCAACAGGTTGATTCAGGCTTTCCATGTCTCTCATCCGGAGAGACCTGGTCCTGAGTGTCCGGAGGCCCCTCGTGAAAGGGGGGGTACTGTCACGAGGGTGTCAAGAGCCACGTCTGACTCCGTTATACCCGGGGTCAGGAAGTCGCAGCGGGTGGCTGCGCGCTCTATGCCTAAAGATCACGGTGTTTCTTAGTGTTTGTTTTCTGTGTTTGCCTTGCTATCCTTTTTGTCTCACTCAGGGATCCGTAGCTTCTCCTCCTCAGCTGTTTCTTGTCTGCCACTCCCAAACTCCTTATATTCTCCTCTCACACTTCTCTTGTTGCCAGTTATAGAGCTTCCTGCCTGGACATCTATACTGACCCACTGGAGCTGTGAATCCTGGTTGTTGTTCCAGAGTGCTACCCTCCGGATCCCTGTTGGGCTTTTGTTGTCTCCTGTTGTTGCCCACCTGGGATTATATGTTTAGTTTGTATTGTCTGTCCTCCCCTTGGTGTTTTCCTCTAGAGCTAGTGGTGCGGACTAGTGTTCCCACCGCCCTGTTCACTATCTAGGGCTCATCCTAGGGAAAGCCAGGGTTTTAGGCACGTGATCGGCGTACGGGTGAGGAACCCGTCTAGGGACGACAGGGCAGCCAGGTGCCAGACGCAAGGTGAGTCAGGGGTCACCACCTTCCCTCTCACTAGGGCAGGGCCTCCCTCTGTTCCTCCCTCCGTGTCACGTATGTGACAGTTACGCCGATCGTGATAAGTACATACTTATGAGAGACCGTCTGCCACCACTTTTAAAGGTTCACCTGGGGGAACATACTCCCAATGATCATGCTTTGCAGATTCTGGTCGGCTTTTCCATCAAGAGCACCACCAACCAGAGATGAGGAACCATAGCTACAGTTCCATTCCCCCTTATCAATTCATGATGAATTTGGGCTGAAAAAAAACTTTCATCAGAAATTATCCTAATCCTACATTTTTATGTTAATCATGTTATTCAGTCTATGAACACTCTTTGGCTGTTTTGTCCTGATCATGTGAAGGACAGCTTTGGATAAAATGCTTCCATACTGTATATTTAGTGTGTGACATATGGATGCTCTCTTCTTTATTCTCAGGCCGGTGCAAATTATATCCCTCTGGTTCACACTGTAGGTTCTCTATGTTTTCCCAAATATAACATATTCTCTGCAGGCATGCTCAAGTTTACTTCATGTTATTATTATTATTATTATTATTATTATTATTTCTATATGTACTTGAACATATGAATTACTCAATCTATTTTCAAAATTTTCTTAATTTCACATAATTTTATAAATCACATTCTGTATTTTTGTGTATTTTTTGGTATAATGTGATGATAAACTTTCATCAGAAAATATCATTGTTACGGATCCACTGATTACAGATCAAGACAGATCAGTGGTAATGTGGAACCACTGTGCCAAGTAACTAGTTTGACGTTGGACGAAAGGGGGTTATTCTGGCACCTCCTCTGTATTCACCCTTTAACTCCTATACAGGGTTGTGGGCTTCTCTGCGTTTTACTGACCAGACCATTACTTACTGGGATGGTGTACTTGGCAGCTGACCCTCAGACTCAGGAACACAGGCAGGGTCAGGAAACACACAAAACCACAGGATGAACAGGAACTAAGACTAAGGGTGCATTCATACAACCGGAAGTGTTTTGCGGATCGCAAATTGCATATCCGTAAAACACGGATACCGGCCATGTGCATTCTACATTTTGCAGACCACATATGGCCGGCGCGATATAGAGAATGCCTATTCTTGTTCGCATCTTGTTCATATTTTTTGAGGGGCCACGGAACGGAACAACGGATGCAGACAGTACACAGTGTGCTGTCCGCATCTTTTGCGGCCCTATTGAAATGAATGGGTCCGCACCAGTTCCACAAAATTGTGGAACGGATGCGGATCTATTTGTGTGAATGCACCCTACAACACAGGTTTCTGGAACACCACAAGAGGCAGATTAGAACAAGGTAGAAACACCAGATGGGATGACAAAACATGGACAGAACTAAAGTGACTGAGACCAAACAAGCAGGGTACCGTCAGACCATGGCAGGAACTCAGGTAGGGTAAGGTCAGACATGACAACGGATGAAGATCAATCATACAGACTGGCAAGAACAAGACAGAGAACAGAACAACAGAAGCAAATACAGGAACTGTTGCCATTGCTCAGCCAAGAGGAGGGATACACAGACAGAACGTATAGCTGAGCTCATTAGCCTAGAACACACACAAGAGGGATAAACCTCTGCCTTGCTTAATGGAACAGAGTAGAGAGACATACGCAATAGTCATGTTCACACCACAAAGTATCAGCAGCCACTGTACATGTGACAGAGGCAGCAGTTCACTGCCACAATGACACATGGGCCTAGATACACACCACCAGCAACCAGCCCACAAGGCATACAATGAAACAGAACAGAAATCATATAAACCCTAAGTTTAGCCATGACAACATATGAGAGATGGCATGTGGGACCATTTGCCAACTCTTTTAAAGGTTCATGCTCCTAGGGGCTCATGCACATGACCGTAAAGGCTCCGTGCCCTTGCTGCGGACCACAAATAGCCTGTTATTAGCCTCTTTTGGTGTGGAGGCATGGACCCAAAAGCCCACTGAAGCACTTCGGAGTGTTTCTGTAAGCTTCTGATCCGTGCATCTGCTCCACAAAAGATCCCCGTATCTTGCTGATCAGTGACCCATTCAAGTCAATGGGTCCACATCATAGAGTGCACTCGGCCAGTGCCTGTGTATTGTGGTCCTCAATATGTGCACATTCGTGTGCGTGATCCCTAAAGATCATACTTCACAGATTCTGATTATTTTCCCTAATGAGCCCCACCAACCGGAGATGCTGAACCAGAGCTGTGGTTCCATTTCTCCTTATCAATTTATGTTAAACTTCGGCTGCAACAAAATGTCATCAGAAATGATCCTAATCCTACATATTTTATGTTAAGGAGTTTTTCTTTTAACAAGCACATCAGCAGATTTGTCTAGATGTCCACATGGCAATTATGACCTGTCCCGTTCTCCCTTCTATGAATTCTCTTTTGTGGTTTTGTCCTGGTCATATGATGAGGCTTTTGGCTAAGACACAGCTCTGAAACACATACTGTAACCGTAATTAGCCATGCACACAGGGATGAGACCACTCAGCCAATCACTGGCTATAGCGGGTCATCACTGATACCAGTGATGAGTAGTCAAGAGGGATCCAGAAGTAAAAAGATTCTCGTGGGACATGGTAAGTGCTGAAATGGAAGCAGCAGGGGATCTGGAAGGTATATTTTAATATTTTTAAAGCAATTTCTCTGCCTTTTTGAAAAAACACGTTATAAAATTGGCTAGCCATACACAAAATTGGTAGTTTATATGCAGAGATATGAGTGATTTTATATTATGCAAATTAGCCCCTTGATGCAGCAAGGACATTGCTGTTGCACCTATAACTTCAGTCTGTGCCTGTCACACCCTCTCCTCTGAGTAATAGGGCAAGGCAGTGTAGAGGTAATCATGCCTGGTCCTGAAATTTCACGGCAGTGTATGCACTGTAA
This sequence comes from Bufo gargarizans, assembly GCF_014858855.1. Lineage (NCBI taxonomy): Eukaryota > Metazoa > Chordata > Amphibia > Anura > Bufonidae > Bufo > Bufo gargarizans. Next base: position 646,602,660 of record NC_058080.1, on the reverse strand, counting down.
AGTACTGACACTCACCAGGCTGATAGGACCTGTACAACACATGCATCCATCTGCCCAGTGAGCTTCAGCAGTGTACGGCGCATGTGCTGATCAAAGAGGAGCACGCACTGCTGCTAGATATCAGGGCCAGGAGTGATTACCTCTACACTACCTGTGTCTGTCACTTAGGGCGGGGAGGGGGAGGAGGGTTGCGTATGGCACAGAAATGTACCGGAGCTCCAAGTAAAAGGGTATCACCCTCGTTGTACCAAGACGGTAATTTGCATAATATAAAATCATAACTCTGGATTAAGCCCACCTATCAACATGGGACAAATAGGAATGGATTCAGCTGAGAAGCACACATCTCCCATGTCAGCGGGATTTTTTTTTTAGGTGTGTGGGGACAGATTCCCTTTAACCCCTTAAGGACACAGCCTTTTTACACCTTAGGACCAGGCCATTTTTTGCAAATCTGACCAGTGTCACTTTAAGTGCTGATAATTTTAAAACGCTTTGACTTATCCAGGCCGTTCTGAGATTGTTTTTTCGTCACATATTGTACTTCATGACACTGGTGAAATTAAGTCAAAAAAATATTTTTTTTTGCACCAAAAAATACCTAATTTAACAAATTTTTGGAAAAATTAGCAAATTTCAAAGTTTCAGTTTCTCTACTTCTGTAATACATAGTAATACCCCCAAAAATTGTGATGACTTTACATTCCCCATATGTCTACTTTATGTTTGAATTGTTTTGGGAATGATATTTTATTTTTTGGGGATGTTATAAGGCTTAGAAGTTTAGAAGCAAATCTTGAAATTTTTCAGCAATTTACAAAAACGACATTTTTAGGGACCAGTTCAGGTCTGAAGTCACTTTGCGAGGCTTACATAATAGAAACCACCCAAAAATGACCCCATCTAAGAAACTACACCCCTCAAGGTATTCAAAACTGATTTTACATACGTCGTTAACCCTTTAGGTGTTGCACAAGAGTTATTGGCAAATGGGGATGAAATTTGAGAATTTCTTTTTTTTGTCTAATTTTCCATTTTAACCCATTTTTTCCACTAACAAATCAAGGGTTAACAGCCAAACAAGACTGTATCTTTATTGCCCTGACTCTGCCGTTTATAGAAACACCCAATATGTGGCCGTAAACTACTGTACGGCCACACAGCGGGGCGTAGAGGGAAAGGTGCGCCGTTTGGTTTTTGGAGGGCTGATTTTTATGGACTGGTTTATTTACACCATGTCCCATTTGAAGACCCCTGATGCACCCCTAGAGTAGAAACTCCCTAAAAGTGACCCCATCTAAGAAACTACACCCCTCAAGGTATTCAAAACTGATTTTACATTCGTCGTTAACCCTTTAGGTGTTGCGCAAGAGTTATTGGCAAATGGGGATGAAATTTGCAAATTTCATTTTTTTGTCTAATTTTCCATTTTAACCCATTTTTTCCACTAATAAATCAAGGGTTAACAGCCAAACAAGACTGTATCTTTATTGCCCTGACTCTGCCGTTTACAGAAACACCCAATATGTGGCCGTAAACTACTGTACGGCCACACAGCGGGGCGTAGAGGGAAAGGTGCGCCGTTTGGTTTTTGGCGGGCTGATTTTTATGGACTGGTTTATTTACACCATGTCCCATTTGAAGACCCCTGATGCACCCCTAGAGTAGAAACTCCCTAAAAGTGACCCCATCTAAGAAACTACACCCCTCAAGGTATTCAAAACTGATTTTACATTCGTCGTTAACCCTTTAGGTGTTGCGCAAGAGTTATTGGCAAATTGGGATGAAATTTGCAAATTTCATTTTTTTGTCTAATTTTCCATTTTAACCCATTTTTTCCACTAACAAATCAAGGGTTAACAGCCAAACAAGACTGTATCTTTATTGCCCTGACTCTGCCATTTACAGAAACACCCAATATGTGGCCGTAAACTACTGTACGGCCACACAGTGGGGCGTAGAGGGAAAGGTGCGCCGTTTGGTTTTTGGCGGGCTGATTTTTATGGACTGGTTTATTTACACCATGTCCCATTTGAAGACCCCTGATGCACCCCTAGAGTAGAAACTCCCTAAAAGTGACCCCATCTAAGAAACTACACCCCTCAAGGTATTCAAAACTGATTTTACATACGTCGTTAACCCTTTAGGTGTTGCGCAAGAGTTATTGGCAAATGGGGATGAAATTAGCAAATTTCATTTTTTTGTCTAATTTTCCATTTTAACCCATTCTTTCCACTAACAAATCAAGGGTTAACAGCCAAACAAGACTGTATCTTTATTGCCCTGACTCTGCCGTTTACAGAAACACCCAATATGTGGCCGTAAACTACTGTACGGCCACACAGCGGGGCGTAGAGGGAAAGGTGCGCCGTTTGGTTTTTGGAGGGCTGATTTTTATGGACTGGTTTATTTACACCATGTCCCATTTGAAGCCCCCTGATGCACCCCTAGAGTAGAAACTCCCTAAAAGTGACCCCATTTTGGAAACTACGGGATAAGGTGGCATTTTTTTGGGGACTATTTTTAGGGTAAATATGATTTTTGGTTGCTCTATATTACATTTTTGTGACGCAAGGTTACCAAAAATTGAAATTCTGAAATTTCATCTCCATTTGCCATTAACTGTTGAGGAACACCTAAAGGGTTAATGAAGTTTGTATAATCAGTTTTGAATACCTTGAGGGGTGTAGTTTCTTAGATGGGGTCAGTTTTGGGGAGTTTTTACTCTAGGGTACATCAGGGGGGCTTCAAAAGGGACATGGTGTCAATAAAAAAGGCCATCAAAATCGGCCTTCCAGAAACCATGTCGGTCCTTTCCTTTTGCGGCCTCCCTTTTACTGATACAGCAGTTTACGACCACAAATGTGGTGTTTCTGTGAACTGCAGTATCAGGGTAATAAATATTAAGTTTTGTTTGGTTGTTAACCCTTGTTTTATTACCGGAAAAAACTGATTGAAATGGAAAAGTGCCAAAAATAGCGGTTTTGGCACTGTTTTTTTTTTTTTTTTTTTTACTGTGTTAATCTGGGGGGTTAGGTAATGGGATATTTTTATAGAGGAGATTTTTACGGACGCGGCAATACCTAATAAGTCTACTTTTTTTTTACAATTATTTAGGTTTTTGACTATATTATCTTTTTTGATACAAATCTTTTTTTGGGTATCTCTAAAGTCTAAGGGTCATTTTTTTTATTTTTTTATCCAATTATCTCATGTGGGGACTCATTTTTTGCGGGATGAGCGGACGGTTTTATTGGCACTATTTTGGGGGCTATATGACTTTTTTATCGCTTGCTATTAAACTTTTTGTTATGTAAGGTGACAAAAAAATTATTTTTTTGCACCTATTTTTTTTTTTTTTGACCGTGTTAATCTGGGGGGTTGGGTCATGGGGTATTTTTATAGAGGAGATTCTTACGGACGCGGCAATACCTGATAAGTCAACTTTTTTTACAATTATTTTGGTTTTAGACTATATTATCTTTTTTGATTCAAATTTTTTTGGGGGTATCTCTAAAGTCTAAGGGTCATTTTTGTAAAAAAAAAAAATTATCCAATTATCTCATGTGGGGGCTCATTTTTTGTGGGATGAGTGGACGGCTTTATTGGCACTTTTTGGGGGGCTATATGACTTTTTGATCGCTTGCTATTAAACTTTTTATTATGTAAGGTGACAAAAAAAACCTTTTTTTGCACCTTTTTTTTTTTTTTTTCCTTGACCGTGTTAATCTGGGGGGTTAGGTCATGGGGTAGTTTTATAGAGGAGATTATTACCAACGTGGCGATACCTAATATGTCTACTTTTAATAAATTATTTTAGTTTTTTTTGGGTGTCTCAAGTCTGAGAACCAGTTTTTTTTATCCGATGTCAGTGCTAAATTGGGATATAAATTTAGTACTCCATGGAAGTGTGATACTCCCTGAAGCAACCGTCAATGCAGAGGCCCGGATGATCGGGGCAAGTGTCGCACTGAGTAGTTGTGTCCTTCCGTATCCCCCTCCTGCGACACACTCTGCACTTTTTTTGGGTTCGTCCCTTCTTTCCAGTATGGGGGACCACACCTGGAAAGTGTTGGCCAGGGACGATCCGGGCACCTACAGTTCCCGAGGTACTCCGGCCTGCTCTTTCCCGGTCCGAAAAGATCAGGGCCTTGAGGACTGCCTCATAGAACTGGAGGAATGTCCCTGTGCTGCCAGCGCTTCGGGATAGTACAAAAGAGTTGTACATGGCAACCTGCACCAAGTAGACCGCAACTTTTTTGTACCATGCCCGGGTTTTGCGCATGGCGTTATATGGCTTGAGGACTTGATCAGAGAGATCAACTCCTCCCATATACCGATTGTAAGCGACGATACAATCGGGCTTGAGGACCGTTGCCGCGGTACCTCGCACAGGGACAGGGGTGATGCCGTTACCATGAATTGTGGACAGCATAAGGACATCCCTCTTGTCCTTATACCTGACCAGCAACAGGTTTCCAGTGGTAAGGGCACGGGTCTCACCCCTGGGGATAGGTACCTGGAGGGGGTGGGCAGGGAGGCCGCGTTGATTTTTCCGCACGGTCCCACAAGCGGACGTGGATCTGGCGGCAAGGGACTGGAACAAGGGGATACTGGTATAAAAGTTATCCACGTAAAGGTGGTAACCCTTATCCAGCAGTGGGTACATAAGGTCCCACACAAGTTTCCCGGTAACACCCAGAGTGGGGGGACATTCTGGGGGTTGAATCCGGGAATCTCGCCCCTCGTACACACGAAATTTGTAAGTGTACCCTGAGGTACTCTCACAAATTTTGTATAGCTTCACGCCATACCTCGCCCGCTTGGAGGGCACATACTGGCGGAAAATGAGTCTCCCCTTGAACGCAATGAGAGACTCATCAACCGCGACCTCTCTTCCAGGTACATAGGCCTCCATGAATTTGGCCCCAAAGTGATCGATGACCGGCCGTATCTTGTACAGACGGTCATGGGCAGGATCACCTCGGGGGGGACATGCTGCATTATCGGAATAATGCAGACATTTCCTGATGGCCTCAAACCGGGAGCGTGTCATGGCTGTACTGTAAAGTGGGGCCTGGTATAGGACGTCCCCACTCCAGTACAGCCTGACACTGGGTTTTTTGACCAGGCCCATATGCAGCACGAGGCCCCAAAATGTCCTCATTTCGGCTGCACTGACCGGCGTCCAGCCACCGGGCCTGGCCAAAAAGGAGCCCGGGTGTTGAGCGACGAACTGTTGGGCGTACAGATTCGTCTGCTCCACCATCAGATTTACCAGTGGGTCACTGAAAAAATGACAAAAAAAGTCATATTCAGTGTAGCCCACTGTGGAAATCTGGATTCCTGATTGGCCTACAAAATCAGGAATCACAGGCTCGTATCGCTCTGGGCTACACCAGACAAGTTCACCGGCAGGGGGCTCCGGTGGATTTAACTGGTGGGCCGGGAAACCAGTACGAGCCCCAGAGCTGCTCGTACTAGTGTGGGCCACAGGGTCCCTAACATGGCGGTCCCCTTGCTCCGCCTGGCGGCGTCTCCGCCGCCTTGGGGGCTCATCATCATCGCTAGATGATGAGGAGGATGCGGATGACAACAGGAATGTGGGGTCATCCTCATCCTCACTGGGACTCTCGGAGTCAGAGGCAATCTGGGCGTATGCCTCCTCGGCCGAGAACGTCCGGCGGGCCATAGGGGAGTGTGTGTCTGCGTGTATATGTGCGTGTGTGTAACTCTTTATTTTGTGTGCGTGTGTGTGGGGGCACGGGTGTTCACGAACTCACCCTAAAACTAACAGAAAAAAAATAAAATAAACTAACTAAAAAAAAGGGCAAAAAATGTGGGGAAAAAAAAATTCAAAACCGCTGATCAACCGTCCGAAGTTGATCAGCGGTGGGGTGTGCGATGCGCTAACAGTGGCCGGACACTAAGTGCCGGCCACAGTCAGCGTACACGAAAAAAAAAAAAATGCACCCCAAAAAAGGTGGGGGGGGGGGCAGGGGGGGGGGCAAGTGGCAGCACCCCTGGGGGGTCTAGGGTCACACAGCTGTGCTGTGGACCCCAGACACCCTAACTTAGGGTGATGCAATCAAAGTTCAAAAACTAACTTTCCCTTTTTTTTCCCTGCCTAAACCAAACTTTCCCTAGCTGTCCCTATGTACCTGATGGGGTCCTGGGGGGCACAGATCGGGTCCTGGGGGGCACAGATCGGGTCCTGGGGGGCACAGATCGGGGTGCAGGCAGCGGTGGCAGACACGTGCAGGCAGCTCCTCTCTCCTCCGGCTCCGGAACACAAAAGGAGGAGGAGAGGAGCGCCTGCCTCTTTTGAATCTGCCGCCGGACCGCCCACAGACCAATCAGAAAGCGATCCTGAGTGGTGATGTCACCATCACCACTCAGGATCGCTGGATGGTGATTGGTGGGGTGAAATCACACCACCATCACCATCCTGTTCCGGGTTATCGGGACTTCAAAGACCCGAATAACCCGGAAACGCAGAAAACCGCAGGTCTGAATTGACCTGCGGTTTTCTGCGATCGCATACATGGGGGGGTCACCGGACCCCCCGGCGCATTTGCTCCAAGTGCCTGCTCAATGATTTGAGCAGGCACGGGGTTCCGATCACCGCCCGCCGTGCGGCGGTGATCGAAAATGCACAGGGCGTACATGTACGCCCTGTGTCCTTAAGTACCAGGGCACAAGGGCGTACCTGTACGCCCTATGTCCTTAAGAGGTTAAAGTTCAAAAAAGTGGCCAACCCCTTTAGTTAATTAATTCCACTTAGGGTACTAACAAAAAACACCCACTAACAGTCAAATACCAACTTTAAGCGTATGTTGACATGATGGGTTTTGTAAATCTGCCTACAAAATTCAGCGTAGAATCAACGCCTGTTGTTTTTTTTTTTTACAGTTTGTTATGCATTTTTGACATATTTTTTTATAATCAGTACACTGCAATACCAAAAATAGAATTTTCAGCTCATTTTTCTTGGCCTGAAATCCAGGCAGAAAACGCGCAAAAATCGCGTGGACGTGTGCAGATCTTTTTTTTTTCTGATTCCCATTTGGTTCAAAGGATTCTGCTCCAAGATAGGGCACGCTGCTTCTTATTTCCACGCAGAAAAAAAAAGCAAGTGCCGCTTCTCATTGAAACGAATGGGAGGCTGTTTTGAGGTAGTTTTTGGAACTGATTTTGAGTTAAAAAAAAGTACCAAAATCAGCACACACAAAAAAAAATTGTAAACCGGACCTAAAACAATCTTTAAAATGACTCATGCTGAGTGCTGACCTCCATTTAAAATTGTATAACTTGAGAACTAAAACCAATTTGCATCTGGGCTTTGAACTTATCAGTCTAGGCATTTGTAGGTCACAAACGATCATCTAAGTTTAATTGCTGTGAATTAGGTCTTTCCGTGACTTCATATTAGTGGTTGATATAATGGAGATCGCAGTTGCTTTTGTTCCGCAAGAATAAACCCATCTGTACATGTGCGTTAACTGAAGAAATGGCTGGTCCATACAGAGTCCTGTTTTATATCTAGGGGGGGTTCTTCTGTCTATCTCATAATCTGTGGTCATAAAGTTGTACTTTCCCTGCATCCTTACTGTGTAAACTGGTTTTATGGCAGCCGCGCTCTCCAGCCAGTTTCCCCTTCCTGTAAGGAGTAATCTTTTGAGGCAAAACAACTGTGTGGGATTTTTCTCTACAGAGGACAAAGATGCCTAAGCCTTTTCAATGGTCAATTTTTCATTTCTGAGTTATGAATATTGATCCGAGATATAATCTTTGCTTTTTGAATTAATATTTACATAAAAGATATTCACAGTCTACCCCCTAAGTCTAGAGGTCCTACACCAGTGTCAGGGAGCTGTCTGGGTATTTTTTCCCACGATTTGCTCTGCTATTCTGTTAACAATAGAGGCTCATTAACGTTTGGCCCTCCAAGTTAGAGCAGCCCAAGCCTGAGTCGCAGGACGTCTGCCCAATATGTAAAATAACAGAATGAATAGGTTCCTTGGAAACAATGATAACAAGGGCTGGTTGAGCTAACTTTGACAGCGTGTGGTAATTTTCCAGCCCACTGCTCCTGTAAAGAGTACTGGCACTCGAAGCAAAGACTACCAGGCTAAGTGCTGTGAATAGCTACAAACAAGTGTAGCCTATCTGATGATGTCATACCCGCAACGTGACAGATTGAGCTCCCTTCTTTCATGTGATTCAGGGGCCCATATTTAACTCTTTCTGGGCACAGTATAAAAGAGACATACTGACGAACAATCCAATAATTGGACGGCAGAGTGGCAGGGAAGTCCCAGGTGAAGTCTCATTACACGACTTTTGGTAAAGTGGTTAATCAATCATTATGCTTGGATCACGTCTAAATCCCACACCACATGACTAGCCCCAGGGATAGTTCAATTACAAAAATCTGAAGAACTATATGACACTTTAAAGGTGCTATACTTTAGCACTGGAACTAAAAAAGACCCAGAATATAGAGCTTGGAAATAAGGTCACTGGGTTATTGTAAAGGGCATTTTAATGGAAATGACTTATTTTTTCATGGCTGATGGTTCAGCCCTGAAAGCCCTTTTACTGGTCACAAGGAGTTAAAAATTATAAAAGACACTATGTCAAATTAGCAATGTACTTGCACAATGCACAAAGACGGCTTCATCTTCTGCAGGTCCTGTCTTACTTCATTCTTCATAGCAATCATCTTGAGATAAAAATCAGGCAAAGGTTCTCCTGCTGAAAATGCTTTCTGGATTGCTGTTTATCTGTTTCAATGTCTTGGTTCAGTCATGGTAACTACACTGTGGTCTGTTTTATAGATTTGCCACCTGCTCTAACATCTGCCTTTATCACAGTGGCAACCAAAAGAAGGGAATTCTTGTCACATAGACATGCTAGTATTATGTATTTTGCACCAGCAAAGTTGACTCAGAGACAAGTAACTTGGCGTTTCAGATTAGACTGACCTATACCAGAAAAGTGAAAAGCAAAGATCTCGCAGGGAGCTACACTTTTTATTAAAGGTTAATAAATTGTATTTTTTGCCATTTTCTAATATTCTTCCTGAACTTCTTTTAGAATCCACATAACCAATTAAGGCAGAAATTCTGAATTCTTGTATCTCCTCACTAGCAGTAGCAGGGCTAGACTACCCCAAAAAATAAATGCTCCAATGGGCCTAGGATGGAATGCAACCATGAGACCCAAAGGTCTATCAACATCATCTGTGGCCCCATTTAATTTTCATAGGGAAAGAGTAAAGACATTTTATGAAAAGGATAACGCACCTCTACAGTAGCTTAGCAGACACTGCAGATACATTTCACAGAATGATGGATATTTTCCTGAAAGAACATATTTAGAGATGAGCAAATCAAAGCTGATGAAGTGAAATTCGATCCGAATTTCAGGAAAACGCTGATTCGCACCGAAGTTAAATTTCCTCATGATTCGTGGTAATGAATCACATTTTTTCCTACAATGGCTGCTGCACGTGTGAGGACATGGAGCAAGGAACTCTGGGAAGGCGGGATCACCCATAATGCCATGCATGCAGCCAATCAGCTGCCAGCCAGCCCTGTGATGTCACAGCCCTATAAACAGCCTCAGCCATCTTGGATTCTGCCATTTTCCAATGAACTTAGTGCTGGGAGAGACGTCAGCAGGCACTAGGGACAGTCCTAGAAAAAATGTTGTTGTGCTAAAAAAAACTATTTATAAGTGGAGGGAAAGATTATTCAAGGTGTAGGGAAAGGATAGGGAGGAATCATTCCACAGCATTTATGTTGAACAGGATTCAGTAGGGGAGGTTACAGCCTGGGTAATAGGAACAATCCTATTACACCTTGCTGCACTGACTGGCGATACAAATTGCCATTATACAGCTTATTAGGGTGCAAGTGCTTTTTGAGGAATTAACAGGGTTTATTACAAGGAAATATTTCTATGTCCTTTTTGCCCTTGTGCGGTGCAGTTATATGTTCTAAAGCATTTTTTGGCTTGTATTAGTGGGAAAAAAGGGCTTATTAGCCGTTGTGTGGTGAAGTGCTAAAATTACTGCCTTTTTTGTCATGTATTAGTGGCAAAAGTAAAATATATTTGCTGTTCAGCGGTGCAGTTATATGTTCTAAAGCTTTTTGTGGCGTGTATTAGTGGAAAAAGAAAAATATATTTACCTTTCTACGGTGCAGTTATATGTTCTAAAGCCCTTTTTTCATGTAATAGTGGCAAAATAAAAATATATTTGCCGTTCAGCGGTGCAGTTATATGTTCTAAAGCCTTCTGTGGCGTGTATTAGTAGCAAAAGAAAAATGTATTTGCCGTTCAGAGGTGCAGTTATATACTCAAAAGCCTTTTGTGGCGTGTATTAGTGGAAAAAGAAAAAATATATTTGCCGTTCAACAGTGCAGTTATATGTTCTAAAGCCTTCTGTGGCGTGTATTAGTGGCAAAAGAAAAATGTATTTGCCGTTCAGAGGTGCAGTTATATGCTCAAAAGCCTTTTGTGGCGTGTATTAGTGGAAAAAGAAAAAATATATTCACTGTTCAACGGTGCAGTTATATGTTCTAAAGCCTTTTGTACTGTGTATTAGTGGAAAAAGAAAAAATATATTTGCTGTTCAACGGTGCAGTTATATGTTCTAAAGCCTTTTGTGGTGTGTATTAGTGGCAAAATAAAAATATATTTGCCATTCAGCAGTGTAGTTATATGTAATTAAGCCTTCTGTGGTGTGTATTAGTGGGAAGAAAATATATATATTTGCCGTTCAATGGTGCAGTTATATGTTCTAAAGCGTGGCATGTATTAGTGGCAAAATAAAAATATATTTGCCATTCTGCAGTGTAGTTATATGTTATAAAGCCTTCTGTGGCGTGTATTAGTGGAAAAAGAAAAAATATATTTGCCGTTCAACAGTGCAGTTATATGTTCTAAAGCCTTTTGTGCTGTGTATTAGTGGAAAAAGAAAAAATATATTTGCTGTTCAACGGTGCAGTTATATGTTCTAAAGCCTTTTGTGCTGTGTATTAGTGGAAAAAGAAAAAATATATTTGCTGTTCAACGGTGCAGTTATATGTTTTAAAGCCTTTTGTGGTGTGTATTAGTGGCAAAATAAAAATATATTTGCCATTCAGCAGTGTAGTTATATGTAATTAAGCCTTCTGTGGTGTGTATTAGTGGGAAGAAAATATATATATTTGCCGTTCAATGGTGCAGTTATATGTTCTAAAGCGTGGCGTGTATTAGTGGCAAAATAAAAATATATTTGCCATTCTGCAGTGTAGTTATATGTTATAAAGCCTTCTGTGGCGTGTATTAGTGGAAAAAGAAAAAATATATTTGCCGTTCAGCAGTGCAGTTATATGTTCTAAAGCTCTTTTTGTCGTGTAATAGTGGCAAAATACAAATATATTTGCTGTTCAGTGGTGCAGTTATATGTTCTAAAGCACTTTTTGTCGTGTAATAGTGGCAAAATAAAAATATATTTGCCATTAAGCAGTGCAGTTATATGTTATAAAGCCTTTTGTGGATTGTATTTGTGGCAAAAGAAAAATATATTTGCCGTTCAGCGGTGCAGTTATATGTTCTAAAGCCCTTTTTGTCATGTAATAGTGGCAAAAAATATATATATTTGCTGTTCAGCGGTGCAGTTATATGTTATAAAGCCTTTTGTGGGGTGTATTAGTGGAAAAAAAATATATATATTTGCCGTTCAGCAGTGCAGTTATATGTTTTAAAGCCCCTTTTTGTTGTGTATTCGTGGGGAAAAAGAAAAAGGAATTATTAGCTGTTGTGTGGTGAAGTGAGAAAATTATAGCCCTTTTTGTTGTGTACTAGTGGCAAAAAAAAATATTTCCTGTTCAGCAGTGAAGTTCCATTGTACTACAGCCATTTACGGGGTGTATGACTAGGATAGACACATACGTCCCATTAGCCGTTCTGCGGTGAATTGTTATATTTATTTTTTGGGATGTATAATAGGAAAAAGAATACGTCTTATTGGTTGGTCTGCAGTAACCAACATTCTTATACCGCCATTGTTGGGGTGTATTAATGAGAAAAATAAGTACGTGCCATTCTGCGGTGAATTTACATTGTCATACAGACATTGTTGTGCTGTATTGATAGCAAAAATAAGTGTGCGTTATCAGCGTTCTGTGGTGAATTTACATTCTCATTCAGTGGTGAAATTTGTTTGTGATACAGCCTTTTCTGAGAAAATTGATGGGTGATTGTAGACTGCCTTTTGCTGTGCAGACTGAATTAAGTCAATTAGCCATTCAGTGGTGAATTTTTTTTGTGAAACAGCCTTTTCTGGGAAAATTGGTCGGTAGCTGTAACTATGGTCAAGGACAATATATGTCCTTTACGGCCCACTGGGTAAATGTGGTTCCTGGCCAGCCACACCAGCAACTTGGCCAGGTGACGCCGCTTCCGCCTCCACGTTCTCACACTGTTAGTCCTGCGACAATGTCCGCCTCTGCCTCCTCACCCTCCACCGTGTCCTCACTCCTCAGCCTCCACTGCAGGGACAATTCACAGTACTCCTCCAGCATACCACATGTGCAGGGCATGTTGGTGTCAAGCTGTTCTACACCTCGTTTGCTTGGGCAAATGGAATCACAAAAGGGAGGAACTGCTCCACGTCCTTCATCAAGAAATCAAATCCTGGCTTTCTCAGTGACAACTGAAAATCGGAACCATGGTGACCGACAACGGGAAGAACATGGTGCCGGCGCTGCATCAAGGAGGGCTGATCCATGTGCCCTGCATGGCACACGTGTTCAATCTGGTTATCAAGTGTTTCCTGAAGTCTTCCACCCATTTACAAGACATCCTTAAAATGGCCAGGAAACTTTGCATGCACTTCAGCCACTCGTACGCTGCAAAGCACACCATCCTTGAGCTGCATAGTGATGAGCGGCAGGGGTCATATTTGTGATATTTTGCAAATATTTTGTAGAATATTCGTAGAATATTCACGCATTCGAATATTCGTTATATATTTTATATGAATTATTTTTTACTCGAAAATCAGCAAGGTAATGATCACGTAATATGCGAATATTACGCGATAAATACAGGCATGGGTCAAAAACAAATATATAGCACTTTAGAATATTGTGCTATATATTAGTTTTTTTAGAATATTCATAATTTATTTCCATCTGAAGTCATGATTCCTCCTTGCTTAAGTTGAGTGTGGGCCAATGATTTATTGGCCCACAAGCAAGAAGCAGGGAGGAATCATGTGTTCAGATGTAAAAAACTAAAATTTGATATAACGAATATATAGCATTATATTCTAAATATTCGCAAAGTCTTGAAGTGGCGATATTCGAGATAAAAATTCGCTTTTCGAATATTCGTGCTCAACACTAGAGCTGCAGCGACATAACGGCATCCCCCAACATATGCTGAAAAGCGACATTTCCACCCGTTGGAATTCCACCCTCTATATGTTGGACCGATCATAAACGATTTCTTGATGATCCAAGAGGAAAGGAGTACTCCCCTGTGCAAGTTTAATGTCAGCCAGTGGCAGTTCATGCGTGACACCTGCCATTTGCTCAGGCCCTTTGAGGAGGCCACTTTATTTGTCAGTCGCCAGGACTACGGCATGGACAATGTCATTCCACTGCTTCATGTGCTGGAAGAGATGCTGGTAAATCTGGCTGGTCAGAGGACTGGAGACGTGATGCCAACATCTCATGGCCACATGAGCCCTGTGGGGGCTAAACTGGAGGAGGAGGACATTGGAACACAAGCAATGTGTAGCGAAATAGGTGGTTTTTATACACAGGTGACAGGAGAGGAGGAGCAGGAGCAGGAAGAGGTAGAGTTTTGTATATGGTTATAGAAGTAATAAATAAATAAAAAAAACACAATGACAAGTGTAAGCCTAGTAGGAACATAAAAATTATTCATTCTGCCCCTGAAAGGTCTCTCATGGGTGGAAAAGAGGTCTCATCCTTCATCACCAAGTTTATCTAATGAAGAAATTTTGCTGCATACATTTTTTTTTGTTTTTTTTTTCAGATGTACTTCCAAAACTTATCTAAAGAAGAAACAAAAAAGTAATTGTTGAGCATCTGACAAGCAAATGTTACCATAGAAGATAGTAAGTAAATATATCTGATATCCTTTCAAAATCATAAGATTTCCAACATTACCAGATCTGAAGATACTAACTGTACATAAAGTCCTGGAATAAAGGCAAATCCTTTATCAGTCTCAGTAAGTAATTCCTCTCTAGAAACATGAGACTCATGAATTTTCTAAAATATCATGTATGGGATACTAAATCAATGGCACTAAGTGTCCTAGACTGATGAGGAAAATGTTGACATATTTCATTGTGAGTAGGAACAATGCTGCAGTAACCAGCTCCATACATCCAGTAACTGCGCTATGTAGTTCCGGATCTTCTCGGGAACAGCTGTGGAGGATAGGCCATCAATATAAAAATCCTGGAGAACCCCTATAATATTTTTATAAAATGATCTGATACAGAGTTGCACAGTCAGATAGCAATTTTTACAGACAATAAACAGTGTAAAGTAATTAACACAACAGAGAATGGTATACTGCTGTAGATGGATCTAGATAGGTTGGGGGATTGGACAGAAGTGTCAAATGATGTTTAAATGGTCACTATCTTTTCACACATCTTATCTTTATATATGTCAATAGTGATGGACGAACATCTGCTGTGACGGTTCGCTGACGCGATTGCGTGAACGCGATCAAATGTTCGTGAACCGCAAGTTTGTGGCGGGTCCCATTCATTTTAATGGCAGGCGAAGCTGAAAAACCTTCAGCTCATATTTGCAGCCAAGAAATAATTACTAGAAGTGCACAAATAGTCCCACAACATGGACAGTGACATACCAGATGTATTATTCGAATTTGAGATCTCCATTTATTATTTTTTTCAATGCAAAATATCGGCAATATAATTTTCGCGTACGCGCATTAGGGCTGCGCATCTTCACTCGTCTCACGATTCGATGCGATTACGATTATCAAGTCCACGATTCGATTCGATTCGATTCGGCGATGCATCACGATGCATCAAGATTATTACCCAAGTCCCCTTGTTTTTCAATTTTACATCAAAAAATTTATTCAATCAGTCAGAAATTGCACAAAAATATTTATTTGTATCTGCTATTTAAACAAATCATACCAAGTTCCCTGCATATCATATAGCAAAGTCTGAATGAACAAAACAGTGCAGCAGACAACAGTATTTATTTAAAACAGTACTGTCAGTGTCTCTGTAACATTAAACTGTTGTGCTGGCCTGGCTGGTGCAGTTAGTTTATAAGTTTTACAATAGTTTTACCATATAATATATATTATATAATATTAAACAGTACCTACAAAAAAAGGAGCACTTCAGTTCCTGACTGTAAAACATCACAGTGAGTCAGTGAACCTATAACACAGTCAGTGAGACAGTGACTGTGTTATAGGTTCACTCACTGTGATGTTTGCCAGTCAGGAACTGTCTGTCACACAGTGTGTTCAAGTTGTCTGTGTTGCAGAACTTCCTGGTTCACCGTGATTGTTTTGGCAGCAGGAGCAGCACCACCACCACCACCAGCACCACCACCAGCACCAGATGGGTAGTACGTCTAGATCAGTGCTATAAGCTCTCAGAGTTGTCACTTTACAGAAAACGTTACCTGCACTGAGCACTCAGCAAGCACTCTACCACGATACATCAACTGAAGCCAAGCCATGCCACCATTAGAGGAAGCTGGAAAGTCCTTGAGAGAATACATTTTCAACTGAATCTGAAAACCTTGGACAAATCTTTATGGGATCACAAACACACACCACAGAATACCAGAAAAAAAATAAACACACATCCTCCTCACTGAATCATAATGGTAAAGGGCAGGCCACAGGACGGGCAATGTGGCACAGCCACCATAGTCAGACATGATGTCAGAAGGTCGGTGTGTGTTTTTTTGGTTTGTGTGAATGTGTATTTGTGTGATCCAATAAAGATTTACTCCAGGTTTTAAGTTTCAATTTATTCTTTCAAGGATTTGCCTTCCTCTGGTGGCTTGGCGGGCGTCAGTTGTCTGGAATTAAATACAGAATTCTTTTGGTTGAAGGTTAAACCCCTAAACAGAGTCAGAAATTCACAGAGCATGACAGACACATTGGGAAAACACCAAAAAACACGTCAGTGTAAAAATACAAAATGGATCGGACGGACAGTCGCATAATAGAAAACCATTCTCCATCTCCTCTCCACTCCAGTGCTGCTAAAAGCTAGAATAATATCATATATTCTGATTAATCATCACAGTGAACTTAGAATATATGATATTATACAATTACAAATATACATATTATAACAAAATGTTACATTCATTGACCGTTTGCAATTGCCACGACCTGCCGACCACTGCCAGTCACCTGCAGGCGGTCACTGCCAGTCTGACTGCCAGTGCCACGACGGCACCCCACCAGTCAGTCAGTCACAGTGACTGAGTGCGTTCCGTTGAGGACGAGAGTGGCATAACTGGCGTTAACCGTTAAGTAACTGGTCTTGTTGACAATGACAGGGATGGAGTTGGAGTAACTGAGGGAGGGGTGGGGAGGAAAAAGGGAAAGGGGAGGAAAAAGGGAAGGGGGGGGGGAGGGAAAGAGGGGAAGGGGGGAGGGAAAGGGGGGGGGGAAGAAAGAAAGACACAGAGACAGACAGACACAGAGACAGACACTCACAGAGACAGACACAGACACTCACAGAGACAGACACAGAGACACAGACAGACAGACACAGAGACACAGACAGACAGACACAGAGACACAGACAGACAGACACAGAGACACAGACAGACAGACACAGACACAGAGACACAGACAGACAGACACAGAGACACAGACAGACAGAACAAAATCTATAAAATTAAAAACACTGCTCAGCATTTGGGAACATGTAGATTTTTCTGTAAGAACACCAATTGATCTACATGGTCTGGTTTGAGGGCGCTTCGTTTTGCAGTTACCACATCTCCTGCAGTGGAGAAAACCCGCTCTGCAGACACGCTTGTACCTGGGATACACAAGTATTGCTTTGACAGCCGAGAAAGGAGGGGAAATATGACCTCATGCTCACGCCACCAGTTCAAAGGGTCCTCAGTGAGAGGCAGAGGTGGGGCTTTACAATAGTTTTCCATTTCCTCTTCAGCCTTGGCATAGGGGGTCTTTTTGGGTTCTATTGTACCTTCAGTGTCAGTGAAAGACTGTCCCAGCAAACTCACGAGCAGCGATCTGGCCTTTTTGGGAGGAGATGGTGGAGATTCAGAATGGTTGTCTTCGATGGGTGAACTGTCCTCTTCTTCCAGAGTTTGTTTTCTTCTAGGCACTTGATGATCCTCTTGTGTCCTCTCACTCTCATCTGATGTAATCTGTGTTTGAACAAAAAAGAAACAGAAAAAAAACAATAAGTAAAAACACAAATGTCAATGCCTTTGATTCTGATGGGGTGATGAAAAAGCACAGGAAACGGACAGTACAGTTCCCGCACCGCATCAGATTCAGAAGCGTGGTAGTGCTACTGTCGTTTCAAGAAGAAACATGATGGAATTCTTCAAATTAATTTAATTACCTCCAAGGATGCAGCTTCCTCAGTGACTCCTTTAAATATCTCCAATCTTTCTTCATCTGTGAGGATGAAAGGCAGTCCCTTAAAGCGAGGATCCAGTGCAGAGGCTGTATGAAGGATCTTCTTCTCGGCCTCACTGCTGTACCTCTTCTGGAGATCTGTTCTAATAGAATTCTTGATCTCATGGATCATGGGTGTGTCTCCCATCGTGTCTGTCATGCTCTGGAGAAGTTGTGCATTTATAGGGGCAATGAGAGAAACTGTTGGATTGCGCTCTTCTGACATCAGCATGGTTGCATCCTTCATTGGCTTTAATGCACTCACGGCGTCCTCTGCATTTGACACATCTGTTTCGTTTAGAGTGCAGAGATCGGACTCTCCTCTTCTGACTTCTGGAGACAGCAAGGTGGCACAGACTGCAGGTTGTTGTTCCAAGAACCTCTCGACCATGTCGTATGCACTGTTCCATCTTGTTGCCACATCAGTTATTAGCTTATGATTCTTCAGGCCAAGACATTTCTGTTTCTCTTTTAGACAGTGGCTTGCTCTAGTGCTGCGGTGAAAGAATGTGGATATCCGACGTACTCTGCCAAGAAGCCTAGAGAGAGTGGCCACTTTCAACGCTCGCTGGGATGCAAGATTCAGTGTATGGGCGAAGCATTTCACATGGGGGAATTTTCCAACTTGAGCTGCAACTATCATGTTTGACGCGTTGTCGGTCACAAGCACTACAGATTTATCGGACAGCTGCCATTCTTCCACAACATGAGAAAGTAGCTCTGCCAGATGAGCACCCGTGTGAGACTCATAAATGGCTCTCGTTTGCAGTACATGCGACAAAATCTGCCAGTCCTTACTAACGTAATGTGCTGTTATTGTAACATAAGACTCTGTCGTGACTGAAGTCCAGGAATCACACGTTATTGCGACTCGACTTGCTTGGCTCATTGATGCAATTATCTTAGCTTTGGTTTCGTGGTAGAGTGCAGGTATGACGTTTTCTGTAAAGTGACTTCGTGACGGGATCTTGTAACGCGGCTCTATCGTCTTCAAAAGGTAGCGAAACCCACTGTTTTCCACAACAGAGTAAGGGCGCAGGTCCTTCGCTATGAAAGCTGCCACAGCTTTTGTTATTCTCTTTACCTTTTCAGAGTTGGGCGGCAAAGTTGACTGTAACATTGCATCAATTCTTGGCTGATCTGGGTTCATTTCCTTGGTGGTGGTGGTGGTAGGTTTTAGCATTTCTGGGTGAAAACGGCTGACGTGGTTTCTCAGATTAGTAGTATTCCCTAGATATTTAATTTTTGTGTGACAGATTTTACACACAGCGTATGACTTGTCCAATTCGTGCTTCCTACTTTTTTCATAAAAGCCAAAATGTTCCCAGATGTTTGCTTTTAAAAAGCTAGGTGCATTTTTTATCTCTCGTTCCTTTTGTTCTACTTCTGCCATTTTTATTTACTAGCAAATGCAATGCATGCCAGCCTCTATGTGAATTTGTGAGTAGGGATGACACAAGTCTTGAATTTGAGTAGATCAACAGAAAAAGTAACACTGCTGGCTGTGGAGCGATTCTCCTCCTGCCTGTGGTGGACTGGACTGAGCCTGAGGAGTGAGGAAAAACGGACAGGTGAGGTGACACAATTTTTTTTTTTAGGTACGGTAATAACAGGCAGTGTGACCAGCTGCAGTCTCTGTGAGTGGTGTATCTGTGTGATGGTCACCTACCTGTCACAACAAGGTGGCAGAGTCTGGCTGGCACGTGGCACCTGCGCAGGGGCGTAGCTAGAAATGACTGGGCCCCATAGCAAAAAAAATGTATGGGGTGACCTCTATGAACCTTGTAAAGAAACCAAGACAATGGGGACACGGGACATAGCTTTCTGTCGCAGTTACATCTGACTCCGCTCCCCGAGGGGCCCAAAGGCACCAGCATTATAAATGGCACATGCCGCCATGTGCCATGCTGGTGCCTTTGGGCCCCTCGGGGACCGGAGTCAGATGTAACTGCGACAGAAAGCTATGTCCCGTGTCCCCATTGTCTTTACAAGGTTCATAGAGGTCACCACCGGGGCGGCCCATAAATTTTTTTTGCTATGGGGCCCAGTCATTTCTAGCTGGTAGGCGGCGGTAGAGAGTTTACATTGGTGCTCGAGGCTGTGCTTAATGCTACTTTCACACTTGCGTCAGAGGATTCCGGCAATCTGGACGCAAACGGATGCATTTGTCAGGCGGATCCGTCTGACAAATTCATTGAAATACCGGATCTGTGTCTCCGGTGTCATCTGGAAAAACGGATCCGGTGTTTATTTTTTTCACAGATTTAAAGGTCTGCGCAGCAATTTTAATGCCGGATCTGGCACTAATACATTTCAATATAAGTTTAAAGCTGGATCCGGCAAGTGTTCAGGATTTTTGGCAGGAGAGAAAACTGTAGCATGCTGCGCCGGTATTCTCTCCGGTCAAAAAACGTAAGAGGGACTGAACTGATGCCTCCTGAACGGATTGCTCTCCATTCAGAATGCATTAGGATAAAACTGGTCAGTTCTTTTCCGGTATTGAGCTCCTAGGATGGAACTCTATGCCGGAAAAGAAAAACGCAAGTGTGAAAGAACCTGAGAGACCATCAGTATGTTAGTCCTGGAGGTTTCAGGTCGATAGATCGTGTGTATGCTACATTGTATCCACAATAACCATCCTCTTAGGGACTGAGTCTGATACACGTGTGAACTGTGAAGGGGCTCTGATGGTGCAGGATCAGTAACTGTCAGTAAATCTGACACCCCAGCAGTTTCAGATCCCTGCCCTTAGCTGAGAGTTGTCAGTGTGGAATCGGATCACCTCCTGCTGGGAGCAATCTCCTGAAGTGTGAGATAAATGTAGACATTCCCAGACTGGCCACTAGGGGCCGCTGTTTGACCGTCTTTCATAGACCCAGAACCTAAAGTTCCGTCCACTGTAGACGGAGGGGAAGAATAAGAGAGACACAACCGAAAAAAATAAAGAAGAAACATGGCGCGGGCGGCAAAGGTATGAGAAGCGGCAATATGAGCTGTGTAGGTGGCAGGCGGTAGGTGTATATGCTGTGTACTTGTGTAGGTGGCAGGTGCTTTGGAGGTAGATCATATTACATACTCATAGGTGACAAAACTCACCTCGCCGCCAGCCACCGCACGTCCGCACTGCCGCCTGCTTCTGAGTGTCTGACTGGGAGCCGGAGATGCGCGGAAAGCCGGAAACCACGCCTCCGGCTCCTCCTCACTCAGTCAGACCTGGCTCTGAGGCTCACTCAATGTTGTGGCCACCCCCTCTGACACGTCAGCGGGAGGCGGGAAAGAAGGCGCCCAAAAACTTTTTTCCGACTCGGCTGCACGGCGGACGCGACGCTGACGTCATCAACATGCATCGATTATTTAAAGCAACCGCATCGATGCAGAATCGCCGGGGGTCGAATCGCGATGCATCGATGCATCGATTATATTCGACAGCCCTAACGCGCATGCGCAAATGCACTATACAGTACCCAAAGGGACTATAAAGAAAGTATATTGGTATATAACACCCCGCTTCTATCAGTTTTTTTGTGGGGCGACTGGTATATCACACCAGTAGAAATTCTTTGTTCCAATAACGCTTGTCCCTCTATATACCTGCAGTATCGCAGCAGAACCGCACACAACTGCCGCACAATACAAATGCACTATAAAAAACTTTCTAACATAGAAAGTATATTATAACATTGTACAAGGAAGGCAATACATTAGAATATGCATAAAGATAAAACGTAACCTTTAATAATTTTACTATGAGGGTCCATTCACACATCCGTAAGTGTTTTGCTGATCCGCAAAACACGGACACCGGCAATGTGCATTCCCCAATTTGTGGACTGCACATCGCCGGCACTATAATAGAAAATGCCTAATCTTGTCTGCAATTGCGGACAAGAATAGGACATGTTCTTTTTTTTTTTTTTGCGGAAACAGAAGCACAGATGCAGAAGCGCGGATCCGCAAATGTGGATGCGGACAGCACATTCCGGTCCCATTGAATTTGAATGGGTCTGCATGGAACGGATGCAGACCCATTTTGCGGACGTGTGAATGGAAAAGATATCCCTCAAAATGAAAATAAATTAAATTATTAAAGTTAAAGGGGTTCTGCACTTTGTTTTAACTGATGATCTATCCTCTGGATAGATCATCAGCATCTGATCAGCTGTTTGAGAAGGCAGTGGCGCTCCAGCAGCGGCGCGGCATTCTCACTGTTTACCGCTGGCCCAGTGACGCCACGACTAGTATGAACTAGTGTGGGCAGGGCTAAGCTACATTCCAGTGAACAGAGCTTAGCCCCGCCCACGCTAGTTGATACTAGTCGTGACCTCACTGGGCCAGTGGTAAACAGCGAGAAGGCCGCGGCGCCGCTGCCTTCTCAGACAGCTGATCAGCGGGGGTCCCAGGTGTCGGACCCCCGCCGATCAGATGCTGATGATCTATCCAGAGGATAGATCATCAGTTAAAACAAAGTGCAGAACCCCTTTAAGCAAAAAGCATAGATGTGGTAGGCAATAACAAGTGCTCGGCGGCACTAAATCAGGTGCTCGGTGGTACCAAATAAGAAACCATATGTCCTAACACAATCCAGGGGGTTCCAGTGCATATCCATGAATCCCGGAGGGAACCATCTATCCCTGGGCTAGATGATGATGTGGTATTGAAGGACAGGGTGGGCAAAGAACTGTCCCTGATATTGCCCTACATGGGGGTGCTATTCTGGCCCTGATAGCCTAACCACAGACCACCTGCCCTGATAAGAGCGACCCCGTCCGGAACCTTACCCTATATAAAAATGGCCCTAGTAAGCCCCTAGGCCCCTGATTTCCAGGTGATCATTATATAGATCTATGTGTTTTTGACTCATTATAAAAGTATAAGTATATCGCACACCTCTGTGTATCACACATATTGATAGCACACCTATAGTAGTCCTTAAAAGGACTTTTGTGGCCCTATTAGCTAGTGTTCGGTGTCCCTAACAGTCTGTCCCTGCTCCCCACAGCAACCTCTCCCTACACTGGCAAAACACAGAATGCAAAATGGCGGCCAGATCAGGTTTATTTATAAGGTAGGGGGTATGTCCATGTGCTGAAATGTCTCAATTGGCTGTCCTGTACCACCTGATGGATGTGTCATGGGTCAAAGTTCTTCATAATGTAAAAGAATATGGTGGGCGCAAATTTCTCCATATGTTCGCATGTTCTGCGAATCACGAACACGCAAAGTTCGTAGCGAAACGACAGCCGTGCAAACCGCAAGGCCATCTCTATATGTCAATAGTACACGTGACTGTAAGAAACTTTGCAAAATGCATTAGAGAAAACTGCCTTGTACTAGAGTTATCTGCTGTTTTTTCACCCCCTGCCCAACTTCTCTAAAATGACTTTGTCTCTGAAATGTATAAGAAATCTTTCCTGGTGAGACCAGTATGGTTGTCTGTTCAATGAAGAATCCGATTGCATCATCCCATACAAGTCTATGAACAGGGTAAGGGGGAAGTGTGAGAAACTGCTGAGTGAGAAAGACTCTACCAGTGAGACAACAGAGACTTTTGAAGCTAAATAGGTAGATTCTATTTCATCCCAAGTGCTTTGTTTACATCAATACAGGTAAATACTTCTTTATAATGTCTTCCTGATCCTGAGGCTACTTCTGAGGAAGTGTGAGAAAAAGGAAGCAGATTCTTCTCTACTTTCTCTGTTCAGTGGATGGGATCTAATCTCCACCCACCAGTCCTGGGAGAACATAAAAATGAAGATATAGCATACAGAGTAGAAAACTGCCCAAAAAAAACCTGCATATAACTGGCATATAATAGTCAGAAATGGTGTTATCCTTCATGTACGCACAATGTACTGTTGAATAATACAAAGTTTGCTGAAGGTTTATGTACACTTTAATGTGGATAGATGTAAGGAAATCTAGGGGAAAGAAAGTTCCTACACCATCATAGAAGAGGTGTTATAGACAATGGAGGTAAAGCCACTGTGCCAACTGAACAGTTTGACTTAGGGCTAGTTCTGAGGGCGTTATTCTGGCAGTCCCCTGGGTTTCACCCATTAACCCTTATACTAAGATCCGGTCTGCGACACAGGGGAGCCACCAGGCAGTTACATCTTGGAATAGTCTCAGTGTAGTTGGCAGCTGACTGCAGAGCAAAGCACCAGAGGCAGAGGCAAAGCACACACACATAGAACCAGGTGGGAAACAGGATGACAGAGTACATGCAAATCCAATGCAAACACACTGAACCAGACAAGCTCAGGCAAACAGAGTGTATACTAAATATATCTAACCATGGAACAGACAGGGAGTAATGACAGACGGAACTAGGGTCAGAATTCAGACAAAGACAGAACCCAAACAGACACAGAGGAAAGGCAGATGGAACTAGGTCAGAATACAGACACAGACAGAACCTGAAAGGATCCAAAAATAATCTGGGTAAAGCAGGCAGACAGATATAAGCTCCAACACTGAACATGCAGACAGAATCTGAACAGATAAAATAGAACTTGGAAAAGATGGCAGACCGAACAAGGAGCAGGACACACAGCTTACAAAATATATAGCAGAGAAAACTAACTCATTCGACAAACAGGTGCACACACAGAGCTAGGGAAAGTTACCTCTGGCAGTACTGAACTGTAGTGAGATACAAAGCACAATTACCCAAATTCACACTCACAAGAAGTCAATGCCAAGATGCATGGAACAGTGGCAAAATGAACCCCCATTGAACACAATGGCCCAAATCCAAAAACCAAATAAAGCCAGCGCCTAAACGCACATAACAATGGCAACATGCGAACCATCAATTTAACAAGAGAATTCTTTACTTTAAGAGCATTGAGACTATGGCAGTCTCTGCCTGAGGAAGTTGCGATGTTGAGCTCACTAAAAGAGCGCAAAAGGAGCCTGGCCTATTTATTGAGAGTAACAATATTACAAGTTATAGAGTTCTACAAGTTACCAGATTTCTGGAAATGGATAGTTGATCCAGAGAGTTATTCGGATTGCCTAATTTGCAGTGATGAAGGTATACTTTTTTTTTACTAAGATGAGGAAAATTGGCTTCTACCTCATGTTTTATTTATTTTTTGTCTTCATCTAAATCACCTTTGCAGATTAATAGGCTGAACTGGATGGATGGATGTCTTTTTTGACCTTTCAAATTATGGTAATTGAGAGTCAATAAGGTACAGTCGTGGCCAAAAGTTTTGAGAATTACATAAATATTGAAAATTGGAAAAGTCGCTGCTTAAGTTTTTATAATAGCAATTTGCATATACTCCAGAATGTTATGAGGAGTGATCAGATGAATTGCATAGTCCTTCTTTGCCATAAAAATTAACTTAATCCCAAAAAAAACTTTCCACTGCATTTCATTGCTGTCATTAAAGGACCTGCTGAGATCATTTCAGTAATCGTCTTGTTAACTCAGGTGAGAATGTTGACGAGCACAAGGCTGGAGATCATTATGTCAGGCTGATTGGGTTAAAATGGCACACTTGACCTGTTAAAAGGAGGGTGATGCTTGAAATCATTGTTCTTCCATTGTTAACCATGGTGACCTTCAAAGAAACGCGTGCAGCCATCATTGCATTGCATAAAAATGGCTTTACAGGCAAGGATATTGTGGCTACTAAGATTGCACCTCAATCAACAATTTATAGGATCATCAAGAACTTCAAGGAAAGAGGTTCAATTCTAGTTAAGAAGGCTTCAGGGCGTCCAAGAAAGTCCAGCAAGCGCAAGGATTGTCTCCTAAAGAGGATTCAGCTGCGGGATCGGAGTGCCACCAGTGCAGAGCTTGCTCAGGAATGGCAGCAGGCAGGTGTGAGCGCATCTGCACGCGCAGTGAGGCAAAGACTTTTGGAAGATGGCCTGGTGTCAAGAAGGGCAGCAAAGAAGCCACTTCTCTCCAAAAAAAACATCAGGGACAGATTGAACTTCTAAAAATATATCACTACATCACAGAAACAACTGAAACAAAGATCTAAAAGCAGTTTAGCAGCAAACTTTGTGAAAACTAATATTTGTGTCATTCTCAAAACTTTTGGCCAGGACTGTACATGGCAGAAGTCCTTGGAAGAATTTGGTGATATGATCAGAATTAATCTAATCCTCCAACGTAGGGGCATATTCTCATCCATGATGCCATACCATTCCAACTTCATTCTTTGAGTCAATGACGTCAAACACATGTCCAATGTCATATATAATTCGACTGAAAGGAAGAACAAAGGTTTCTGAAACATGTGTCCACAGAGACCTGATTTCAACATCATCAATCGGCCCAAATTAACCTGCAGAGAGAAAAGCTAGTGAAATATCCAAAGATATCCAAATGAAGATGCTTGGAGCAACCTACCATATGATTTCCTTCTATAATTTTGACTGTGTATCTAGGAGAATGTATGTAGGTTCAAATGCAAAGGAGTGTGATACTATAGATCTGGTTTTGTTTTTATATTGTGTACTATCAGTTTTTTAAAATTTTACTAATTCTTAGTGTTGATCGAGCACCGTAGTGCTCGGGTGCTCGGGGGCTCGGGCCGAACACATCGAGATGTTCGGGTGCTTGACCGAGCATCCGAGTATAATGGAAGTCAATGGGAGAACCCGAGCATTAAACCAGGCACCCCCTGTTCTTAAGAGGGGAGGATGCCTGGTTCATAGGAAAATGTTAGAAATTGATGGAAACACCACCGAAATGGTTCTGGAACAGCATAGGGAGGATGTCTGGATGCATCTTGTACTTGCAGGTCGCTGCTGGGAACGATGTTGTCCGAATAGTACGCCACTTTTACAGACTGAAAATAATACGCACAAAACCGAAGAAAAAAACGATTTTAGAGGAAACATTGATAGGAAACATTCTTTCCTGTATATTTACTTGTATATAAAGTGCAAGTACTGCCTAAAATTACAAGGAAGAGGCACTCTGATACAACCTGTATATCACATAAAGGAGGGCCTCATTCACATTGTGGTACAATTGTTAATGTAGTGGGACTCTTACACTAATAAAGCCTATGCACTAAGTGAAAGGGCTTCCAAAAATTACAAGGAACCGGCACTCAAATACACCCTTTGTTACACATAAAGGAGGGCATCATACACAGCCTTGACAAAATTATGATTGATGGCCTGCTGGTGACCCTCAAAAACATTTGGAGCAAGGGCCTGTTGATCTAACCATCTAAAACATTATGGGTGAGGGCCTGCTGCCGCTTTGGTGACTCTAGATA
This sequence comes from Bufo gargarizans, assembly GCF_014858855.1. Lineage (NCBI taxonomy): Eukaryota > Metazoa > Chordata > Amphibia > Anura > Bufonidae > Bufo > Bufo gargarizans. The sequence goes on along the minus strand of NC_058080.1, from coordinate 646,575,703 downwards.
ACCTGGGGCCGATCGAACGTCACCGTGACGGCGACGATTCGGATGTCTGCCCTATCAACTTTTGATGTTATTTTCAGCCCAAACCATGTAGACCATGGGTAACGGGGGAATCATGGTTCGATGCCAGAGAGGGAGCCTGAGAAACAGCTATGGCTACCACATCCAAGCAAGGCAGCATGTGCGCAAATTACCTATTAGGTAAAATTAGGTGAAGGCCTGCAGGTGATCTGACCCTGTAAAAGATTTTGGGTGCCGGCCTGCAGGTGAGCTGACCCTGTAAAATATTTTAAGGGCGGGCCTGCTGGTGAGCTGACCCTGTAAAAGATTGTAGGTGAAGGCCTGCTGGTGAGTTGACCCTGTAAAAGATTTTATGTGTGGGCCTGCAGGGGAACTGACCCTCTAAAAAATTTAATGCGAGGGCCTTCAGGTGAGATAACCCTCTAAAAGATTTGAGGTGTGGGCCTGCTGGTGAGCTGACCCTGTAAAAGATTTGAGCTTCGGGCCTGCTGGTGAGCTGACCCTATAAAAGATTTGAGGTGCGGGCCTGCTGGTGAGCTGACTCTGTAAAAGATTTGAGGTGCGGGCCTGCTGGTGAGCTGACCCTGTAAAAGATTTGAGGTGCAGGCCTGCTGGTGAGCTTACCTTGTAAAAGATTTTAGGTGCGGGCCTGCTGGTGAGCTGATCCAGTAACAGATTGTAGATGAAGGCCTGCTGGTGAGCTGACCCTCTAAAAAATTATATGCAAGCGCCTGAAGGTTAGCTGACCCTGTAAAAGATTGTAGGTGAGGGCCTGCTGGTGAGCTCACCCTCTAAAAAATTATATGCAAGGGCCTGCAGCTGAGCTGACCCTCAAAAAAATTATATCTGAGAGCCTGCAGCTGAGCTGACCCTGTAAAACATTATATGCGAAGGGCACAGGGCCGGTGCTACCATAGAGTCAAGGGGGGCAATTGCCCCCAGGCCCCCGACTCCTTAGGGGCCCCCAGCACCGGCCACAACTACTACTATATATATATAATTCTATTGTGTGCCATGTGGGGGGGGGGCCTTATTGTTTTCTGCCCTAGGGCCCCATTTCACCTAGAACCGGCCCTGGAAGGGCATATATGCGAGGGCATTATATATGACAAATAAGAATGTTGATATGATAGAAGAGAAGGAGGAGGATGAGAAAAGGAAGATTCAACCATATACCCTTGTATGTGGTGGAAGGGGTGCATGGGAATACAGTGTATTGAGTACATTATAAACAACACATTTAAAGTGCCTTTATGTTCAGCCGCTTTCCTCTGGTGGAGTTGAGAAGTCATGGTCAATCCAGGCCTTGTTCATTTTTATAAGACTTAACTAGTCAGCATTCTCAGTTGACAGGCAGATACACTTATCTGTTATAATGCCACCAGCAGCACTAAATACCCGCTCAGACAAAATGCTGGCAGAAGGGCAGGCCAGCACCTCCAAGGTGTAGAGCAGCAGTTCGTGCCACGCGTCCAGCTTGGATACCCAGTATTTGTAAGGCACTGAGGGATCATTGAGGACGCTGACACGGTCTGCTATGTACTCCTTCACCATCTTCCAAAATCTTTCCCTCCTTGTGACACTAGGCCGCGCATCAGGGTGAGGGTGCTGGCGGGGTGTCAAGAAACTGTCCCAGGCTTTAGAGAGTGTTGCCCTGCCCCTGTTAGAACTGATGTGTGTTCCTCTTGTCTCCCCTCCTTGATTGGCCAAGGAACTACAGACTCTGCCACCAGTGTTTTCAGATGGAAATCTTTGGAGCAATTTTTTAACAAGGATCTTCTGGTATTGCACCGTTTTGCTCGTCCTCTCCACCAGAGAAATGAGGGATGACAAGTTCTCTTTGTAGCAGGGGTTGAGAAGGGTGAACAACTAGTAATCCGTGTTGTCTAAAATGCGTATAACATGCGGGTCGCAGGAAAGGCAGTCTAACATGAAGTCAGCAATGTGTGCCAGAGTACCAACAGGCAAGACTTCGCTGTCGACATCAGGAGGATCACTCTCAATCTCCTCATTCTCTTCCTCCTCTTCTGCCCACCCACGCTGAACAGATGGAATAAAACTTCCATGGGTACTACCCTCTGTAGCGGAGGCAACCGTCTCCTGCTCCTCCTCCTCTTCATCATCCGATTCGCACTGAGAAGACGAACTGAGGGTGGTCTGGCTATCACGCTGTGTAATGTCTTCCCCCATTTCTACCTCTTCCACATGCAAAGTGTCGTCCTTAATTGTGAGCAGCGAGCGTTTGAGTAGACACAGAAGTGGGAAGGTGACGCTGATAATAGCATTATCGTCGCTCACCATGTGTGTTGATTCCTCGAACATTCTTAAAACCTGTAGTTCTGATTGATATATATGAATATGAAATAGAACCGGCACATCAGAACATTAGGAATTCACGTGGGACCGAGATGTGCAATTTAAGAGTTTATTAAACAATATACCCTGTGAACACTGGGTTAAAAATACTTATAAAATATATCAATAGTCAATAAAAACATATATTTGAACACACTGCCCATGTAGTTCTCTATGCCAAGGAAAGCTGCATCCGTATCTTCCCCTGTGGGTCCGACTCGTTGGATCACAGCCGTCTGTGGCAAAGCGAATCAGGGCTAATTGTATTCCAAATGCGGTATACAAATTGCATATAATATGTGCATACAAATGAAATATAAAATATACAAAGTATAAAAGATGTCACCATGCAGAACGCAAAATATAGCTTGTTCGGGTGTTATTGTTTCATATAGTATCGAGATTGTCGGGCGTAATACCTGTGAGATAACCATCCCGGCGGTGCATGGCCATGTACTGAAAGACGAAAATTTTATTTACAACAAAGACGTGGATTTGTCTCATACAATACAAGAATTGGTGCAGGACTCACGAAAGCATAGCTTCTGAGAAAGGTCTGTCGCGAGATTAGAGACGAGACTTGGGCAGAACCGGAAACATCACAGCTACAGCGGAGAAAGGTTGAAGCGTGGGACGCCACGGCAGTAACCCTCCCGCGGAATGGTTACATTGAGACCACAGTGAGTAAACACAATTCTAAGATAAGTGGAGGTGCACCACATTGTTGAATAACAAAAACGACACAAATGAGTGTGTAATATAGACCTGCTGGACAATTGAAATAATACCTAGTGCACTCAGAATTTTGAGACAACTACAGCGGATGGACAATCTCGATACTATATGAAACAATAACACCCGAACAAGCTATATTTTGCGTTCTGCATGGTGACATCTTTTATACTTTGTATATTTTATATTTTATATTTCATTTGTATGCACATATTATATGCAATTTGTATACCGCATTTGGAATACAATTAGCCCTGATTCGCTTTGCCACAGACGGCTGTGATCCAACGAGTCGGACCCACAGGGGAAGATACGGATGCAGCTTTCCTTGGCATAGAGAACTACATGGGCAGTGTGTTCAAATATATGTTTTTATTGACTATTGATATATTTTATAAGTATTTTTAACCCAGTGTTCACAGGGTATATTGTTTAATAAACTCTTAAATTACACATCTCGGTCCCACGTGAATTCCTAATGTTCTGAGTGCCGGTTCTATTTCATATTCATATATATCAATCAGAACTAAGGGTGTTTCTTTGAACCTGTGCACCAATCGTGATAAACCTGAGTGAGCCACCTGCTTAATATCTATCATTCTTAAAACCTCACAGAGATCCGACATCCATGCCCACTCCTCGCTTGTGAATAGCGGAAGCTGACTGGAAAGGCCACAACCATATTGCAGCTGGTATTCCACTACTGCCCTCTGCTGTTCACAAAGCCTGGCCAAAATGTGGAACGTCGTGTTCCAGCGCGTGCTCACGTCGCACAACAGCCAGTGAGCTGGCAATTTCAAGCGCTGCAAATCAAGTAATGGCGATGAAAAGAGGTCCTTGGAATATTCAAGTGTGGGATCACTTGTTTGGCCAGACTGTAAATGGTGGGAGGAAGGAGGATCAGGGTGAGGATTGTGTTGACCAGACTCCTGGCTTCTGAGACTGAACTTGGTGGAAGACAGGGTGGTGCTTAACCGACTGGAAGCATTATCTGCTGCAATCCAACCGACCACCTGGTCGCACTGGTCTGACTTGAAGAGTGGTGTTCTGTGCTGCCCTGCAAACTGGGACAAGAAGCTAGGTATCGTGGATGATTGTTTTTCTTGTGCTCTGGCAGCAGGCACTGTTTCTCCATGCCCAGGGCCACGGCATCTGTGTGCACCATCAGCATCACAGCCACTTCCCCGTCCCTTACTGCTCGCCTTCTTTGTTTTAAATGTGATATATGCTTGAAAGTATGTCACACATACAGTAGCGTAGGATTTGGAAGTGTATGTGATTTTTTTTTTACAAAGGTATTTGTGATGAGGAAACGTTATACAGGACAGGTACCACAGGTAATGTCACAGTTTGCAGTGTCTACGGAAAAAGTGTACTGGAAGTCACTGATATTTTAGGGATGCGCACACTTCAAACAGGAGATGTGGCGCGGATAATTTAACTGTCTGCAGCGGACACCGTCTACGGAAAAAGTGCACTGGATGTCACTGATATTTTAGGGATGCGCACAATTTACACAGGAGATGTGGCGCAAATAATTTAACTGTCCGCAGCGGCCTATTACACGGTATTTAAAAATATATATTGCTGCTGTCACACACAATAGTTTTAAAAGGACTTTTGGGTCTCTGAATAGTTTTTTGTATAAAAATCTTCCAATAACACTCCCTACACTGTCTGTCCCTTCCTATGCACAGCTCTCCCTAACACTGAGCAATTTAGCGCACATTGCACTACAAATATATATTGCTGCTGTCACACACAATAGTCCTTACAAGGACTTTTGGGTCTATGAAACGTTTTTGTAGAAAAATTTAATTCAATTACACTCCCAACACTGAGTCCCTTCCTATGCTCTGCTCTCCCTGACTCAGAATGAGCCAAACACGCGTCATCGGGTGCTATATAGCACCCGATGGCGCATTCCGGCCAGCCAATCACTGTAATGCCAGTAGCCAACATGGCTACTGGCATTACAGTGAGGGCAGTACTTACCTGCACGTTTATTGGCTGCTTAGCAGCCGCGAAACGTGCGGGAAGGAGGCTCGAGCATTGCGCTCGAGCACATGTGGTACTCGGCCGAGTACCGCCATGTGCCGAGCATAGCGATGCTCGAGCCAAACTGGTATTCGGCTGAGCATGCTCGCTCAACACTACTAATTTTTCATAAATTTTTAATGCATTTCATCCTTAAGAGTACATTCATATGACAGTTAAAAAACAAAAAACGGCTATTATAAATTGACACATTGTCAGTTCTTTATGGCCAGTTTTCAACCATTTGTGCATACATTTTCTGTCCATCTGTCGGTTTTTACAAACTGATGAATTTAATTGGCTTCTTTTTTTAAAATCCCAATGCGTGTAGTGGCCTCAGTATACATAATGCCCCCATGGCATCAAATGCCCCCCCCCCCATAGTGGCCCCAATATGATTAATGCCCCCTAAGTGCCCCCAGTATTATTAATGCCCTCCATTAGTGGCCTACAGTATTAATAACCCCATTAGTGCTGCCCAGGATTAATGCCACCGAGCATTATTAAAACCCTTTAGTTCCCCCTTTTGTCCCACATTCTGCTGCCAGCGTGGTGACGTCAGCACACTGGGAGAACAGGTCCTACTGCATCCAGAGAGAAGTGAATGTCCCCACGCGTGGTTCAGGTGAGTATTTTTTTAACCTTTGAAAGGCCATATTTTTCCTATTGTACTTGTTAGCGGCCATTAAAAACGGTCCTATTCATTTCAATGGGGTCCGTCTAGCCGTGAAAAGTGACATGTCCTATTTTTTTATGGCCACTCTTCACTGGCTGTTAAACAAAATGGCCAGGTGAAAAGCCCCATTGACTTCAATTGCCATGTGTCAGGCATTACAAAAATAGCAGTCTCACTCATTCTTCATGTCTGTGTGGATGCAGCCTAAGGATGTTTTCTGTGTGCACTGCATAACATATCTTAAAGTACATAGTTTCCCTCTTGGTGCAAAACCTGCATAATGTCAGACTAAATGAACACAACAGTTTTTAAGATCTAGTTATTAATTTTAAAGATATAGCATAACTATAAAAAAAATCTTGTACCCATACCACACACAGATCCAAGTCAAAGCTCAACTACCTGCTTCCTGGCATTTTTCAGGAACAGAATTGTCTATGATAAAATTTCTGAAAATTACTGGAAAAGGATTTTATCATCATCCACAAGCTGCAAGGAAGCTGAAAGATGTTTTTGATGCTAGGCAACCAAGGACACAGAGATACGCTGCTTTTCTTCTCCACTATACATCCTGGGCATAAAGAGTACATTCCTTTGTATTCATTGTGCCCTGTGCAGGTTTATATATGAGACAATCCTCTGTCCCAGATAAGTGCAGTACTATCCTCCTCATTGCTTTCCGTGATCATTGAGAAAGTAATCTCTTGGTCCACGCCAATGAGAACAGAATTAATTACTTTTTGTAAGAGGTTGTGCAATGTATATGCAGTTAGGCGAATGTCACTTGTCACTGTCGATTACCTAAGTGAGGCCTTAAGTTTTTACGTATGTAGTTTGCACTACTTACGGAAAGTGCAAATACACCTCCTTTCCTTTACCAAGAGGCAAGAGGGATGGCTATATCTGCCCAACAGTTTTAGGCTTCATGCACACAGTCATATCCATTTTTGCAGTCCGTAAATCATGGATCAGCAAAAACATGTATACCAGCCATGTGCATCCCACATTTTCCCTTCTGCATGTTTCAAATTCCTGTTTTTGTCCGCAAAACGGACAGGAATAGGACAGGTTCTATTTTGTTTGCGGGCCGCGGTACAGACATATGGATGCGGACAGCACGCAGTGAAATGAATGGGTCCGTATCCGATACGCAAAAAATGTGGATTGGATGCGGACCAAAACTACTGCCGTTTACATGAGGTCTTAAGAACCAGGCTACAGCCTAAAATATACTGGCCATACCTTCAAAGGCTCCTAGTTATACCCTCTATAAAATACTCATACTAGTACCCATAGTGCAAGTTAATGCCATTAATGGGATTGTAGAGCTGATTAAAATGTCTTGTAAAATTACTCAGAATGGTGCAAAATAATGAAATAACTAAAAAATCACCTATCTGATCCCCTTAAACTCCCAAGTCTCCTGCTGGTCTCTATTTCATTGTCTCTCACAACATGGAAATTTGGCTAACATCACTAGAGATGAGCGAATCAAAGCTGAAAAAGTGGAATTCGATCCAAATTTTAAGAATTATTCGATTTGAACCGAAACCGAATTTTCTCACGCTTTGTGGTAACAAATCATATTATTTCCTAAAATGGCTGCTGCACATGTTAGGATATGGAGCAAGGAACTCTGGGAACGAGGGATCACCCACAATGCTATGCATGGAGCCAATCAGCAGCCAGCCAACCCTATAAATACCCTCAGCCTTGGATTCTGCCATTTTCCAGTGTACTTAGTGCAGGGAGAGACGTCATCAGGCGCTAGAGACAGTGCTAGGAAAGACTTGAAAACTTATATTTTGCTCAATAGAAGTTCAGGGAAAGAGCATTAGAAGTGTAGGGAAAGGATAGGGAGGAATGATTCCACAGTATTGAAGCAGAACAGGGTTCAATAGGGGTGTTTACAGCCTGGGTAATAGGAACAATCCTATTACACCTTGCTGCACTGACTGCAATAGATGATACCTCTCTAATGCCAGCAAACCTTTCTTGTTATTGGGATCTTATTAGCCCTTGTGCGCTGCATTTATATATATATGTTCTAAAGCCTTGTTTTGGCGTGTATTAGTGGGGAAAAATAAAAAGAGCTTATTAGCCGTTGTGTGGTGAAGTGAGAAAATTACAGTCCATTTTGGCCTATATTAGTGGCAAATAAAAAAAAACTTTATTTGCCATTCACGGCCGCAGTTATATGTTCTAAAGCCTCTTTTTGGCTTATATTAGTGGAGAAAAAGGGCTTATTAGCTGTTGTGTGGGGAAGTGAGAAAATTTAAGCCCTTCTTGGCATGTATTAGTGGCAAAAAAAAATACTTTATTTGCCATTCACGGCCGCAGTTATATGTTATAAAGTCTCTTTTTGGCGTGTATTAGTGGGGAAAAAGAAAAAGGGCTTATCAGCCATTATGAGGCGAAGTGAGAAAATTAGAGCCCTTTTTGGCTTGTATTTGTGGCAAAAAAAATATTATTTGCCGTTCACGGCCACAGGTATATGTTCTAAAGGCTCTTTTTTGGTGTATATTAGTAGGGAAAAAGAAAAAGGGCTTATTAGCTGTTGTGTGGGGAAGTGAGAAAATTAAAGCCCTTCTTGGCATGTATCAGTGGCAAAAAAAAATGCTTTATTTTCCGTTCACAGCCGCATTTATATGTTCTAAAGTCTCTTTTTGGCATGTATTAGAGGGGAAAAAGAAAAAGGGCTTATTAGCTGTTGTGTGGTGAAGTGAGAAAATTGCAACCCTTTTTTGGCATGTGTTAATTTCCTTTTTATTTACTTATTTGATCTAACAGTATGTCAGACAGAGAAGTGACAGGCCCTGCACAGGGGACAGGCCTAAATTATTCGGGCACAGGTCACAGCACAGTAATGGGGCATGGCAGCAGGGGTCACTTTGAGAGGCCTGAGCTCCCAGTTTCAGCTAGTGGCCGTGTCTTGACCAGCAACCCAGCAGATCTTAAATAGTTAACTCAATCTTCGACTTCATAGCAAGTGACATCAGACACCCTCAGCCAAGAGTCGGTGGGTCCATCAGACACAACCCTTAGTTGACATGGCCTGGGAGAAGACCCTGTGCCCTCACTTTTCCTCAACTTGCCTCTATGCTTTTCTGTTCCATCAGCCAGAAAAGTACTATATGATGTGGGCTCAGCTCCACTATAAAGCGAGGACGAGCTACTAGATGACAACCAGCAGCTACTGCCCAGCCAAGATCCAGAGGAGACACCCTCCGGTAGGCGGGCAAGTAGTGATGAGGAGAGTGGCGTGGGAGCTGGTGTTGCAAACGGTCAGGCTCCTGGCTCAGAGACCGTTGAGGAGGACATCAGTGACGTGCAGACAGTACTCGATGATGTAGCTGATCACAATTGGGAGTTGGGTGATGAAGAGGCTTCATCATGATTGGGAGAAGAGGGTGGTAGCATGGCCAGGAGTCAGCAGGGTGGCGGCAGTGGGAGGTCGGGAGCCAAACGTGCTTCGTAGGAGCCTACCGGCCCGGAAAGTAGTGGTGCAGGGGTTAACAGAGGCAGTGGTGGTAGCAGTAAGTCAGTGCGGAGTGTTGGGGGTAAAATCACCTACTCAGCGGTGTGGCAGTTTTTTGTTAAGCTGCCAGGGGAGGTGAACATGGCCATTAGTTAAATCTGTGGGCAGAAGGTGAAGTGTGGCCAGGGTGCCAATGTTGGCACCACGGCCCTGCGTCAACATATGCAGCGTAACCATAAAGTGGCCTAGGAGAACCGTGGCTCCGATGTGGTGGTCTAGCCTGCCGCAGCAACCGCTGCATCACCCATAGGCATGCACCTGATTTCAGGCAAGGCTCCACCACCTCATCCGAAGGGAACTGTCTGTCCTTGCCATCATCTGCTGGTCCTCAAAGTTCTGCTCCTCCTCCTCCTAGTCAGTCATTCCGTCAGCAATCGATCACGGAAGCGATTGCCAAGAGATAGTGATGGACGAACATCGGCTGGGACGTTTCGCGAACGCGCGTTTGTGGTAGGCCCCATTCACTTTAATGGCAGGAGAACCTGAAAAACCTTCAGGTCAAATTTGCAGCCAGCAAACACTTACTAGAAGTACACAAATAGTCCCACAACATGGACAGTGATATATCAGAGGGGGATCATTGGCAAAAATTCCCACAAAAAATATGTATTTTAATCAGGGGCCATTTTTATGAGTCCTAAAGGGAAACTTTCAAAAATGTACCTGCTGGAGCCTAGAAAGATTATTTTAGGCCACAGGAGTAAAGGCCCCAAAAATTAGGCTTTCACCTGACAGAAAAAAACTGGAGTGTGGCTGGAGGTATATTAGGCGGTCACTGGATAAAAATTTTACTGTAGGCCACTGGAGTACAGGCCCCAAAAATTAGGCTGGAGGTATATTAGGCGGTCAATGGATAAAAATGTTACTGTAGGCCACTGGAGTACATGCCCTAAAAATTAGGCATTCACCTGACAGAAAAGAACTTGTCATGATGTGGCTGGAGGTACATTAGGCGGTCACTGGATACAAATTTTTCTGTAGGCCACTGAAGTACATGCCCCAAAAATTATGCATTCACCGTACAGTAAAGATCAAGTGATTATGTGCTTGGAGGTATATTAGACAGTAGTGTTGATCGAGCACCAAAGTGCTCAGGTGCTCTGGCCGAACACATCGGTATGCTCGTGTGTTCTACTGAACACCCGAGCACAATGTAAGTCAATGGGAGAACCCCAGGCACCCCCTGCTTGGAAGAGAAGAGAGTGTCTGGTTCACAAAAAAGGTTAGAAATTGATGGAAACGCCATCAAAAAGGTTTGGAAACAGCATTAAGAGGATAGTTGGATGCGTCTTGGACTTCTATTATTTACGACATACAATAGACAACCACACAAAGAGTATATGCCAAAAGCCACGTATGTGCAAGCCATCAATCTATCCATGAAACAGTTAACAGGCTGTCAGCATACCTTACAATGGCAGCCTTGTGCACTATGAAACATTCCAAACCAGCTCTCATCTGACTGAGAGCCAGTAAGCCTCAAAGTTACTTAAGATCTGCTGGATGGCATGGGTGGACCTGAGCACCTAGATCAATATCATTAGAGAGACAAAAAGTTTTCTGATTATCCTAACATAATATTCAATAACCTTTCTCTACAGTTTTGTCATGTAAAAACTCATTTGCATAAACATGGGCATATGGGAAAGACATGCAAATGAGCAGCATTTGTGTTGTTTTTCAGCTGAAAAACCATTTGCATGGAAAATTTGCAATCTACATTACTCATGAACAGTGCCATCTATTGGTTTCAAAGTCTTATGACAAAAGTAATCGTCTTGTCATAAGACTATGAAACCAATAGATGGCGCTGTTCACCTTGTTGGGGCACTAGTAAGTGGGGCACACTGCTCAACAGAGTCCACACACCGTGTAGCACTCAACCTATAATAGTCTGCGCTAACACTGAGGTGTATATCGTATTGCTGCTATCATTCACACATCTTCTAGCACTTTGTCTGTGGTAATATAAGCTTGCTAGGGTGTATCTGAGGACTATTGCCCTGCTTGTAATGACTCATGAACAGCGCCATCTATTGGTTTCATAGTCTTATGACAAGATTATTAGTGTAGCCTTTTGCATGGAAAATTCACAATGAAAATTTGCGATTATAATATTCGCGATTTACACTAATCATGAACAGCGCAATCTATTAGATTTATAGTTTTGTCATAAGACTATAAAACCAATACATGGCGCTGTTCATGAGTCATTACAAGCAGGGCAATAGTGCTCAGATACACCTTAGCAAGCCTATATTGCTGCAGATAAAGTGCTAGAAGATGTGTGGATGATAGCAACAATCCGATATACACCTCAGTGTAAGCGCAGGCTATTTTAGGCTGAGTGCTACATGTGTGCCCCACTTACTATGAAACCAATAGATGGCGCTGTTCATGAGTAGTGTACAGTCGTGGCCAAAAGTTTTGAGAATGACACAAATATTAGTTTTCACAAAGTTTGCTGCTAAACTGCTTTTAGATCTTTGTTTCAGTTGTTTCTGTGATGTAGTGAAATATAATTACACACACTTCATACGTTTCAAAGGCTTTTATCAACAATTACATGATATTTATGCAAAGAGTCAGTATTTGCAGTGTTGGCCCTTCTTTTTCAGGACCTCTGCAATTCGACTGGGCATGCTCTCAATCAACTTCTGGGCCAATTCCTGACTGATAGCAACCAATTCTTTCATAAGCACTTCTTGGAGTTTGTCAGAATTAGTGGGTTTTTGTTTGTCCACCGTCCTCTTGAGGATTGACAACAAATTCTCAATGGGATTAAGATCTGGGGAGTTTCCAGCCATGGACCCAAAATGTCAACGTTTTGGTCCCCGAGCCACTTAGTTATCACTTTTGTCTTATGGCACGGTGCTCCATCGTGCTGGAAAATGCAACCAAACTGTTGTTTGATTGTTGGAAGAAGTTGCTGTTGGACGGTGTTTTGGTACCATTCTTTATTCATGGCTGTGTTTTGGGGAAAAATTGTGAGTCCCTTGGATGAGAAGCAACCCCACACATAAATGGTCTCAGGATGCTTTACTGTTGGCATGACACAGGACTGATGGTAGCGCTCACCTTTTCTTCTCCAGACAAGCCTTTTTCCTGATGCCCCAAACAATCGGAAAGAGACTTCATCTGAGAATATGACTTTGCCCGAGTCCTCAGCAGTCCATTCACCATATTTTCTGCAGAAGATCAATCTGTCCCTGATGTTTTTTTTGGAGAGAAGTGGCTTCTTTGTTGCCCTTCTTGACACCAGGCCATCTTCCAAAAGTCTTCACCTCACTGTGCGTGCAGATGCGCTCACACCTGCCTGCTGCCATTCCTGAACTAGCTCTGCACTGGTGGCACTCCGATCCCGCAGCTGAATCCTCTTTAGGAGACGATCCTGGCGCTTTCTGGACTTTCTTGGACGCCCTGAAGCCTTCTTAACAAGAATTTAACCTCTTTCCTTGAAGTTCTTGATGATCCTATAAATTGTTTATTGAGGTGCAATCTTAGTAGCCACAATATCCTTGCCTGTGAAGCCATTTTTATGCAACGCAATGATGGCTGCATGCGTTTCTTTGCAGGTCACCATGGTTAACAATGGAAGAACAATGATTTCAAGCATCACCCTCCTTTTAACAGGTCAAGTCTGCCATTTTTAAACCAATCAGCCTGATATAATGATCTCCAGCCTCGTGCTCGTCAACATTCTCACCTGAGTTAACAAGACGATTACTGAAATGATCTCAGCAGGTCCTTTAATGACAGCAATGAAATGCAGTTGAAAGTTTTTTTTGGGATTAAGTTAATTTTCATGGCAAAGAAGGACTATGCAATTCATGTGATCATTCATCATAACATTCTGGAGTATATGCAAATTGCTATTATAAAAACTTAAGCAGCAACTTTTCCAATTTCAAATATTTATGCAATTCTCAAAACTTTTGGCCACGACTGTAGATCGTGAATTTTCCATGCAAATGGTTTTTCAGCTGAAAAACAAGGCAGATATGGAATCTGCAAATGAGTTTTTTTAAATTGTTAAAACTATATAGAAAGGTTATTGATATTAAATATTATGTTAGGACAATCAGAAAACTTTTTTATCTCCCTAATGATATTGATCTAGGTGCGCAGGTCTAGCCAAGCCATCCAACAGATCTAAAGTAACCTTGAGGCTTACTGGCTCTCAGATGAGAGCTGGTTTGGAATGTCTCATAGTACACAAGGCTGCCATTGTAAGGTATGATGACTAAGCCTGTCATCTGTCTCATGGATAGATAGATTGATGGCTTGCATATACCTGGCTGTTGGCATATAGCCTTTGTGTGGTTGTCCATTGTATATCGTAGATAATAGGAGTCCAAGATGTTGTTTCCAAACCATTTTGATGGGGTTTCCATCAATTTCTAATCTTTTTTTTTTTCTGAACCAGACAACCTCTCTTTTTCAAAGCAGGGGGTTTGATGCTTGTTTCTCCCATTGACTTTCATTGTATTAAATTGTACTCGAGCACCGCAGGATTCCGCTGAGCACTCGGATGTGCCGAGCATGCTCGCTCAAAACTATTAGACGGTCATTGGATAACAATTTTTCTGCAGGCCAGTACAAATACATGTCAAATATATATGTTTAAAAGAACAAAAAATATAAAATTGGATTAAAAACATGGCTAATGAAATACCCCCTCTTGAATAAACCCCAAACGATAATAGGTGAAATTTGATAACACGTGGTCGTCACAGGGGTTAAATTCCTCTGAGGCCCCAACAATTAGACATATACCATACAGAAAAGATTAAGTGATTATGTGGCTGGAGGTATATTAGATAGTCATTGGATACCAATTTTACTGCAGGCCAGTGGAGTACAGGCCCCAAACATTAGGAATTAATCGGACAGAAAAGGCCTTTTATGCCACTGTATTTACATAAGACAGGGACCATTCTTTGTTCTGGTGGTGGCTGATATGTGTGGACTGGCATGAGGAAATTCAAATAAACGTGGTCAACACAGGTGTTAAATTCCTCCGAGATCCATGCCTCATTCATTTTCGTGAGCTAAGTGAGTGCGCTTATCGGTCCCAATCCCCACTGCTGTGCCGAACTTATTTTTGGACAGGATACTCGACGAGGGGCAAGCCAAGAGTTCCATGGCAAATGGTGCCAGTTCTGGCCACAGGTCAAGCCTGCACACCCAGTAGTTCTTTGCGTCTCAGAACGTTCACATCGGCCGTTAACCCAATGTAGTCGGACACCTCAGTCTAGGCGTTCCCTGAAGCTAGGTATGGAGGGCAGCTGTCGATAGGTTGGTGCAAGAATGATCTCATATCCGAAGTGACTAACACATCTTTAAACTGCCCTCTTCTTGCATGCGCGGTAGGAATGGTACCCGCAATTTTTCTCTGTGGGTGGAAATTCCTCTGCCAGCGTCCGCAACAGCAGAATGTAGCATCTCTCGCAGAAACATCTGGAAATGCTGCATTCTGATAGCCCTCTGTAATGCTGGTAACATGTCTGCCATTTTGTGTTTGTACCGGGGGTCTAAGTACGTTGCCACCTAGTACTGGTCCTTGCCCTTTATGCTTTTTATACGGGGGTCCCTCTTCAAACACTGAAGCATGAAGGCCCCTATTTGTACTAAATTGGAAGTGGTGGAGTGCCCTGGCTCCTGCTCATCAACCAGGAGAATGTCGTCCTCTGTCTCCTCCCCCCATCCACGGACAACACCAGGGATCCACAAAAAGTTTAAAGCCTGCTCTTCTTGCTCCTTCTTTTCCTCCACCAAGGCACCATCCTCCTCTGACTCCTGGGAATTCATTCATTCAGCATTGTGACTTCCTCATCTTCCAGCTCCTGCTCCTTGATGGCTTGATCAATGACACTATGCAATACACGCTCCAGAAAGAAGGCGTAAGGTACGATATCACTGATGGCGCCCTGGCTACGACTGACCAGTTTGGTGATCTTATCAAATTGCTGCAGACGTCTGCATGCGTCGGGCATGACCAGCCACTGGCGCGCAGAAAAGAAACCAAGCTCCCAGAACCTGTACTGCTGCAGAGTTCGTACAGGTAGTCGTTAACGGCACGTTACTGCTGGAGCAGCCTATCAAGCATATACAAGGAGGAGTTCCAGCACGTCGGGCTGTCACAAATCAGACGCCTGACGGGCAGATGGTGTCGCCGCTAAATGTCAGCAAGGCGAGCAATGGCCTTGTAAGATCTTCTAAAATGGCTAGAGATTTTCCTGGCCTGACGCAGGACGTCCTTGACCCTGGGGTATTTGCCAATGAATCGCTGCACGACTAAGTTCAGGGCGTGTGTCATGCACGGCATGTGTGTCATTTTGCCCTGTTTCAGCATGCTCAGCTGTTTCTGTAATAGGGTGGGGGTGTGTCCATGTGCTGAAACGTCGCAATTGGCTGTCCTTCCCCACCTGATGAATGTGTCATTGGTCAAAGTTCGGTGCAATGCAAAAGAATACGGCGTCGGCGGACAATTGCCATATGTTCGCATGTTCGCCGATTCTTGAACACGCAAAGTTCGCTGCGAAATGACCGCCGACCGAACCGCAAGGCCATTCCTACTAAGCGACAACAGAATGCTGAACAGTAAGCTGAACGTGCCTCTGGCCAAGTTGCTGGTACTGCAGTCCCTCCCTTTTTAAGTGGTGGACTCTGCCCCAATTCAGAGAACTGATGGCTTGTGCTGAGCCGAGGTGGAGAGTCCCAAGCCATCATTTCTTTGCCAAGAAGGCAGAATTAGCCCTGCATACATATGTAGAACAGAAGGTGGCCCAGTCCTTGAGCCTGTCAGTGTCTGCCAGTGCACGGCAGCGCCGTCATGTGGGGCTGTAACTAAGGTCAAGAACAATATATGTCCTTTACGGCCCACTGGGTAAATGTGGTTCCTGCCCTGCCAAACCAGCAACTTGGCCAGGTGACGCCACTTCCGCTTCCTCACACCATTGGTCCTGCAACAATGTCCGCCTCTGCCTCCTCATCCTCCACCGTGTCCTCAGCCTCCACTGCATGGACAATTCACAGTGCCCCACCAGCATACCACATGTGCAGGGCATAGCGGTGTCACACTGTTCTGCACCTAGTTTGCCTGGGCGAACGGAGTCACACAAGAGAGAAACTGCTCCGTGTCCTTCATCAAGAAATTTGAATCCTGGCTTTCTCCGTGACAACTTAATATCGGAACCATGGTGACCGACAACAGTAAGAACATGGTGTCGGCGCTCCGTCAAGGAGGACTGAACCATGCACTCTGAATGGCGCACTTGTTTAATCTGGCTGTCAAGCGTTTCCTGAAGTCTTCCATCTATCTGCAAGACATCCTAAAAATCGCCAGGAAACTTTGCATGCACTTCAGCCACTCAAACACTGCCAAGCAAACCCTCCTTGAGCTACAGCAGCAGAACGGAGTCCCCCAACATAGGCTGATATGCGACGTTTACACCTGTTGGAATTCCACCCTTTATAAGTTTGACTGACTGTACAAACAGAGAAAGGCCATATACGATGGGGGCTGAACTGTAGGAGGAGAAGGACATTGGAGCACAAGCAATTTGTAGCAAAAAGGGTGGTTTTTCTACACAGGTGACAGGAGAGGAGGAGCAGGAGCAGCCGGAGGGAGATGAGGAAGCTGAGGCAGATGACCCAGACAAACCGTGGCATTATGCAGTAGAGATGAAGGCAGGGAGTCCTTCCGAATCATTTGCGCAAATGGCCCGATGCATGCTCACTTGCTTGCGTAGTGACAGCCGAATTGTCACCATTCGGCAGAGGGATGACTACTGGCTCTCCACCATGTTAGATCCTCGTGACCGGTCAAAAACTGGGGCCTTTTTTACACCTGCTGAGAGTGATGACAAACTGAACTACTATAGAGACATGCTACGTAGTCAGTTGGCCACTGCCTATTTGCGCCATTGTCCATCCTCACGTTCCCCTGCCATGGAGGGGGGTGGCAGAAGCAGTACTAGCTTTATCAGAATCGCTGATGAGCAGCTTTATTTACCCGCATAGTGAAGAAACTACTCTCCAGCAGCTAGACATAGAGCAGAACCTGAACCAGCAGGTGATAGTATACTTGGACCGCACCTTGCCAGACGTCATTGAAGATCCGCTGGACTACTGGGCAGCCAAACTGGATTTGTGGCCGCAACTGTCTGAGTTTGTTCTTGCTACTGTCCTGCCTGACCAGTAGTGTGGCATCAGAGCGGGTGTTTAGTGTGGCGGGGACCATAGTTACCCCAAGGATAACTCGCCTGTCCACCTGAAATATGGAGAGACTGAACTTTGTCAAGATAAATCAGGCATGGATCAGACAGGATTTCCATCCACCAATGTCTGATGCATCAGATTAGATCATCCATGCTACCTCACCCAAACCTTGACAAAAGAGACCGGTTTCTTCTAACTACCTGCCTCAGCTACTATTCTGATGCTGCCACCCGCCTGATGCCACACATCTGATGCCAAGTGCTCCTTCTTACACCCACCATCATCAGCGGGTACTGTTAGTGCCACCCACCTCCCCACTCTGTCACCGGGTCACTCTGTGGTCTCCTGATGCTGCTGCCACCTCCACACTATGTCACCTTGCCACTCTGTGGTCTCCTGATGCTGCTGCTACTTCAACTCTATGTCACCTTGCCACTCTGTGGCTTCCTCATGCTGCTGCTGCCTCCTCCTCACTCTGTCATTGTGCCACTTTGTTGTCTCTTATTGCTGCTGCTACCTCCACACTATGTCACCTTGCCACTCTGTGGTCTTATGCTGTTGCCACCTCCACACTATGTCACCTTGCCACTCTGTGGTCTCCTGATGCTGCAGCTACCTCAACACCATGTCACATTGCCACTCTATGGCCTCCTCATGCTGCCGCTGAAACCTCCACACTATGTTATTGTGCCACTCTGTTGTCTCCTAATGCTGCTGCTAACTCAACTCTATGTCACCTTGACACTCTGTGGCCTCCTCATGCTGCTGCTGCCTCCTCCTCACTCTGTCATTGTGCCACTCTGTTGTCTCTTATTGCTGCTACTACCTCCACACTATGTCACCTTGTCACTTTGTGGTCTTATGGTGCTGCCACCTCCACACTATGTCACCTTGCCACTCTGTGGTCTCCTGATGCTGCTGCCTCCTCCTCACTCTGTCATTGTTCCACTCTGTTGTCTCCTAATGCTGCTGCTTCCTCAACTCTATGTCACTTTGCCACTCTGTGGCCTCCTCATGCTGCTGCTGCCTCCTCCTCACTCTGTCATTGTGCCACTCTGTTGTCTCCTAATGCTGCTGCTACCTTCACAATAAGTTACCTTGCCACTCTGTGGTCTCCTGATGCTGCTGCTACCTCAACACTATGTCACCTTGCCACTCTGTGGCATCCTCATGCTGCTGCTGCCAACTCCACACTATGTCATTGTGTCACTCTGTGGTCTCCTGATGCTGCTGCCACCTCCACACTATGTCATTGGGCCACTCTGTGGTGTCCTGATGCTGCTTCTACATGAACAATATGTTGCATTGCCATTCTGTGGCCTCCTCATGCTGCTGCCTCCTCCTCACTCTGTCATTGTGCCACTCTGTCTCCTAATGCTGCTGCTACCTCCACACTATGTCACCTTGCCACTCTGTGGTCTCCTGATGCAGCAGCTACCTCAACACCATGTCACCTTGCCACTATATGGCCTCCACACTCTGTCATTGTGCCACTCTGTTGTCTCATTGCTGCTGCTACCGTCCACACTATGTCACCTTGTCACTTTGTGGTCTTATGGTGCTGCCACCTCCACACTATGTCACCTTGCCACTCTGTGGTCTCCTGATGCTGCTGCCTCCTCCTCACTCTGTCATTGTGCCACTCTGTTGTCTCCTAATGCTGCTGCTACCTCAACTCTATGTCACTTTGCCACTCTGTGGCCTCCTCATGCTGCTGCTGACACCTCTACACTATGTCATTGTGCCACTCTGTGGTCTCCTGATGCTGCTGACACCTCCACACTATGTCACCTTGCCACTCTGTGGACTCCTGATGCTGCTGCCACCTCCACACTATGTCATTGGGGCACTCTGTGGACTTCTTATGCAGTTCCCACCCTCCCCACTCCATGACTGGGCAACTATTTTGCCTTTTTAGCCTGGTTTACTTCATCATTTATTTGACCCTTCTTCTGATCTGTCAGAAGGTATGAAAAATGAGACACACAACAGATCCTGTCTGTGTAGCAGCTGTAAGGCCTGTATGGTCCCATCAGAATTGACATATAATTTGGTAGCCAAAAGCAGGAGTGGATGTACAAAACACAGAAGACATGCAAACATTCCATTCACATGTCAACTCTGTTTTGGATATTCTTTTTCCCCATTATTAAAACTGACCAAATGCTGACCGAGTGAAGATGGATGCTCAACTGACAGGATCCTTTTTTGGGGGGTTATTGTTCTGATGGATCAGAGGGAGGACAAAATAATCAGTGACGCCAACACAAACTTACTGCTGACACCCGCTCCACTCTGTCGGGAGGGGGGCTCTACTTGTATAAGCGTTTAATAGAACAGGTTCTGTAGAATTCTATGTGGAATCAGTGAATTGGTGTAAAAGGAGTGCGCTTCTTCATGCTATAGTAGGATCTTGGGCCTCTGCACAGTTCTTTATACCTGACGCTAACATTGACCTGTAAGGCTGAGTTCACACTTGTGTTACTTGGTCAGTTTTGGTCCCTTAACTGCCCAAATAAGTGAAGTGTGCAGTGATTCTAAGAGCGAAGCCTGTCATCTGCATGTCATACTGACTCACAGTATTATTTCAAGCAGATTCCCTATGTGTGTTACTGCAAGGCACAGTGTTCTACACCACTATAAAGGCTCTATGCCGCCAGGAAATAGCCATTTTTTAACATGATTCGCCACTAATTAATTTGGATCAAATCGAATTGTTTCGGAAAATTCGGCGAACCGACCAAATAGAAGTTTTGAGAAATTTGCTCATCTCTAACCATCACTGCTGCGGTCACATTTCTTGTGAGACCCGTGGGAGATTCTGGAATGGAAGTGGTAAAGGGATTGGCAGTATAGCCTTATTTTTCAGACTATAAGATGCACCAAACTATAAGACACACCTGGGATTTAGAGGAGGAAAATAAGAAAAAAAAACATTTTTAATCAGTAGTGTTGAGCGCGAATATTAGAATAGCGAATATTAACCACCTCCCGACCGCCTAACACAGGAATACATCCTGTGGGCGGCCGGGTTATTCCTAGTAGACGTATATACGTGTCATCTTGCGAGAGGCGAGATTTCCTGTGAACGCGCGCACACAGGAGCGTGCGTTCACAGGATCGGAAGGTAAACCAGTTGATCTACAGCCTGCCAGCGGCGATCATTCGCTGGCAGGCTGTAGATGCAATTTTTTTAACCCTTGAAAGGTATATCAGACGCTGTTTTGTTAACAGCGTCTGATATACCTGCTACCTGGTCCTCTGGTGGTCCCTTTTGCTTGGCTCGACCACCAGAAGACACAGGCAGCTCTGTAATAAGTAGCACCAAGCATCACGCATACACTACACCCCCCCTGTCACTTATTAACCACTTATTAACCGCTGATCAACCCCCTGTAAGGCTCCACTCAGATGTCCGTATGTGTTTTGCAGATCCGCGGATCCTCAAAACATGGACACCGCGGATCTGCAAAACACGGACACCGGCAATGTGCTTTCCGCATTTTGCGGATCAGCACATTGCCAGAACTATATAGAAAATGCCCTTTCTTGTCCGCAATTGCGAGCAACCCTGTAAAGCCTAAAGGTACTCATTGGAATTTGGGCCTCTTTGCGCACCTAGGCTGCAAAAAAATGTCACACATGTGGTATCACCGTACTCAGGAGAAGTAGGGCAATGTGTTTTGGGGTGTATTTTTACATATACCCATGCTGGGTGAGAGAAATATCGCAGTAAAATGACAACTTTGTATAAAAAAAGAATGGGAAAAGTTGTCTTTTACAGAGATATTTATCTCACACAGTATGGGTATATGTAAAAATACACCCCAAAACACATTGCCCTACTTCTCCTGAGTACGGCGATACCACATGTGTGACACTTTTTTGCAGCCTAGGTGGGCAAAGGGGCCCAAATTTCAATGAGTATCTTTACGATTTCACAGGGCATTTTTTACGCATTTGGATTCAAAACTACTTCTCACACTTTAGGTCCCCTAAAATGCCAGGGCAGTATAAATACCCCACAAGTGACCCCATTTTGGAAAGAAGACACTCTAAGGTATTTGCTGATGGGCATATTGAGTTCATAGAAGTTTTTATTCTTTGTCACAAGTGAGTGGAAAATGATGATCTTTTTTTTTTTTTTTTACAAAGTCTCATATTCCACTAACTTGTGACAAAAAATAAAAACTTCCATGAACTCACTATGCCCATCACGAAATACCTTGTGGTGTCTTCTTTCCAAAATGGGGTCACTTGTGGGGAATTTATACCCCAAGGTATTCCGTGAGGGGTATGGTGAGTTCATGTAAAATTTTATTTTTTGTCACAAGTTAGTGGGATATGAGACTTTGTAAGAAAAAATAAATAAATCATTTTCCGCTAACTTGTGACAAAAAATAAAAAACTTCCATGAACTCACTATGCCCATCAGCGAATACCTTAGGGTGTCTGCTTTCCAAAATGGGGTCATTTGTGGGGTGTTTCTAGTGTCTGGGCATTGTAGAACCTCAGGAACATGACAGGTGCTCAGAAGGTCAAAGTGCGTAAATTCACATTTTTTGCACCATAGTTTGTAAACGCTATAACTTTTACCCAAACCAATAAATATACACTTATTGCATTTTTTTTTTTTATCAAAGACATGTAGAACAATAAATTTAATGAAAAATGTATATAGAAATGCAGTTTTATTTGAAAAATTCTACAACAGAAAGTGAAAAATTAAATTTTTTTGCAAAAATGTTGGTCAATTTTGATTAATATCAAAAAAAGTTTAAATGTCAGCAGCAATGAAATACCACCAAATGAAAGCTCCATTAGTGAGAAGAAAAGGAGGTATCATTCATTTGGGTGGTAAGTTGTATGACCAAGCAATAAACCGTGAAAGTAGTGTAGTGCAGAATTGTAAAAAGTGGTCTGGTCATTAAGGGGGTTTAAGCTAGGGGGGCTGAGGTGGTTAATCGCGAATATCGCAACTTTGCTAATTTGCGAATATTTCAAATATAGTGCTATATATTCACTATATCGAACGAATATTCGTCATTTTTTAACATCTAAAAACATGATTCCTCCCTGCTTCTTTCTTATGGATCAATGAGTCATTGGCCCACAAGCAACTTAAGCAGGAAGGAATCATGTTCTCATATGGAAAAAAAAACGGCATATTCTAAATAACAAATATATTCGCTATATTGCTATAACTTCGTTTTTTAGAATTTTCGCCATTCTAAAACAAGACTATATAGCAATTAAGTGAATATTCCTAAAATACACATATAGACTGCAATTAAGCTAATATAGTGCTATAGTATTTTTTTTTTAATAGTGTAAATTATTTCCAAATCTAAAGTTCAGAAGAGAAAAAAAAAAAATTGACTATAAAATTTTTGTTTTCAGATGTAAAAAAATGATGAATATTCGATATAGCGAATATATAGCACTAGATTAGAAATATTCGCGAATTAGCGAAGTTGCGATATTCGCGATTAATATTCGCCATTCGAATATTCGCACTCAACACTAGTCTATATGTGTATTTTACGAATATTCGCTATATTGCTATATATTCTTGTTTTAGAATATGATGAATATTCTTAAAACTAATATATAGCACTATATTTACTGCTATATATTCTTTTATGAGCAACTTTGCATTACGCAATTTTTACATTTTAGATTAATCGCATTCGCGAAAATAATCTCAAATATTATATATCATTAAATATCTCGAATTTTCTAGCGAATATTTGCAAAATATCGCAAATTCGAATATGGGACCTGCCGCTCATCACTATTCATCAGCATCAGATCAGACCCCTAAACCTCCATCAGCCTTAGATCAGACCCCATAAGTGTGCTTACATGCACTACATCTTGATGCTGTACACAGTCAGGACACAGTGCAGAGTGAAGTCCTGAAGAAGACCAGGAAGGGTGAGTACAGCCACCCGGTGTTTCCCCTCACTGTTCATGTGAGGCACAGGACTGGTTCTAAGTTTGTTAGAAAGACTTATATGATGTCTGATTTTCATTTTTTACATTTCACATGGAATAACCCCTTTAAAGCTTTA
Organism: Bufo gargarizans; assembly: GCF_014858855.1. Lineage (NCBI taxonomy): Eukaryota > Metazoa > Chordata > Amphibia > Anura > Bufonidae > Bufo > Bufo gargarizans. The sequence continues at coordinate 646,552,050 of NC_058080.1, read as the reverse complement.
AGTAATGAAAAATGTTGTCAAGCAAAATTGTGTCTTTATGACACTGCTATACTAGAGCAGATCTATCTACTCACAGAAGCAAATATGTGACATTTTGTTACTTGTGTTATTTACATGAGTCAATACATCAAAAAAGCCCATTTAGGACAGAAAAATCTGAAAACCTTTCATTCAAAGAGGGTCAGGGAGACATACATTAAACTAAAATTGGTGCATTATGTGTATGGTAGGAAACTGCATGAGCGAGCCAAGTATAATAAGTTATTTTAGTGGCAGTGGAAAATAAAACATCACTATGACCCCATGCATCATTATGTTGATATTGGTTTGAGGAAACTATAGTACAAAGCGCAATCAGCATAGTACTTCAAAAAATCTCGATAAATCACAGAGGTAACGTGCACTATATCTACAGGGGTGAACTATAAACTAATCTGCACAATGCTGCCTTTTAGAGTTAGAACATTTGCTATTCACAGCTTTTAAAAAGGGTCAGTTCTGAAATGTAAGATATCAATCTGTGTAAACATACTTTTATATGTTGAGCAGCTAAACTGAAGCCAAGCATGGCCTGGATGAAGGGTAGAAGGTTATCTACAGAGATGTTTAAGGGGAATTTACACATTAAAAAAGCAATCTTTCGTACAAGCAGTAAAGCCCTGAGACCAAGATGACATGATGAAAAAGCACACTTCCGCCATATATATATATTTTTTTTGGGGGGGGGGGGGGGTTTATGGTGCACACAGTGTGGTATAAGTGACATGATAACTTTACTCGGTGGGACAGTACCATTATGGCAGTACTAAATTCATATACTTTTTTTTATGTTTTTCTATGCACAATAATAACTTAATTTTGGGGAAAAAATAGTTTTTGTGTCATTGCATTCAAAGACCCATAACATTTTTATTTTTCCTACTATAGAGTTGTGTGCAATCTTGACTTTTTCAGGATGAGTTGTAGTTTTCATTAGCTCCATTTTGGGGTACACAAGTTTTGAATCACTTTTTATTGCATTGTTCGGGAAGTGGAATGAACAAAAACAGCAATTATAATGTTTTTATATATTTTTTTTATCATTTTATTGCACAATACTGAGTATATAGAGTTTTCCCATTTCTATGTAAGCGGTGAAGAGGCTATTTTTTCATCTTTGATTTTTTTTCCTGAAACTTTTTTAGTGACTTTAGCCTTTGATCTTTTGATCTCGTGTATAATACACTGCAATACTGTATTGCAATGCATTGTCAATTAAACTGACTAGAATGCCTGTTAGACCCAGTGAAAGGCAGGGCCTAATAGGCACCTGAACATGGCATGCCTGAGGGTTATTAGTAGGCCCCTGGCTGCTATGTCAAACCCTAAGAATTCCACAAACAAATCGTGGGGGTTCCTGTAGAGGTTAGAGAGAGAGACCCCCCTTTATTTAACTGCTTAGATGCTGCCATCAGCACTGACAGTGGCATTTAAGGGATGATTCTGCCAGTTCGGAGTTAACTTAAATCCCGGCAGTTATAATACAGCTGGCACCCTCAAGTAAAGGCACAGGCACAGCTCCCAAGCCTACATGGCCACTGCACCATAACAATACGGTGCAGAGCAGGAAAGGATTAAGGCGGTCATCAAATTTACATAGATCAGATCCATCACACACCAGAGCCCTTTAACTTATTATGGTGTCCCTTGTGTACTGCCAAAAGGATTATTTTTACAGCAAAATTAGCACTACATGCAGGGAAATCTGCAAAGGAGGAGGTGGACCGACATGTACTGGGGGACCCTTTGTTGTCACGATCCCTAGGGGTCAGACCCCCAGCAATCTTACTGAGCCTCCTAAACAGATGAGAACACAGCCTAAAATCAGAATTCATTAGAAAATTATGCCCAGGGACATTGATAAGAGGCAAATACTTTCTCATATCTATGTAGAGCAAATATATAAAGTGTTACACATACAGATCTATTTACCATTCTACCAATATTGATTGGAATTCATGAATATGTGTTCTTGTACATTTCATGTTAAAGATTGCTCAGGCATAAATGAATGTAATAGCAGCTCGCGGTATACATAATATTTTATATTTTACATGAAAAATGACATTTTGTTTGGCGCTGGGGGACATATTTTTGAATATACCCAATGTGTTGCTATTTTGACGCTAGGAATGAGGCATTTTTTGGAACTCATTCATTCTGCTAAGAACCAAAAAGAACTTCATTGTTTTGTTCTTGGCAAAGCCGGAGTCTCAGTACAGTGGTGTATGTCATTACATTGGAATCAGGAACAGACCCCACATGGGCTTCTGTCCCTGACCTCAAGTATAAAACTTTACATGACTGCTTAAGTTTCCATTTAAGAGCAATTAATTGTTGCATGCTTCTGCTAGACAAAGAGACATATATAGTCTCTGGGTGAGTCTGGAGGTCACTGGGAGTTTCTCTAGATTTATGGATCCTTGTTGCGAGACCTTTTCATGAACTTTGACTAAACTTTGCTCTGTGTGCATTGCAATAAGGTTAAGACTGGACACGCAACAGGCCAGCTTACCAATATAACAAGAGTTTATGTTAAACTGCATGCAACATCTTTTTATAGAAAGTTTGCACAAGTTTTCACTTTTAGCAGAATTCCAAATTTTGGTGCTATGTGAGCAGCTTTGGAGAGTTGTTTTGTTTTTTGTTTTAATTTTTGAATTTTATGTTTGATACTATGTGTATGTACACATCTGCGGCATGCTTGATCTGGCACAAATGCCAGTTGTCAGTCAGACAAAAACTGGAAAGCAGCCGGATTACCTAGGGACCCCATTATAGTTAATGGAGATCCAGTGAACTGTAGAATCTAGCAATGCTGGATCCAGTGAAATCTAGCAAACAGGACCGCTGGACGGGTAGGGAAGGATTTGATGGACCTCATTCATTTCGTACATGACATGATAAAATTAAAGTTCAGATCTGATTGTTTGCTCTGGGCAACAAAGACAAACAAATAATATGTTAAGGGCTTAAAGCCCCACCACCCAGATCCAAGTTTCCAGCCTTCTAAAATCTACTTTTATTATAATACATTAACATTTTCATAGGTTAGTAAGTGGGTTACAAAATGGTAAGTAAACAAAAACACTATTTGGCACAACTAGGGTTTCTCCATTTTAGGGTATCATTTCTGCCACAATTCTGGTGTAAAATGCAGTCTCAAAGTAACCAAACAAATAGTTGGTATCGAGTAAAAAAAAAAGTGTCTATCCCCTCACCAAATTTAGCATTCAGCCTGAGTCACTGTGATAAATTCTGCGCATGTAATGACAGCCTAAATGCGGCCATACACATTCGATAGCCGATAGCTGTTGAATGGACTGCTGAGGACTGGGGCAAAGTCATATTCTCCGATGAAGCCTCTTTCTGATTGTTTGAGGCATCAGGAAAAAGGCTTGTCCGTAGGAGAAAAGGTGAGCGCTACCATCAGACCTGTGTCATGCCAAAAGTAAAGCATCCTGAGACCATTCATGTGTGAGACCATTCATGGGGTTGCTTCTTATCCAAGGGAGTGGGCTCACTCACAATTTTGCCCCAAAACACAGCCATGAATAAAGAATGGTACCAAAACACCGTCCAACAGCAACTTCTTCCAACAACAGTTTGGTGAAGGACAATGCATTTTCCAGCACAATGGAACATCGTGCCATTAGGCAAAAGTGATAACTAAGTGGCTTGGGACCAAAACGTTGACATTTTGGGTCCATGGCCTGGAAACTCCCTAGATCTTAATCTCATTGAGAACTTGTAGTCAATCCTCAAGAGGGGGGTGGACAAACAAAAACCCACTAATTCTGACAAACTCCAAGAAGTGATTATGGAAGAATGGGTTGCTATCAGTCAGCAATTGGCCCAGAAGTTGATTGAGAGCATGCCCAGTCGAATTGCAGAGGTCCTGAAAAAGAAGGGCCAACACTGCAAATACTGACTCTTTGCATAAATGTCATGTAATTGTCTATAAAAGCCTTTGAAACGTATGAAGTGCGTGTAATTATATTTCACTACATCACAGAAACAACTGAAACAAAGATCTAAAAGCAGTTTAGCAGCAAACTTTGTGAAAACTAATATTTGTGTCATTCTCAAAACTTTTGGTCACGACTAGGGATGAGCGAACTCGAACTGTATAGTTCGGGTTCGTACCGAATTTTGGGGTGTCCGTGACACGGACCCGAACCCGGACATTTTCGTAAAAGTCCGGGTTCGGGTTCGGTGTTCGTCGCTTTCTTCGCGCTTTTGTGACGCTTTCTTGGCGCTTTTTGAAAGGCTGCAAAGCAGCCAATCAACAAGCGTCATACTACTTGCCCCAAGAGGCCATCACAGCCATGCCTACTATTGGCATGGCTGTGATTGGCCAGAGCACCATGTGACCCAGCCTCTATTTAAGCTGGAGTCACATAGCGCCGCCCGTCACTCTGCTCTGATTAGCGTAGGGAGAGGTTGCGGCTGCGACAGTAGGGCGAGATTAGGCAGATTAACTCCTCCAAAGGACTTGATTAACTGATCGATCTGCAGCTGTGGATCATTGAGCTGCTGATCCTCAATTGCTCACTGTTTTTAGGCTGCCCAGACCGTTTGTCAGTCACATTTTTCTGGGGTGATCGGCGGCCATTTTGTGTCTTGTGGTGCGCCAGCACAAGCTGCGACCAAGTGCATTTAACCCTCAATGGTGTGGTTGTTTTTTGGCTAAAGCCTACATCAGGGTGAAGCTGTCACACCAAGTGCATTTAACCCTCAGTAGTGTGGTTGGTCAAGCTATCACACCAAGTGCATTTAACCAGCAATAGTCTGTTCATTTTTTGGCCATATACTAAATCAGGGGCAAGCTGCGCCCGTCACCAAGTGCATTTAACCCTCAGTAGTGTGGTTGGTCAAGCTGTGACACCAAGTGCATTTAACCAGCAATAGTCTGTTCATTTTTTGGCCATATACTACATCAGGGGCAAGCTGCGCCCATCACCAAGTGCATTTAACCAGCAATAGTGTGGTTATTTTTTGGCCATATCCCAGTCTAATTCTGTCACTAAATCCATACCGGTCACCCAGCGCCTAAATACTAGGCCTCAAATTTATATCCCGCTAAATCTCTCGTTACCGCTGTCCTGTTGTGGCTGGGAAAGTTATTTAGTGTCCGTCAAAGCACATTTTTTGTTCTGGGTTGAAATACAATTCCCAATTTAGCAATTTAAAAATTTAGTGGTTTCTGCTGTATCAGAGCTATTTGAAATCTATCCCTAAAAGGGTATATAATATTCAAGGTGCACATAGGGTCATTCAGAATAACTTCACACACCCGCTACTGTGCATTTCCAAGTCTAATTCTGTCACTAAACCCATACCTGTCACCCAGCGCCTAAATACTAGGCCTCAAATTTATATTCAGCTAAATCTGTCCTTAGTGCTGTAGCTGGGCGAGTTATTTAGTGTCCGTTCAAGCACATTTCTTGTTCTGGGTTGAAATACAATTCCCAATTTAGCAATTTCATAATTTAGTGGTTTCTGCTATATCAGAGCTATTTGAAATCTATCCCTAAAAGGGTATATAATATTCAAGGTGCACATTGGGTCATTCAGAATAACTTCACACACACCCGCTACTGTGTATTTCCAAGTCTAATTCTGTCACTAAACCCATACCTGTCACCCAGCGCCTAAATACTAGGCCTCAAATTTATATCCTGCTAAATCTCTCGTTAGTGCTGTAGCTGGGCGAGTTATTTAGTGTCCGTTCAAGCACATTTCTTGTTCTGGGTTGAAATACAATTCCCAAATTAGCAAATTCATAATTTAGTGGTTTCTGCTATATCAGAGCTATTTGAAATCTATCCCTAAAAGGGTATATAATATTCAAGGTGCACATTGGGTCATTCAGAATAACTTCACACACACCCGCTACTGTGTATTTCCAAGTCTAATTCTGTCACTAAACCCATACCTGTCACCCAGCGCCTAAATACTAGGCCTCAAATTTATATCCTGCTAAATCTCTCGTTAGTGCTGTAGCTGGGCGAGTTATTTAGTGTCCGGTCAAGCACATTTCTTGTTCTGGGTTGAAATACAATTCCCAATTTAGCAATTTCATAATTTAGTGGTTTCTGCTATATCAGAGCTATTTGAAATCTATCCCTAAAAGGGTATATAATATTCAAGGTGCACATTGGGTCATTCAGAATAACTTCACACACACCCGCTACTGTGTATTTCCAAGTCTAATTCTGTCACTAAACCCATACCTGTCACCCAGCGCCTAAATACTAGGCCTCAAATTTATATCCTGCTAAATCTCTCGTTAGTGCTGTAGCTGGGCGAGTTATTTAGTGTCCGTTCAAGCACATTTCTTGTTCTGGGTTGAAATACAATTCCCAATTTAGCAATTTCATAATTTAGTGGTTTCTGCTATATCAGAGCTATTTGAAATCTATCCCTAAAAGGGTATATAATATTCAAGGTGCACATTGGGTCATTCAGAATAACTTCACACACACCCGCTACTGTGTATTTCCAAGTCTAATTCTGTCACTAAACCCATACCTGTCACCCAGCGCCTAAATACTAGGCCTCAAATTTATATCCTGCTAAATCTCTCGTTAGTGCTGTAGCTGGGCGAGTTATTTAGTGTCCGTTCAAGCACATTTCTTGTTCTGGGTTGAAATACAATTCCCAATTTAGCAATTTCATAATTTAGTGGTTTCTGCTATATCAGAGCTATTTGAAATCTATCCCTAAAAGGGTATATAATATTCAAGGTGCACATTGGGTCATTCAGAATAACTTCACACACACCCGCTACTGTGTATTTCCAAGTCTAATTCTGTCACTAAACCCATACCTGTCACCCAGCGCCTAAATACTAGGCCTCAAATTTATATCCTGCTAAATCTCTCGTTAGTGCTGTAGCTGGGCGAGTTATTTAGTGTCCGTTCAAGCACATTTCTTGTTCTGGGTTGAAATACAATTCCCAATTTAGCAATTTCATAATTTAGTGGTTTCTGCTATATCAGAGCTATTTGAAATCTATCCCTAAAAGGGTATATAATATTCAAGGTGCACATTGGGTCATTCAGAATAACTTCACACACACCCGCTACTGTGTATTTCCAAGTCTAATTCTGTCACTAAACCCATACCTGTCACCCAGCGCCTAAATACTAGGCCTCAAATTTATATCCTGCTAAATCTCTCGTTAGTGCTGTAGCTGGGCGAGTTATTTAGTGTCCGTTCAAGCACATTTCTTGTTCTGGGTTGAAATACAATTCCCAATTTAGCAATTTCATAATTTAGTGGTTTCTGCTATATCAGAGCTATTTGAAATCTATCCCTAAAAGGGTATATAATATTCAAGGTGCACATTGGGTCATTCAGAATAACTTCACACACACCCGCTACTGTGTATTTCCAAGTCTAATTCTGTCACTAAACCCATACCTGTCACCCAGCGCCTAAATACTAGGCCTCAAATTTATATCCTGCTAAATCTCTCGTTAGTGCTGTAGCTGGGCGAGTTATTTAGTGTCCGTTCAAGCACATTTCTTGTTCTGGGTTGAAATACAATTCCCAATTTAGCAATTTCATAATTTAGTGGTTTCTGCTATATCAGAGCTATTTGAAATCTATCCCTAAAAGGGTATATAATATTCAAGGTGCACATTGGGTCATTCAGAATAACTTCACACACACCCGCTACTGTGTATTTCCAAGTCTAATTCTGTCACTAAACCCATACCTGTCACCCAGCGCCTAAATACTAGGCCTCAAATTTATATCCTGCTAAATCTCTCGTTAGTGCTGTAGCTGGGCGAGTTATTTAGTGTCCGTTCAAGCACATTTCTTGTTCTGGGTTGAAATACAATTCCCAATTTAGCAATTTCATAATTTAGTGGTTTCTGCTATATCAGAGCTATTTGAAATCTATCCCTAAAAGGGTATATAATATTCAAGGTGCACATTGGGTCATTCAGAATAACTTCACACACACACGCTTCTGTGCATTTCCAAGTCTAATTCTGTCACTAAATCCATACCGGTCACCCAGCGCCTAAATACTAGGCCTCAAATTTATATCCCGCTGAATTTGAATACAATACATTGGGCAAATAATATATTTGTTGTTGTGGTGAACCATAACAATGAGAAAAACATCTAGTAAGGGACGCGGACGTGGACATGGTCGTGGTGGTGTTAGTGGACCCTCTGGTGCTGGGAGAGGACGTGGCCGTTCTGCCACATCCACACGTCCTAGTGTACCAACTACCTCAGGTCCCAGTAGCCGCCAGAATTTACAGCGATATATGGTGGGGCCCAATGCCGTTCTAAGGATGGTAAGGCCTGAGCAGGTACAGGCATTAGTCAATTGGGTGGCCGACAGTGGATCCAGCACGTTCACATTATCTCCCACCCATTCTTCTGCAGAAAGCGCACAGATGGCGCCTGAAAACCAACCCCATCAGTCTGTCACATCACCCCCATGCATACCAGGGAAACTGTCTCAGCCTCAAGTTATGCAGCAGTCTCTTATGCTGTTTGAAGACTCCGCTGGCAGGGTTTCCCAAGGGCATCCACCTAGCCCTTCCCCAGCGGTGAAAGACATAGAATGCACTGACGCACAACCACTTATGTTTCCTGATGATGAGGACATGGGAATACCACCTCAGCATGTCTCTGATGATGACGAAACACAGGTGCCAACTGCTGCGTCTTTCTGCAGTGTGCAGACTGAACAGGAGGTCAGGGATCAAGACTGGGTGGAAGACGATGCAGGGGACGATGAGGTCCTAGACCCCACATGGAATGAAGGTCGTGCCACTGACTTTCACAGTTCGGAGGAAGAGGCAGTGGTGAGACCGAGCCAACAGCGTAGCAAAAGAGGGAGCAGTGGGCAAAAGCAGAACACCCGCCGCCAAGAGACTCCGCCTGCTACTGACCGCAGCCATCTGGGACCGAGCACCCCAAAGGCAGCTTCAAGGAGTTCCCTGGCATGGCACTTCTTCAAACAATGTGCTGACGACAAGACCCGAGTGGTTTGCACGCTGTGCCATCAGAGCCTGAAGCGAGGCATTAACGTTCTGAACCTGAGCACAACCTGCATGACCAGGCACCTGCATGCAAAGCATGAACTGCAGTGGAGTAAACACCTTAAAACCAAGGAAGTCACTCAGGCTCCCCCTGCTACCTCTTCTGCTGCTGCCGCCTCGGCCTATTCTGCTGCTGCCGCCTCGGCCTCTTCCTCCGCCTCTGGAGGAACGTTGGCACCTGCCGCCCAGCAAACAGGGGATGTACCACCAACACCACCACCACCACCTCTGTCACCAAGCGTCTCAACCATGTCACACGCCAGCGTTCAGCTCTCCATCTCACAAACATTTGATAGAAAGCGTAAATTCCCACCTAGCCACCCTCGATCCCTGGCCCTGAATGCCAGCATTTCTAAACTACTGGCCTATGAAATGCTGTCATTTAGGCTGGTGGACACAGACAGCTTCAAACAGCTCATGTCGCTTGCTGTCCCACAGTATGTTGTTCCCAGCCGGCACTACTTCTCCAAGAGAGCCGTGCCTTCCCTGCACAACCAAGTATCCGATAAAATCAAGTGTGCACTGCGCAACGCCATCTGTAGCAAGGTCCACCTAACCACAGATACGTGGACCAGTAAGCACGGCCAGGGACGCTATATCTCCCTAACTGCACACTGGGTAAATGTAGTGGCAGCTGGGCCCCAGGCGGAGAGCTGTTTGGCGCACGTCCTTCCGCCGCCAAGGATCGCAGGGCAACATTCTTTGCCTCCTGTTGCCACCTCCTCCTTCTCGGCTTCCTCCTCCTCTTCTTCCACCTGCTCATCCAGTCAGCCACACACCTTCACCACCAACTTCAGCACAGCCCGGGGTAAACGTCAGCAGGCCATTCTGAAACTCATATGTTTGGGGGACAGGCCCCACACCGCACAGGAGTTGTGGCGGGGTATTGAACAACAGACCGACGAGTGGTTGCTGCCGGTGAGCCTCAAGCCCGGCCTGGTGGTGTGTGATAATGGGCGAAATCTCGTTGCAGCTCTGGGACTAGCCAATTTGACGCACATCCCTTGCTTGGCGCATGTGGTGAATTTGGTGGTGCAGAAGTTCATTCACAACTACCCCGACATGTCAGAGCTGCTGCATAAAGTGCGGGCCGTCTGTTCGCGCTTCCGGCGTTCACATCCTGCTGCTGCTCGCCTGTCTGCGCTACAGCGTAACTTCGGCCTTCCCGCTCACCGCCTCATATGCGACGTGCCCACCAGGTGGAACTCCACCTTGCACATGCTGGACAGACTGTGCGAGCAGCAGCAGGCCATAGTGGAGTTTCAGCTGCAGCACGCACGGGTCAGTCGCACTACAGAACAGCACCACTTCACCACCAATGACTGGGCCTCCATGCGAGACCTGTGTGCCCTGTTGCGCTGTTTCGAGTACTCCACCAACATGGCCAGTGGCGATGACACCGTTATCAGCGTTACAATACCACTTCTATGTCTCCTTGAGAAAACACTTAGGGCGATGATGGAAGAGGAGGTGGCCCAGGAGGAGGAGGAGGAGGAGGAAGAGGGGTCATTTTTAGCACTTTCAGGCCAGTCTCTTCGAAGTGACTCAGAGGGAGGTTTTTGGCAACAGCAGAGGCCAGGTACAAATGTGGCCAGCCAGGGCCCACTACTGGAGGACGAGGAGGACGAGGATGAGGAGGAGGTGGAGGAGGATGAGGATGAAGCATGGTCACAGCGGGGTGGCACCCAACGCAGCTCGGGTCCATCACTGGTGCGTGGCTGGGGGGAAAGGCAGGACGATGACGATACGCCTCCCACAGAGGACAGCTTGTCCTTACCCCTGGGCAGCCTGGCACACATGAGCGACTACATGCTGCAGTGCCTGCGCAACGACAGCAGAGTTGCCCACATTTTAACCTGTGCGGACTACTGGGTTGCCACCCTGCTGGATCCACGCTACAAAGACAATGTGCCCACCTTACTTCCTGCACTGGAGCGTGATAGGAAGATGCGCGAGTACAAGCGCACGTTGGTAGACGCGCTACTGAGAGCATTCCCAAATGTCACAGGGGAACAAGTGGAAGCCCAAGGCCAAGGCAGAGGAGGAGCAAGAGGTCGCCAAGGCAGCTGTGTCACGGCCAGCTCCTCTGAGGGCAGGGTTAGCATGGCAGAGATGTGGAAAACTTTTGTCAACACGCCACAGCTAACTGCACCACCACCTGATACGCAACGTGTTAGCAGGAGGCAACATTTCACTAACATGGTGGAACAGTACGTGTGCACACCCCTCCACGTACTGACTGATGGTTCGGCCCCATTCAACTTCTGGGTCTCTAAATTGTCCACGTGGCCAGAGCTAGCCTTTTATGCCTTGGAGGTGCTGGCCTGCCCGGCAGCCAGCGTTTTGTCTGAACGTGTATTCAGCACGGCAGGGGGCGTCATTACAGACAAACGCAGCCGCCTGTCTACAGCCAATGTGGACAAGCTGACGTTCATAAAAATGAACCAGGCATGGATCCCACAGGACCTGTCCGTCCCTTGTCCAGATTAGACATTAACTACCTCCCCATAACCATATATTATTGGACTCCAGGGCACTTCCTCATTCAATCCTATTTTTATTTTCATTTTACCATTATATTGCGAGGCTACCCAAAGTTGAATGAACCTCTCCTCTGCCTGTGTGCTAGGCCTAAATATATGCCAATGGACTGTTGCAGTGGTGGGTGACGTGAAGCCTCATTCTCTGCTATGACATGCAGACTGATTCTCTGCTGACATGAAGCCAGATTGTCTGTTACGGGACCTCTCTCCTCTGCCTGTGTGCTAGGCCTAAATATATGCCAATGGACTGTTGCAGTGGTGGCTGACGTGAAGCCTCATTCTCTGCTATGACATGCAGACTAATTCTCTGCTGACATGAAGCCAGATTGTCTGTTACGGGACCTCTCTCCTCTGCCTGGGTGCTGGGCCTAAATATATGCCAATGGACTGTTGCAGTGGTGGGTGACGTGAAGCCTCATTCTCTGCTATGACATGCAGACTGATTCTCTGCTGACATGAAGCCAGATTGTCTGTTACGGGACCTCCCTCCTCTGCCTGTGTGCTAGGCCTAAATATATGCCAATGGACTGTTGCAGTGGTGGCTGACGTGAAGCCTCATTCTCTGCTATGACATGCAGACTGATTCTCTGCTGACATGAAGCCAGATCGTCTGTTACGGGACCTCTCTGCTCTGCCTGTGTGCTAGGCCTAAATATATGCCAATGGACTGTTGCAGTGGTGGGTGACGTGAAGCCTCATTCTCTGCTATGACATGCAGACTGATTCTCTGCTGTCATGAAGCCAGATTGTCTGTTACGGGACCTCTCTGCTCTGCCTGTGTGCTAGGCCTAAATATATGCCAATGGACTGTTGCAGTGGTGGGTGACGTGAAGCCTCATTCTCTGCTATGACATGCAGACTGATTCTCTGCTGACATGAAGCCAGATTGTCTGTTACGGGACCTCTCTCCTCTGCCTGTGTGCTAGGCCTAAATATATGCTAATGGACTGTTGCAGTGGTGGCTGACGTGAAGCCTCATTCTCTGCTATGACATGCAGACTAATTCTCTGCTGACATGAAGCCAGATTGTCTGTTACGGGACCTCTCTCCTCTGCCTGGGTGCTGGGCCTAAATTTATGACAATGGACTGTTGCAGTGGTGGCTGACGTGAAGCCTGATTCTCTGCTATGACATGCAGACTGATTCTCTGCTGACATGAAGCCAGATCCTCTGTTACGGGACCTCTCTCCTCTGCCTGTGTGTGTGCTGGGCCTAAATATATGCCAATGGACTGTTGCAGTGGTGGCTGACGTGAAGCCTCATTCTCTGCTATGACATGCAGACTGATTCTCTGCTGACATGAAGCCAGATTCTCTGTTACGGGACCTCTCTCCTCTGCCTGTGTGTGTGCTGGGCCTAAATATATGCCAATGGACTGTTGCAGTGGTGGCTGACGTGAAGCCTCATTCTCTGCTATGACATGCAGACTAATTCTCTGCTGACATGAAGACAGATTCTCTGTTACGGGACCTCTCTCCTCTGCCTGGGTGCCGGGGCCTAAATATCTGAGAATGGACTGTTCCAGTGGTGGGTGACGGGAAGCCAGATTCTCTGCTATGGAACCTCTCTCCAATTGATTTTGGTTAATTTTTATTTATTTAATTTTTATTTTAATTCATTTCCCTATCCACATTTGTTTGCAGGGGATTTACCTACATGTTGCTGCCTTTTGCAGCCCTCTAGCTCTTTCCTGGGCTGTTTTACAGCCTTTTTAGTGCCGAAAAGTTCGGGTCCCCATTGACTTCAATGGGGTTCGGGTTCGGGACGAAGTTCGGATCGGGTTCGGATCCCGAACCCGAACATTTCCGGGATGTTCGGCCGAACTTCTCGAACCCGAACATCCAGGTGTTCGCTCAACTCTAGTCACGACTGTAGGCTGTAACCGTCGCAAGGGGATTCATTTAGTGTTAAGTGAATTGAAGCATCAAAAGTGGAATCCGATCCAAAGTTTAGGGAAAATTTGATTTGCCACGAGGTGCTTCATGGTAATGAATAGTTTTTTGTTTTTTTTCAAAAAAAGCCATTGCGAGTGTTACAAAGTGAATGTAAGAAGCCCGAAAGCACAATATGACCCAAAATGCTGTGCAGCCAGCCAGTCAGCATATAGCTATCTCCTGGGATGTCACAGCTCTATAAAAGCCTCATCCCGCACGGTATCCATTTCACTGTGAGCTGAGCATAGGGGGAGATGTGACAAGTGCTTATGAGCTAGGTACAGTGTTTCAGAAAGCTATTTTTTGAAGATTATTGGAGTTTCTGTACAATATGGCCAACAGACAGTTGCTTGGGCTCTCCAAAGTCACGGCAGTGGTAAAAGTGATGTGTAGCGGGCACAAGTTGCATCAAAAGAAGGGGTGGTGGTAGCAGCAGCTACAGCATCAGGCCAGGGCTGCCACTGTCATCCAGCGGTCGTGTTTTGATCAACAAACCAGCTGTACTGGAATGGTTAACTCGCTCTTCAACATAATCTTAAGTTTCAACAGATACACACAGCCAGGTATCTGTGGGTTCCTCTGACACCACGCTTAGTTGGCATTGCCCAGGAACTGCCTCTGTGCCCTCATCTGTCCTGAACCTGCCTCTTGCTTCTGCTGTTCCTTCCGCTAGCCAAGTAAACGCTTTTCAGTAAGGTGAGCTTTGTGTGGACAGTCAGCATTTACAGGCCAGTACAGACTTGGAGGAGAGGTCCGCTGTGGACTACTCTAGGTGTTCAACTACCAATGATTACAGTTGGGTGGAAGCACATGTTGTGAGAGGTCAGGGATGTGCACAAGAGATAGGTGAGGGTGACACAAGTGATGACCAAACAAATGTAGATGATGATATAGCCGATTGCACATGGGAGCCAGGTGGAGAGGGGGCATCATCATCAACAGCGGGTGAGGGCGGAAGTGTGCCTGTGAGACAGCAAGGTGGAAGCAGTGTGAGATCTGCAGCCAAATGTGAGAGGGGTACACAGTCTGCTACCTGTGAGGAACACACTAGCAGTTCACGAGTTCATAAAAGCAGTGCCAGGCAGGCATCACCAGTGTGGTAATTTTTCAACAAGTCGCTGGACGTTAGCCTGGCGGTATTCAGGATATGTGGGCAGAAAGTGAGGTGCAGACAGGGTGCTAATGCTGGCACAAGGCCGTGCGTCAACACATGGAGCTCACCATAAAGTGGTGTTGGAAAACGTTGCCACTTATTTAGTGTTACAGACTGATGCAGCAACAGCTGCATCTTTCACCGGCTTGCACTGGGTCCTTAAGTCTTTGACTGAACTGCAAGAGCAGAACCTTCTGAGAGGGATGCAAAAATGGACTACTATAGAGCCATGTTGTGTAGTCAGTTGGTCGCTGCCTAGGAGTGCCATCGCCGGTCCTCAGGAAGGTCTGACTGGGGGGACCCTCTGCGCTCACAATCCACTGCCATGACTGGTGGGGGGGCAGGAGCAGAACCAGCTCTATATGCAACAACATCAGTCTATAATGAGCAGTTTTCTTTAGCCACAATTAAAAATAGACAAATTAGGTATTGCCGCTTCCATAACGACTGGCTCTATACAAATTTATCATGATCTACCCAGTCAGGTAAAAGCTGTAAAAAAATAAAATTAAAACTGTGGCAAAATAGCTATTTTTCCATCACATTGCCTTACAAAATTTGTTTTAGCGAGCAATCAAAAAGTATTATGTACCCAAAAATGGTACCAATGAAAACCTCAACTTATCCCGCAAAAAAAGTGCCCCGCAGAAAAATAAAACAATACAAAAGTGGGTTTTGGAAATTTTCTTGAAAATTTGGTTCTAAAATTTAAAGCCTTCTAATATTCTAAATAAATAAAATGACATTTACAAAATTATGCTAACATAAAGTAGACATATGGGAAATGTTAAATAATAATAATTTTATGAGGTATCACTATCTGTCTTAAAAGCATAGAAATTCAAATTATGAAAATAAATCTTGGATTTTTTTTTTTATAAATAAAGGTCAAACATATCAACTCAAATTTACCAACATCATGAAGCACAGTGTGTCACAAGGAAACAATCTCAGAATGGCTTGGATAAGTAAAAACATTCAAAGTTATTACCACATAAAGTGACACGTCAGATTTGCAAAAAAACAGCATTGTCGTTAAGGTGAAAAATGGCTGGATCCTTAAGGGGTTAATGCAATTTGGAACAAAGCTATGCTATTAGTCAGTGTTTGGCCTTTTAAACAGACCTTGAGACATACAATAGGATTAGAGCGAAGCCACCTACCTTCCAACTGGTAGCCCTAGAGGCACAGCTTTCTTTTTAGGAAAGCGGGCTAATTAGCTTTTTACCCAGAAGAGAACCGCGTTGCCTATATGATTCCTTATGCTTGCCAGGTGCTCCTCTACAAGTAGAACTAGTACCCTCTGATCCCAGACAAAAGCCAAGCTAAGCCAGTTTTCTCTGCTCTAAACTGATGACAGGAAATCACCCTAAAACAGCTGTCTGCAGATGAGGTACTGGCTTTGCTATAGTCCTGAGTTACTGTATGTCTCAAGGCCTGTTTAAAAGGTCAATTGACTTACAGGATAGCCCCCTTACATATGGTGATGCTCGGCTTTCATTTTCTTTTATTTCATACTATAAACCCGGTGCACATGGGTCTTTATAGGTGCTGTATACTACTGGTTGGTACAGCATCTTTAATCAGTGGCTTGGTTTGTCTTCTTCTAGATCAACATTGCAGGATAAAAGGCAAATTAATGGAATTTTTTCTTTTTTAACCTTATCAACAATATTTCCCTGTTACATTTAGCTATCTTTTCCATGAGGACGTTCTCTTCTTATCAGGGTGCCGTCCCACCGGGGTTCCCATTGTGTCACTAGCAATAAAGCTATATTAATTGCTTTTTAGCTTTACGTTTTCTGGACTTTAGTATATATTTTTGCATTTTAATGTTAATACACCAGGTGACGATAGTAAAGAAATATCTGTGTAGCATATATAGCATATCAATCTGTGCCTTCCCTTTTTCTGTAAGTTTGTATAGCTCAAAATCTGTTGGCAACAATATACAGTGCAGACCTTTTCTGCAATTGTGAAATAGATCAATATGTCAGTTGGAATGACAGCAGTCTACATGTAGTAGAAAATCAAGGAGGGCAAAGGGGACTATTACCCTTAAGGTGTCAGCACAGAATCTGATAGTTCAAGCCCTGCGTCACAAGAGCTGTCTTATCACCATGGTTTTCCTTCACAGTCTATGCTGAAGCATCTCTTTGACAACCTGCATAAAACACCGTATTGTATAACTGCAACAATATCACTCAGAACAGGCCAAAAAAACTGAGACAAAACTACAAAGATAAAAAAATATCACAATACTTTCATGATACTTTATAATAGGAGAAAGCCTAACTCAGAATTATTTCTGAAAATAATGTGTCCATGGACATTAATGGGTGTCTTTTGGCATATGTTCAGCCTTGATACATCTGAATCATGCAGCCCCAACAGAATTGTTTGCACATTTCAGTACAAATAAACCTGTTAACAGCAGTATATCTTCATTGACATGGTATAGCCAATACTAATGGCCAAACACATAATGCAAAAGACGCACGTCACAGTACAGGGTCTACCCGAGTGTCGTAACACCTTCACAGTCAAACGAAATAATGACACTGGTTAATACCCACCGTGCACTTAACCTCCTTTTATCTATAGCCAACATGGTTATGCTAAGATTTCTTAGTGTTGGGGGTTCTGTTAAGCACCTCCATCACAGATACCATACTAAATGGTGGATAATCTATTGTACCATATATTACTGTGCAAACTTTTAGGTAGGTGTGGATGAAATGCTGCAAAGTAAAAATGTTTTTTTAAAAACAGATGTGTTAATAGTTTATTTTACCAATTAACAAACAGCAAAGTGAATGAACAAAAGAGAAATCTAAATCCAACTAATATTTGGTGTGACAACCCCTTGCCTTCATAACAGCATCACTTCTTCTAGATACACTTTTACACAGTTTCTGGAGGAACTCAGCAGGGTGGTTGTTCCAAACATCTTTGAGAACCAACTACACATCTTCTGTGGATGTAGGCTTGTTCAAATCCTTCTTTCTCTTCATGTAATCCAAGAGTTGATGATATTGAGATCAGGGTTCTGTGGGGACTATATCATCACTTCCAGGACTTCTTGTTCTTCTGTATGCTGAAAATTGTTCTTAATGACATTGGCTGTGTTTGGTGTCATTGTTTTGCTACAAAATACATTTTTAAACTATTACTATTTCAATTTTTTTTTAAACGTTCCTTCTTTGCACCATTTTTTCCACACTTGCTTAAAACTTTTGCAGAATATGTGCATTACTATGTTGTCTGGGAAAACGATGGACATCATAAGGGAAATGCAATGGATCCCACTGGGTGTTGTTAGCATCTGTCATGTGACTGATTCAGTGCTACCATCATTTGTGTTTTGCTGCTCGTAGACAACAAGAAAAACTATGCAGATGTGAACCGAGTTGTAGTTGTACCCATGGTGGGCTTCTGAACACCAGCTTCACATACCTGATCAGCTATACCTTGATAAGATTTCATAACGACAAAAATCATGACTCTGGTAAGAGTTCTTTAATAGTTTGCTATAAGAAAACGCTTCTGATAGTGGGAGGGGGGTTTGTAATATTGAGCATTGGTGTGGGCTCACATACTGTATTTGATGGGCTTGGCATGTCATTAAGTCTATCTAGTGCGGGATCCAACATCATATTCAGGTCTCCCATGCAGATTACTTTAGCATGTGAGTAAGCGGCTGCAAAGGTGGCTGCTAGGTGTAGGATCTACATGGAACCAGGGGGAGGGTTATAGACGCCTAGTAAAACATACTGTACATTGTCAATAAGAGCATGTATAAATACATATCTGCCTTCTGTATCGGTGACCAGATCTTTTGCCTCACATCTTAGTTGTTTGTGTATTAGTAGAGATACCCCCCTTGAGCAAGAAGAATGGCAGGAGTGCGTGGACCATTGTACAAAAGACTTCTGTAGGGCCATATATGTAGTAGGTGTAAGATGTGTCTCTTGTAGACAAAGTATTTGTGGGTTGGAGTTTCTAATAAAGGCAAGCACCATTGACATTTTTTGTGGAGTGCCTAAACCCCTAACATTCCATGAAAGAATTTTCAACTCTGCCATGTAATCCGGGGCATGAATGTAGTATCAGGAGCTGAACATACTCCAGTGGCTGTAATGGAATATAGCAAATTTGTTTGTTTAACCTTAAAACAAATAAACATTAGAAAACTGGATATATAAACTGTACTCCTTAACCATATAATACTCGTGAAAGGTGTGGTATGTCTGGTGTACTACTTTTATACCAGACTCTGGGCCAGTGAAATCGGGATGCCTCCATTATTGGTGATGTTATGACAGAGGCATGCAGGCTGCAGCAACTATTGTGATGCCTCTATTTAAGTACATAGGTATGGTAAAGGTGGCCCTTAGTAAGTAGCTAAAACATGTAAGGCTAGCCACTCAGCAACTTCTGCGGGAGAGCTGAAGAAAACAACTTTATCTCTGTCTACCACTCTAAATTTCGCAGGATATGCCATGGAATAGGGTATGTTTGCCTCTCTCAGCCGCCGTTTTACATCCATGAAGGTGGCGCATTGTTTTTCCAGCTCCATGGAAAAACCTGGAAAGATGGAGACTCTGGTATTGTCGGATTTGATTTCTTGTGGTCTTCTGGCTAGAGCCAATAAATTTTCTCTATCTTTGCAATTAAGAAATCTTGCCAGCATGGGTCAAGGTGGAGCTCCAGGTGGTAGAGGTCTAGCTGGTACTCTTGTTTTGGATCTGGTCAAGGTACCAGGTAGGATGATGTACTGCTCCAAATTAGTAGAAAATTATCTTAACGTGCACAGAGAAATCAAACTCTGATGCTTACATTGGAGCCAAAGTAAAATCTCTAGTTTAATTGCAAGTGTTCACACAGAATATACCCTCCCAGTGGGAGGTGACTAAATGTGGTGCATTTTTATTGGTTACTGGGAAGCAATAGCAAGCATTCAATGGATTAATCTTACACTTCTTTTTCATCAGGCTGACTTACGAAATCATCTAACAGCGCAGCTCCGCAGCCCTCTCATTGACATGTACCTTGGGCTTTGGAATGCGCTCCTTCCCCCCTCCCATCTTCAAGATAGTGGGAAAGCTGTGTGCGCCTGGTGCTACATCCCGGAAGCAGGATTTTTCTACTAAGCAGTGTCTGAGCAGTGTAACGCAAGTCTATAAAACAAGAAAGTATCCATACTGTTTTAATAGTCCATAACAGTCCCCCCTTGGAAACTTGATTGTAGGCTATCCCTAAAGCTTAGCGAATCCACTGGGCATACCCTTCGTATCCTCTGGTGCAGTGGTGACAACTTTAATAGTTAAGCTCCTGGTTTCAGGGCTTATGGTAGTATCCTGGGATTCATCTTACCCTATCGCTGCACGGCATCATAGCTGGGAGGGGGAACCGTGTTGAATGGCGTTTGCTTTTGTTCTTCCTCATGGTTTATTGTTCCAGGGTCATCAGGACGGCCTTGACTCTTTTACAATGTGAGGCGTGGATCCAGGTGGGTCTCCCTTCGAGTTTTACGGAAGTTGAGGTAGTCAACAGCACTTGGTAGAATCCCACGTATCGTGGTTCGAGGGTGCTTCTGACGTGTTTCTTGACTACCACCCACTCTCCAGGTGTGGCTTCCTTCTAGGAAGTCTGGATCTGGCATGGAAGAGAGAACTTGTGCATGTATGTTAGACAATTGTTTGCTCAATGCTATCACATATTTTGCAACAGATTCATAATGCATTTGTAGCTGCTGCAGAAAATACTGTCCCATTCTTGGCCCTGTCTCAAATAGAATCTGGTATGGGGTCAGTTTGTATTGGGGCCTTGGTGTGTGCCTAACTGAAAAGAGTGTTATAGGCAAGCACTGAACCCAATTAAGCCCTGTCTCCCTGGTCATCTTCAGCATTTTTTATTTTAACACCCCGTTCAGTCTTTCAACTTTGCCGCTGCTTTGGGGTCGGTAAGGGGTGTAAAAACGCTAGGTGTAACCCTACCATCTTCCAGACCTCTTGGGTTAGACTTGCAGTGAATGCTGGGCCCTGATCACTCTCAATGACCTCAGGTACCCTGAACCTACAAACAGTTTCCTGCATTAGTTTCTTAGCAGTGGTGGTTGCTGTCTGGTTTCGGACGGGGTAGGCTTCTGGCCACCCAGAGAACAAGTCTATCACTACTAGCACATATTGAAACCCTTGGCACATTGGCATCTGGATGTGGTCGATTTGGATCCTTTGCAATGGGTACAGAGCTCTGGAAAGGCACTTGGTGGGCATGTGTTTAGTCCTGCCTGGGTTGCATTCGGCACAAATGAGGCAAGACTGGGTATGTCTTACCAGGACCGTGGTGATTCCTGGGGCCACCCATATTTTGTCAATTAGTTCTTTCATGGTGGTTTTGGATTGGTGGGTGGGCCCATGGACCACTGAGGCTAAGGGATGGAGGACTCTAGGTAGGCACACTCTCTTTCCTTGTGTCCAGAGTCCAGATTCTTCTTCGAGGGCTGACTCTTTCAACCAGGTTTCATTGTTTCTGCATTTGTTTCAGTAGGTCCAATGTGACTTCTTTTTGTTCCAGGTCTTCCTGTGCTACCATAATCTGGTCTGACTGGACTCTTTTCTCTTCCACTGCTGCTTTCTTGGCTGCTTGGTCAGCTAGAGCGTTTCATCTGGCCTCAGAGGAGTCAGCTTGAGTATGGGCCTTTACCTTGATCACTGCCACTTGGGTGGGCAGGAGTACTGATGCCATTAGAGCCGCTACTGCTGAAGCATTCTTGATTGGGGTTCCTGCGGCTGTAAAGTAATCCCGGGCTTTCCATATTACTCCAAAGTCATGAACCACTCCAAAGGCATATCTAGAGTCTGTGTAGATATTGGCGGTAAAGTATTTTGCCATGAGGCAGGCTTCAGCAAGGCTATGCCTGTATGGAACTTCCCTTTGTCATCGGCATACCTTGAGCTGTCCACAAAAAGAGTCCAATACGGGTTTGTCAGAGGAGTGTCTTGTACTTATGGTGGTGTCCCTACTTCAGCTTCCATCATTGTGATGCAATCATGATCTTGTTCCTTGTAAAGAGACTTGGTTGAGGCCCATAGTTAATCTTTCTGAAGATCCTCTTCAGCATGTAGTTCAATAAAATGTCCAGAATCTACAGTATACTCCCCCTTGGAAGAGGAAAGAGTGCAGCAGGGTTGAGTATGTGGCATCTCTGAATGCCACATACTCACTGGAGTCTGAGGTGGCACTCTGCAGTGAGGTGTTTAGGTTCAGTCTGCTGGAGGATGGCAGAAATGTCATGGGGAGCCAGAATAGTGAGGAGGTGACCAAGCACAATGTCAGATGTGACGTCCAGAAGAGAGCTGGCAGCATGGACAGCTCTGACACAGGAAGGGGCGGCACATGCTATGGGGTCAAGGCACTTAAAATAGTAACCATGGGGTCTATTGCGGCCACAATGAGTTTGAGTAAGGACTCCAGTCGCGTGGCCCTGACGTTCCATGATATACAGACGGAAAGGTATGTTGTAGTTGGGGATGCCAAGAGCAGGAGCAGATGCAATGGCGGCCTTTAATGACTGAAAGGCTTTTCCTGCCTCCATTGTCATCTGGAAAGGAGTAATAGCATTGCAGGGTATACAGTCATAAAGGGGCTGCATTAATACTGAAGCATCAGGGATCCAGGGTCTGCAGTAGGAGATGAGTCCCAGAAAGGTTTGCAGCTGATGAAGGGTGTCCGGGAGTTGGATGTCAGAAATTGCCTTTTTCCTGGCATCAGTGAGGCGATGAGTGAAAGCAAACAGGAATTGACAGTCCTCATGTAAGGGAACAGAAAAGAATGCATTGGCCAGATCAATGACGGTGAAAGTAGTGGTGGTGGGTGGGTTGCCAGCGAGGAGGGTGTGCGGGTCGGGGACAATAGGTGTCTCGAGGACAGTGGCTTCGTTGACAGCTCGGAGATCCTGAACCATGCGGTAAATAGGAGCTTGTCCCTTATCCCTCTTCTTCCGGACAGGGTAAAGGGGGGAGTTACAGGGAGAGGTAGTGATTTTGATTGCCCCTTTCTGCAGGAAGGCCTGCACTTGGATTGTAATAGCATCCTGTTGTGAGACAGAAAGCAGATATTGCACTTTGTATGGCAGGACCTTGGGGTCCTTCAGGGTCACAGTGACTGGTGGGACATTAAGGCGTCTGATAACCTCTGGGCCAAAGGACCCCAGGCTATCAGCGATGAGGTACAAAATGGTTTGCAGCAAATCCCCTTGCTCATATGAATCAGTGACCTGAAGAGTTGTTAATGCCATGAGGAGGCAAGTTTCTTCCGGGTATAGGGCTGTACCGAGGGTGACCGTCCCATCCTCTCTGAACTGTATGTTGGCTTGGATTTTCTGAAGAAGATCTGAGCCTAACAGATTGAAGGAGCATGTTTGGCCGACAACAAATTGCGACATGGCTCCTGCTGGAAGGTGGAGCCAAGGGGTTTTGGTCCAGGAGAATCCAGGGAAAGTGCACAACCCCTTCTAGTCCAGAACAGGGTAATTGAATGTCAGGGGGCCAGGACGGAGGTACAGCAGTTTCACATAAAATACTGCGGGCTGCACTAGTGTCTACAAGTAAAGAGAGTTCCTTCTCTGCCACCTCGGGGGTTGAAGATCAGACCCCTTAGGATAGGGGTGGGGATATGGTCCATTATTAGTGAAAAATACTCCCGTCTTGTTTTCCACAATACTCTGTTGGTCTGACCCTGTACATCTATACGTTTGATTTACCTGTGACAGTTTCCTGAAAAAGGGCATGGGATGGGTTTCAGGCTCTGGCAGCAGGTTCACTACGGTGAATAACTGCTGCGGGGTAAAAGACACATATTTTGGAGGTCCTTGTGGTCGGGTAAGAGCTAGGGCTTCCTTTGCAACTTCGAAATAGCCCCCTTCTAAAGCTTGCATATTTCTTTGTAATTCATTAATCTGTTCCTGGAGCAGAGTTGGTCTGGGCAGGCTTAAGGGTTGGGTGCCGGAGCCACTATAGTCTATTGGGGGTGGTCACTAAGGGGTCTGTATGTTTGAATCTACAGGATCAATAACACTGTCCGGATTCTCGTGTTCAGGTACTTCTGACTGTCCTCCTATCATGATTGAGGCAGGAGGTGGATTACTAGGGGCAATAAACATGATGTCTGGATTTCTCATGGGATATAACGGAGCCTTTGGTGAGACTACAGGGGCGACGGGAGGATCAGGGCTGAAGGAGTTTAACGG
Source organism: Bufo gargarizans (assembly GCF_014858855.1). NCBI lineage: Eukaryota > Metazoa > Chordata > Amphibia > Anura > Bufonidae > Bufo > Bufo gargarizans. Next base: position 646,528,054 of record NC_058080.1, on the reverse strand, counting down.
TCCAGCCATGGGAGTCAGCTGTGAATAAGATGGCGCCGTAGCACGGACTGGGAGGACATGCTTGGGGCTTACAGAGGTGTGACTATGTGGGCGTGGAGCACCACAGGCAAAACACTTCTCTCGGGAGGTGGGATTTTGCTGACCACATACATTACAGACCCACCCACTTATTTTCTTCTCTGCGCCATTATAGGGTGCCCCAGCCCAACAAGATTACAAGGTTTATAATAATATCTGCCAGTAGCTTCATCAAGATTTTGCTCTCCTCCTGCATGTTCAAATTCCTTGCTACAGTTCAGCCACACTCGGACTGTATCCACTAACTTCTCATCTTCTAATCTACCTTTATTTTCTGTCAGCAAAGTTTGCCATTTTGTACAGCACAAAGTACCACCTTTCCATATACCATATCCTCTCTCTAGCTTGCTCAGACTTTTCACAAATCATTTTCCTCTCCTATCCACCACGTACTGCTCAGGTGAGCAGTAACCCTTTGGGACACTTGCATTATGTCCCATTGTCTCTCGCACCTACTGGAGCCATCTAGAGACCTCTGTATAGAGTAATCACTGGACCCGATGATGCTTTGAGTCCCAGACAAGCACACTCTGGGCTGCTGTGGACCGCTTTCCCCCCTTCTGTGATCGAGTCAGACAATCGGGCTGCACTCCGATACAAGCAAATAGGAGAACTCTCTGTGTGAACAGAGTCTTCACAGTTTTTAAACACAGTACATCAAGACTTTAAAACACATAGGGTTCTTACTTCCATGCTCTCGAGGACGCCCCAAGCTGACACGCCCCCCCCTTCCTCAGACAGGAACAGATTGACTACACCAAAGGACACATGGAGGTAAGGTAACTCCTACCTCTTATCACGGGATGCAGTCCCGGTGTCCGTTAGTGAGGTCCTCCTCGTCTTGTCATCGAGGGTACTGGATCAGGGGGTCATGTCCTTAGAACCCCACGTTGGGTAGCCAACTGTTTTGGATCTGGTCAAGGTACCAGGCAGGTTGATGAAGCTCCAAATTAGTAGAAAATCATCTTAACGTGCACGGAGAAATCAAACGCTGATGCACTAATTGGAGTCAAAGTAAAATCCCTAGTTTAAAGGGGTTGTCCGGGTTCAGAGCTGAACTCGGACATACATCCATTTTCACCCAGGCAGCCCCCCTGACTTGAGCATCGGAGCAGTTCATGCTCTTTTGTTTACAATCACACACTGCCGAGCAGAAGCTTCTGACCGGCAGGGTGTTTGGTGACGTCACTGGCTCTGATGGGCGTGCTTTAGCGCTGTCCCAGCAGTTTTACTGGCTAGGGCAGCGCTAAAGCCCGCCCATCAGTGCCGGTGACATCACAGGGCTTCCTGGTAGCCCCATGGACGGTACATCACCAGATCTCCAAAAAAATGCCTTTGCCCTGCGCGATTTAGCGCAGGGAAAAGGAGAGCATCGGAGCATGAACTATTCCAATGCTCAAGTAAGGGGGGCTGCCTGGGTAAAATTTTAGGTATGTCTGGGTTCAGCTCTGAACCCAGACAACCCCTTTAATTGCAAGTGTTCACACAGAATATAGGTAATGAAAAGAGTATGGTGGCTCTCTGTCACCTGAGACTATGAACGGGTGCTACTAAGCCTAATGACTCACCCAGTCAAAAGGAGGTTATAATGAATATAGAGAGGCTGAGCACTCTCCCAATGGACCACACAGAGACTATTCAAAAATGATTATATTTATTACACCAATATATAGATATATACATAAAAGTAAAACTATTCAGATTAAAAGTCTAATTAAGTGGCAGTGGTATACAAAAGATTACTATATGCAACTTGGAAGAAAAAAGTATGTCCTGATTAGAGGAGAAGGAGATCGATAACACCTCAGTACTTTTATCTTCGACAATATGCAGGAAAATTTTCGACAATGTAAAAATAAGTTTTATGAAGAAGTTTTATTTTCGACAATGTTCGAGGTGTTATCGATCTCCTTCTCCTCTAATCAGGACATACTTTTTTCTTCCAAGTTGCATATAGTATGTCCTGATTAGAGGAGAAGGAGATCGATAACACCTCGAACATTGTCGAAAAGAAAACTTCTTCATAAAACTTCTTTTTACATTGTCGAAAATTTTCCTGCATATTGTCGAAGATAAAAGTACTGAGGTGTTATCGATCTCCTTCTCCTCTAATCAGGACATACTTTTTTCTTCCAAGTTGCATATAGTAATCTTTTGTATACCACCGCCACTTAATTAGACTTTTAATCTGAATAGTTTTACTTTTATGTATATTTTTAATAGAATATATTTTTATTGTGCATTTTGTTCATTATATATTTTTTATCTATATATTGGTGTAATAAATATAATCATTTTTGAATAGTCTCTGTGTGGTCCATTGGGAGAGTGCTCAGCCTCTCTATATTCACACAGAATATACCCTCGCAGTGGAGGTGACTAAACGTGGTGCATTTTTATTGGTTACTGGGAAGCAATAGCAAGCATTCAATGGGTTAATCTTACACTTTTTCATCAGGCTGTCTTAAGAAATCAATCACTGCCTGCATTAGATGGTTAAAAAAAAATAATAATAACACCTTTATTTATCTGTTATTAAAAAGCATCAACAAAGTCATCCCATGAAAGGGAACAAAACAGGCAAAGAAATGGAGGAATAGTTTGCAGAGTACGCTTAGTGAGTGCTTGTTCTGTCTAGGCAAGCTCAGTGATAGGGAACTATAACATCAATATTTGCTATTAGTTCATATTGTCACTGGACTTTTGTCCCTAAGGCTACTTTCACACTTGAGGCAGAGTGATCCGGCAAGCAGTTCCGGCAAAACGTATGCCAACTGAATGCATTTTAAGACTGATCAGGATCCTGATCCGTCTTACAAATGCATTGCAAGAATGGATCCGGCATTCACGATTTTTTAAAAATTTCTACCGGAAGGACTGATCCGGCATTCCAAATGCCGGATCTGGCACTAATACATTCCTGTGGAAAAAAATGCTGGGTCCGGCGTTCAGGCAAGTCTTCAGTTTTTTGGGCCGGAGATAAAACCGTAGCATGCTGCGGTTTTATCTTTGGCCTGATCAGTCAAAAAGACTGACCTGAAGACATCCTGAATGGAATGCTCTCCATTCAGAATGCATGGGGATAAAACTGATCAGTTCTTTTCCAGTATAGAGCCCCTAGGACGGGGTTCTGCTTTAGTATTAAGCTCGGATATGGAAACAGTGGCCGTCACATCTTCTATGCGTGATATACGTTCTTCAGTATGTTGAACTCTTTCACGCAAGTTATGCATGTCACGCAGGAGGCCGAGATCAATCTTAACTTCATCCAATTTCCCTGTAAGAGACATCTTGCAGGCCGTGATGGCCTCTAAGACTTGTGCTGTTACTTGTTTGAGGGTAGGTTCATCGCGAGCTTCCTCTGGAGATGTTGCAGGGACTGCAGTATCTGATACAGTGTTAGCCCTAGTATGCATATTCCGCTGCAGTAAAGGAGACCGTGGCACCTTGTCTGGTTGTCTTGCAAACTCTGTTTATCTGCAGCACTTTGTGCTTTTTGTGGCCCTGTTATTATATTGATTCAAAAGGTTGATATATCTAAAGCAGGGCTGTTGTGAACACTTATATAGTGCGATTATTATCTTACTTGTAGGATTATGGTGCCTGCCAGGGAAGTGTGCAGGATATCTGGAGGCTGCCCTGCCCTCCTATATTAAAAGTATCGTCCCGACAGATGGGGTAGAGGGCTTTTTATGGCACTGACCACTTTGTGGTGGAGCTGGATTCTCTGCTGTGCGGTTCAGGGTCCCCTGCTCCCTCCAGATGCCGCTAGGGAAGCTGGTAATATGGCCGACTGGCAGCCCCCTTGACGTGAACATAGCAATCGGTCTCACAAAGTCTGGCATGTTGAAATACAATACACCTGATCATGATTCTCCCCAATATTTACTGTCAGAGGAGAGTCGGTGACCTCACACAAATTAGATCGCTGGCTCAGTTTCATTAATGTGTACAAGTACTTTTCTGGAAGACGTAAAAGCAGGTGGAAATAGTGCAAATGTCTACAGGACAAGGATCGCTTCTAAGGTTTTTGTTAGCAATGTGAACATAAACACAACACTCCCGTTTGATCTATAATTAAGAGACTTATGGAGAAGATCCAGTATATGCTTAGAAATGCAGACGCACTATTTGCTGAGAATACTATATACTACATTATTGTAGTCCCAATATGACTTGGATACATTTCTTTTTCTCAGGTCCTCGTGTCAAAAAGACTTTGTTAAAGTGTATTCTGGTTTCGATGTGAGGAAAGGAAACAGATCAAAGAGAATTCCAGCAACCATTTTAAGCTGAACACAATAAAGACTTTTCTGACAGTATGGATGCCTAACAGGACAAGCCCACCACATAGCTAGCGTTAAGCAAATCTGTCTGCGACCCCTCTACAAAGGTATAATTGGAAAGGATTATTTGAGTTAGTCGCTCAGGTGTAATGTGGCGCTTTCAAGCTGTTATAGCTGCCAACTTCCACTGGTTTAGTTGCTTGGTTTTATGATATCTTTACCGATAAGAAAAGTTTTCACTTATTCACACCCACCAATCTAAAGCAGTGCAAACAGTATTGTCACAGAAAAGTTCTATAATACAATAACAGCACATACACACTGGATGCATAAGAGGCAGTTTAGTACATCTGCTAATATGTCAGTCTCCTTTTTAACCAGTTCAAGATTAGGCCATTTGCACCCCTTCCTGACTAGGCGACTATCCCGTTATTTTTTAGCACATGCTTCTTTGAAAGGCAAATTTTTTTCCTGTTCAGTTATGTCAATAATTTTTGCACCTTTTCACATTTTTTTTTTCATTTTTGTAAGTCAACCCCTAAGGCAAGGGCTACACTGGTCATGGGGAGGATCGCTGAGTAGCAATGATCCCTTAGAAATGAATTGGATCGCCGCGGCAGTCTCAAGAACTCCAACATGGCTGGATTTCTTGCAACTGCTGCGGCGATCCCATTAATTTCTATGAGATCACAGCTACTCCACTATCCTGGCTGCGACCCGTCGCCGTAATAGGACATAGGACAGCCTATTTTCATTTTTGCATTTAAAATTTTTCCTTCCCACATACCACACATGCCTATAACTTTATTTTCCTGTTCATGAGGGCTTATTTTCTGCGGGACAAAATGCATTTTTAATGGCACCATTTAATTTACATGTACCATGCCCTGTCTAGGAAAATAAATAGTTGTGGGATAAAATTGAAAAAGACCCAGATTTCTGCAAAGACTTTTGGGGTTTTGAAATTATGGCGTTCATTGTCTGCTAAAAATGACATGACGTCCTTATTCTGTGGCTCAATACGAATATGGAAATATCAAATTCGTAGTTTTTGTTTTATTACTTTTAAACAAATAAAAAACTTTGAAATAAATATAATTTTTTCTTTGCATAGCCATTTTAAGATAGTCATAACTTTGTTGTACTGTAGCTATGACTGTCTGCTATGAGGGCTCTCGATCAGGTGATTAATGGCTTCTACATCTAAGACTTAAATTTCCTTTTCATATGGTGTTCTCTTGCCTAAGTGTCTGGGTAATCCTTTACAAGGTCTTAAAGATAAATAGGGAGGAAGACGTGGATCCTATTTCTGATACTCAATTTGCATCAGGCATATAGAAAACCCAATCTACTTCAAACCGGATATAAGACCTGATGCCAAATGTTCTAGATGTGTACACTTAGAGGTCAATATTGTACATATGTTCTGGATCTTGCCCGGTTTTGGAAGAATTATGGTCTGCTGTGTTTACTTTTCTGGAAGGCGTCTATGTTCAGTTGTCAAGAGTACCTAGGGTAGGACTTTTAGGTCATGTGGCAGATATCCCTACACATGGCATATCTCACCTAGCCATTACTGAGATTTTCTATTTAACAAGGAAACTCATTGCCAAATATTCGTTACAACTAGGGATAAGCGAATCGACTTTGCTTCATCTGAAGTTGATTCGTATAAAACTTTGTTGTAATACTGTATGGAGCCGGAACGCCGTACAATATTAGAATGTATTGACTCTGTTGAGACAAAGTTATTACGTTGCAAAGTCGTGCGAGGCTTTGTGTAATAACTTTGGGAATTATTACAGTAAAAAACCTTGGTACCGAACTCTGGTCCGTTCCCAGTGGTACCGTGGAACCACTTGTCAAATGGACCGCCTTAGAAACTAAGCCAGGATTAGCTTCTACTGCGAACACAGTTGTCATTGTGCTGATGACAGATTACTAGGGTTCAGGAGACCTGTCGATTTGTTCAGTATTTTAGATGATGGTCCTGTAGAAATCATGGGGTTGATTGACTATGAATAATTTGGAATAATACTGACAATGGAACTTTTCTGATTCTGGAACCGGATTTTGGTCTCCTAAGAGAAGTATTTTTTTTAAACTTTTCCTGAAGCTTGGATTGTAAGTCAACTACTTGGAAGTGAGTTATCTGGAATTTCAGCAGAAAAAAAAGTTATATTCTGTTCTGTACCAGGATTCTATTATTTTAAGTACACGTTGGGTTCTGAGTGATTTCTCCCCATTTGTATCTGAAATGAGTCTTCCTCCCAGTCCAGGAATCACCATTTCCTGAGGTTATTGTTTGGGTTGAGCAAGTAGTTCCATCATTCTCTTCCTTTTTTTGTCTGCCATCTTCTCCAGGATGTGTCAAGAATCAGACCAAAAATATACATGTCAAAGAAGGAAATGGAACATAGCTTATTCTTGGAGACAATGTCCTGCATTCAAATCTTGAGCCAGAGGGCACACTGTGCACAATTAGAAAATCACCATTTATTGGTATTTATCTCATGGATTCAGCTGAAGTATCTGCGGAAATCCTGTGGCCATTTTGAGTAGCGACAAAAAGTCTAGGACACCTTCCCTAGGCGTTTTCCTCTTAAGGTTGTTTTTTTTTAGCTGGCTAAGCCACAGAAACATTAATCTGGTGACCAATGTGGCTACAAGATTCAAGTTTTTTTTATATTTTTTTCCAGAAGCGCATTTGTCTCTTGATCCTTAGGGTGTTTTAATTTTGGAGGAATTTTCAAAAGGGGCTCTTTTTGACAATTTTCAGCACAAGGACATCAATTTTTGGAACTTCATACCATGATTTGGCATCTTCTCAACGGAAAAGGAGACTCTATTTAAAATCCCTGGGAACAACGAGCCTTTCTCCTGCACCTTGCCATTCCTACATTATCAATTCTTAATGCTTAAATCTGATAGAGAGCATGCCCAGAAGAATTCAAGCAGTGTTGAAAGCCAAAGATGGATTTCCAAAATAATAACAAAATAATAAAACATTTCAATTTAGAATTTTAGGAGCAAAACAGTAACAATGCAATTGCATGACAAGAATCTGCATAAATAATCATATGCTAAATAATTGCAAGTCTAATTAATGAGATACCAATATGATTGTGTATAAAATTATTGTAGTCTCACATTTGAAGCTGTAGTGGATGGTGATATATGGAGCCTTAAAGTCAAAAGTTCAAAACATTGTTATGTTTTGTTCATCAGTGTATTTTCATTTTTTACATCAATCATTGCATAACCCCTTTAACGAATGCCCTTACTAAATCTCAGAAACTATGAATGCATAAGGAACTACCCCTTGAATACCAGGCTATTTTTTTGTTTCAGGGACCCACATACATTTTTAGTTTTTGTCTTCCTTTATTCAAGCAATCAGCTTTTCTAAATTTATGACAACATACAGTACTTGTATGAGACCTTTTTTTTTTTTTTTTTGGGGAGACTTGTTCTTTCAGTATTCTTTTTGGGGTACATATACATTAGTCATGATAAGGTTATAGTGATACCTAATATCTGTATATTGTTTCTGTAACCATTATATAAAAAAATACATTTTTTTGGCATTTTTACCCAGATATTTGTAATTTAATTTCTATAACATTTGTAAATTATTTGATTTCACATAATAAAGTTGTTTCTGAATATATAGTACATTAGTCTGTGAAGCTATAACTGCAGAGGCTGTTAGGGCATACCCAAGTACACACTAACAAAAGGCATTTGAATAGACAGCATACAGTGCTCTGTCAAACAGGGTCTGGGCAACATTTCATAATCAGCAGATGGGACGGGAATGTTTGGCATAACTAGGGAGTTATTTGCGTTATGAGGATACCAACAATGATCTTAACTGACTGCACAAGCCCTTTAGATTTCTAGTTTTTTTTCCCAAATCTTTAGCTAATAAATGCGTGAAAGGTGGGGCCCAGCCAAGTCATAGGTTTTAAAGGGGTTGTGCAGCCAATACATATTGATGACCTATCCTCAGGATAGGTCAGTGGTGGCAAAACTATGGCACGGGTGCCAGAGGCGGCACTCAGAGCCCTCTTTATGGGCATCTGCACCCTGGAAAAAGTCTATGATGTACCACTATGCCTTAGACTTTTCCTGCCATTCATCAGAGCAGGCGGCACACTGAATGTAGGCAGACTATTATAGCTAAATGATATAGTACATGGAAGATATACTATATTGGGCTGTAGTATTCAGGTTTTGGGTTGCAGTTTGGGCACTGTGTCTTTAAAAGGTTCGCCATCACCGAGATAGGTCATTAATATCTGATCTGTTTGTCCAGACACACAAGCAAGTTCAGTGAACGAAACTCGCGTGTGTCAGTTCGAGGTCCATTTCTGAGCTCCTCTCCTCTGACAGGATTGCACAGCATTATAATGATTTATAATGCTGTGTAACCCTTAAAGTCCTGAAATCTACTAAATTAGTGCTGAATCACACGACTGTATGGTCACCATGCCTGTACTGTGGACCACAAATAGCAGTCCTCAATGCATGGGTCCGTGATCCGCAAAATACAGAAAAAGATAGGACATGTCCTATCTCTTGCGGTGCGGAGGCACAGACCCGAAAGCGCTTCTGTGGGCTTGTCATATCTTTTGCCGTATCTTGCGGATGGAGGACCCATTTAAGTCAATGGGTCCACATCCGCAGCATGGAGTTCATGCATTGCGGACCGTAATACAGGCAACACGGCCATACGGTTGTGCCAATGGATCAGTTGAATGCTGTGTGATCCTGTCAGAGGAGGTTAGAATGGGACATCACACTGATACACACTGCAAGTTCCTCTCATTGAACTCACTCGTCTGTGTCTGGCTTTTTACAGCTAGATACAGGACAATACAGAGGGAAACGGAGGACATTGATGAGGCAAAATAGAAAAAAGGAAAAGAAAATGTATTATTTTTATTTTTTAATTTCTTATGGACTTTCTGTGTATAGTGTTTTAGTACTTCCGTTTTCTTTAAGGTACCATATGGCTTCTTGGATTTGTAGGTTCATGCAGTAGGCAGTTCTTACAAGATGTAATGTCTTCTTATGCCTGGCCACAATGAAAGGGTATAAAGGGAGTGATATCGCACTGAATGACTGATACAGCACGAGTGGACTAGAATTAAAAAACCCTTGCGTATTCGCACAACTATTTTCTTTTACCGAATTCTGGCATCAGTGGAATATCCATTTAGCAGCATGCTGAAGGTTAAAATTAAACTATACATATAGTACAAATCAATTTGGGGGCCACTGACTATATACATCTATAACACAAACAATTTTTCTTCCATATAAAACCAGAGGCATACTTTAATGGTCCCCATACATTAAAAATATTTTATTGTAAAAGCTGACTTAACCAAATTATTGTTAATATGCACCAGTCAAGTTAACCCTTTAATGCATAGAATTGTAACATTTGTCAACAATCATGCGACAGACAACACATTTTCTTCTGTATCGCAGCCAAACTTTGTGTCTTCTACAGTGCAGAGCACTTACCGTGAACATTTTTAAAACTATTTTAAATCGCTGTATAAAGTTAAGCCATTCATTGTGAAATCCAGAATCTACCTCAATTAATAAAAGCTTTCGTGACTTCGAGAGGTTTATTAGAAACAGAAAACATAAGGAATATCTTTACACACTGTCCCTATCGGACAGTGGGGTGACACACCCTATTGAGGGGTATGGTAACACCCAGTTATTAATTTATTCATATATTTCCAAGAAGAAAAACGGGGTCATCACAATGCAGAGTTTCATAAAAGGAAGCTGCAGAGAATATAGGGAATACAAGTTTTTAGTAAACTGGACATATCATATTAGCTCACAACATGCCTTTTTAATGGGGTTCAAATAGGATTTTAAGAATACAGCTTACAAGTGGGTAATAGTATAAAGTAAAAGAAATACCCAGTACTTGCCAAATAAATCCCCCACCACTCTGATGCTGTCATGTGCATCATTAATGTAGCTACTGCAGCCAATCAACGGCCTCAGTGGTCATGCTTGGATATACAGCAAGTGACTGCTGAGACCACTGTTTGGTTTGAGTTGTCACAGCATGAAGTATGTGAAGCCACTACTTTTTTAATTTTATTTTTTATTTCTGGCTTGTATGCCACTTCCTTAAAAATCCTGGAAAACCCACAATTAATGTTACTGGTAGCCAAATGAAAATGATACAATGTGCAGAAAATATTATATTCCCATAGTGTCACTGCAGACCGATCAGCAGACAACCACCTTCAGACTACTGACATTTCTAGAGGCAATTAGGGGAATTTAAAATTCCTGCACTGCCACTGATCACAACATTGAGCAAATTCTGTTTAAAGGGGTTGTCCCACAAAAAATATTCTACAGTTTTTAAACCAGCACCTGGATCTGAATACTTTTATAATTGTATGTAATTTTAAATTTATTATAGCTACTAGTTATTCAATGAAATCTATCTGTATAGCGCCACCTGCTGTTTGCTCTTTTTCTAATTTCTCAGTCCTGCTCACTGAGACAGAAGTACATGCTCAGTTCCATCCTTCAACTGCCGCCAGCTGCTGCAGAAAGAACACACCCCTGAGAGAGTGCACAACCCCTGAGCTGCTGCAGAAAGAACACACCCCTGAGCTGCCAGCTTGAAGTAAATCTAGCAGAGCAATAAATGGGGAGATCCCTGGATCCATGTGAGGTGCTGGGCTGGTTCAAGCTTTGTTAGAAATAGGTTGTCATGTAATATAGGATGTCTGATTATCATGTTTTACATTAATCATGGGATAACCCATTTAAGGAGTGCCCTTGTTCGACAGATAGCTGGGCAGAAAGTAAGACCAAAGAGCGATTAGAACTTTGAGAAAAGGATTAGAGCGAGAATTTATAAATTACATAAAGACTTTCAATTAAACCATTGCATATAAATATGTTTGATCTGAAATATATATTTCTATGTTTATAGCAGGGTGCAAACCATATTTAGCATTAAACCCGATCAAAAAAATAAATAGAGAACACAAATTTATACACCTTTTCTGCATCCATTTCATATAATATACATCTAAGGCTATAATCTCTCTTTTATATGTGATTTTGGAGTGATGTTTCGATTAAGCTTTAGTATAAATGACGCATACAATTTGCAAATATAACCGAACCTCCTAGCCATATACACGCACACAGTCCTATATCTGTCAGCACTAGCACCAACACTTGTTAAGTGTTTTAAGTGATCAATGAATGAAAATCTAATTGTACACAACAGGATTATATTTCGTTACCTGCCCATAGAAAAGTCACCAGATACCACACAGTCATTCACATACATTTACTGTAATATACAGTAGCAATACATTCCGTCCTGCTGGAACTTGCGTCACCAAAAATGGACAGATCCAGCAGAAATAAAATTTGTCATCTTCAAGCCTCAACTTTCTTTGTATGGCTCAGATCTCTACATAAAAGATGCAGTGAAAATATTCTCATATGCACCGTTGAGATGACACCTCCGGGTTTGGGGGGGTAGCGGCGGAGACGACACTAAGGATTATGCGAGTGTAATACCAGCTAAACAAAGATGATGAGGTTATCTTACATCAGTCCAATTACAGTAATAAAAAGCAAAAAAATAAAATAAAAAAATATTAGCAAAACTAATCCTAGGTACGTGAATCAGCAGTTAAGTCTTCTTCGTCCTCTGAGGTAATGAAGATTAAGCTCACAACAGTGATCTGATACAATATTTACCCTGAGAATACAGAGGAAACATTGATACAAGACATGAGGCTGCTGATATCTATGTGCTCTTGCATGTGCAGCTTCCTGTCTTATACTTGGTCCTTTTAGTACAAACGCTATCGAGTTGATCACGCCACTATTAAATACTGATGATAAAACAAACCAAAGAGGCTTGTCGAGAAAAGACAAGCTGCAATCCACCAGGTAAGAAAGGATAAGAGTCCCCGGAGGAGAAGAGGGGTGAAAATGTTCCTTAACCCCCCAAGTGCCATTGTAATTTGTGTTACTGTTGCCTTCATTTTTTCTTCCGGACATGGCACTTCGGAGAAAGCTGGGCTAGATCCTTGCGCTGCTTCTAGTGGAGAACTTGAGTCATAGATGCCCCAAGAATGATTACCTAAAAGTACAAAGAAGCAGAAGCTAAAAATATTAGCCCACACAAAGCATTAACATGTGCATGGTGTATTTACTGCTGAAGTAGTATTCAAGTGCCATATTCAGGACTACCTAATGTCTTCAGAAGCAGGGTTGTGTGCAGGAGCATCACCATAGGTGCCACATACTGAAGAGCAATAACACAAAGGTAATAAAATACTCGAGCCACCTAAAAAGAAAAAAAAAGACAGAATCCGTCAATGTGCTGCTGCGTGAGCAATACAAAATACTTTCCAGACCACTCAAGCACTCACTTCTGAAAGGATTTTTATAAAAGACGCAAGGCTTTGTGCATTGAAAGGCCGCTCATACAAACTGCATTATCTTTTAGCAGGAAACAACAGGCAACAAACAGAAAGTCAAGGACACATTTTGTCATGCACAATTGTCAACCAATCGTCATTTGTATGGAAAAAACAAAAAAATGGATAAAAAGGTTTCATCCCCTCGAACTAAGAGGGTAATAACTGCATACTGGTGCAGGCGAATGTGCAGAAGATCCACATGAATTTCTGTGCGGATTTTTGTGGGTTTCCGCACCAGAAAACTCAATTGATAACCGTGGTTTTCACAGCAGATTTGCTGCAGTTTTGCTGAAGATCTCACCATATCTTTGAAAAGGGTGAAATCTGCACCTAAAACCGCAAACATAATTGACATGCTGTGGAAACAGATGAAAGACTAAAAGAGTAGATGATATTTGTTTATTCTCATTCACTTTGCTGGTACTAAATTCCGCTGTGGTTTTTCCGTGCGTAATTAAAAATAAGTATACAGTTGTGTTCAAAATAATAGCAGTGTGTTTAAAAAAGTTAACAAAGCTCAAAATCCTTCTAAGCTTTTATTTCCATACACACAAATGCATTGGGAACGCCACACATTAAAGAAATATATATATCAAATTTGTATTGTTCCTCTAAAAAAAAAAATGAAGAAAGGTGAATATTAGACTGTTCAAAAAAATAGCAGTGTTTGTATTCTTCTTTAGAACATTCACTATATAAAATGAGAAATGTTTGAAGATTTTGCTTTCCTTTGAATCACTTAACTAATATATAGTTGTATAACCGCTGTTTCTGAGAACTGCTGTACATCTGTGTTGCATGGAGTCAACCAACTTCTGGCCCCTGGCATTACAGCCCAGGATGATTTGATTACATTCCACAGTTCTTCTCTATTTCTTGGTTTTGCTGCATTTTTTATGTCACCCCACAAGTTTTCTATTGGATTAAGATCCGGGGATTGGGCTGGCCACTCCATAACATCAATGTTGTTGGTCTGGAACCAAGATGTTGCACCTTTACTGGTGTTTTTGGGGTCGTTGTCTTGTTGGAACACCCATTTCAAGGGCATTTCCTCTTCAGCATCAGGCAGCATGACCTCTTAAAGTATTATGATGTATTCAAACTGATCCATGATCCCTGGTATGTGATAAAAAGGCCCAACACCTTAGTATGAGAAACATCCCCATATCATGATGCTTGCGCCACTATGCTTCACTGTATTCACGGTGTACTGTGGCTTGAATTCAGTGTTTGGGGGTCCTCTGACAAACTGTCTCCTGCCACTAGACCCAAAAAAGAACAATCTTACTTTCATCAGTCCACAAAATGTTGCGCCATGTCTCTTTAGGCCAGTCAATGTGCTCTTTGGCAAATTGTAACCTCTTCAGCACATGTCTTTTTTTTCCCCAACAGTGGGACTTTGCGGGGGCTTCTTGCAGATAGCTTGGCTTCACATAGGCGTCCTCTAATTGTAACAGTACTCACAGGTAATTTTAGACCTTCTTTGATCTTCCTGGAGCTGACTGTTGGCCATTTGGGCTATTCTTCTATCCATTTGAATGGTAGTTTTTTGCTTTATTCCACGTCTATCAGGTTTTGGTTTCCATTTCAAAGCATTTGCGATCATTTTAGCTGAGCAGCCTATAATTTTCTGCACTTCTTTATATGTTTTCCCCTCTCCAATCAACTTTTTAATCAAGGTACACTGTTCTTCTGAATAATGTCTGGAATGACCCATTTTCCTCAGAATATTAGAGAGAAATGCACTGTAACCAGCATGTACAACATTTGCTGCCTTCCTTACTTACATAAGGGCAATAATTGCCACCTGTTTTTTAACGAATGAATGACCTCACTCATTGATCTCCACACTTATTATTTTGAACATGTCCCTTTCAATAAGTGATTTAATTACAGAGAATCAGCAGCATGCATGTCATAACTGCTGGATCTGTTGGATTTCTATTACTCTACTACACCTGCTAGTAAATTATTTGCCATGTAGAATTATCATTTCTACCAAAAACGGTGATTGATCAGGTCAGTGATGTCTGACTGCTATTATTTCGAACACAACTGTATGATACACAAGCAAAGCGCACCGCAGGACTAGACAGCGTGCTCAAGAGCGTTCCCACGTGCCACTCGATTGACAACATAAAAAAAAAAAAAGCACATTACAGCACAGTTTCTTATGTTTTACAGCGACAGCTGTAATGACTGCCATGGAATACCACATATTCCATGGCGGTGGCTTCCTCTGGCAAAATCAGCTGTTTTCTGTGAGTGGGACTAATTGCCTTGGCGGACACATTTTGAAAGGGGTTGCCTCTTATGAGACAACCCCTTTAAGCTAGCATATGTAGACCGCTTCTGTGGTCAGGAGAGGACTGATAACACAACTTAAGTATTCACCTTTCTGACTGTACTTAACCAACATGCCCAAAACATATCAACAATTTTCATATGAATCTTTTTAGTCATGATAACTTTTTGCTACATCATAAACTGTACTACTAGGGTTTTCTTGCAGGGATAAAAGGAGGGGTCTAATTAGTTATGTTTGTTAGAGGATGGGAGAAATTATCAGAGATTTTCCTTTTAGGAAATTTTACTGCAAAGATCAGGTTCAATAAATCTCAAACAAAGTTCTGTAAAAAGATAACGGATGATATACATTATTTTGTTAAGGGCCTTTTGGCAGAATCATCATTTCTGGGCAGCATATTGTCCTGTGTAAACCCAGAAAACAATGAAACTTCATGAGGAAGTCTCCACACAGAGTGATACTGCATGTAAACGAAGCTCTCGCCACTGCTCACCATCAGGCAATTATCAGGAATGTTTGGATGATTCCCGATTATTGCCTGTGCATCAGCCATTTAAAAGGACCTTAATTTTTCCATCACATTATACACTGCTCGTTTCCATGGTTACGACCACCCGGCAATCCAGCAGCGGTGGCCGTGCTTGCACACTATGGGAAAAAAGTGCTGGACTATGCACCCTCCCACAGTCTTTGCCACCAGAGAGGCCAGCGCTTGTTCCTATACTGTGCAACCACAGCCACGGTTTCTGGATTACAGGGTGGTAGTAACTAGGGATGAGCGAATCGACTTTGCATAAAACTTTGTTAGAATACTGTATGGAGCGAGCACCCCATACAGTATTAGAATGTATTGGCTAAGATGAGCCAAAGTTATTACTATGCGAAGTCTCGCAAGACTTCGGGTAATAACTTCACAAAATTAATATCTACTGCGCCGTACAGTATTCTAACAAAGTTCTATGCGAAACGACTTCGGACGTTTTATCTGAGGTTGATTCGCTCATCCCTAGTACTAACCATGGATACAAACAGTGTATAATGTGATGGAAAAATGAATCCAGCCAGCAAAAGAGGCAATATGGATAATAACAATACATTAGTAAGTGCCTTATATTAAATTTCTCTACATTACAAATGCCATATGCTTAAGTGAGACAGCCCCCTTTTAAGTGTCTGAACCTGTAACGTCCTGATGACTGGTTAAAAGAAAATAATACATAATAAAGATTAAACCAAGTATATTTACCATTTTCTGCAGTTCCATAGTACTTATCCTCCCAGCTTCTTTCTTCATTTGATCCACACATTTCTGAGCCAAATTTAAGTAGGCCTGTAGATGGTATCTCATCATAATTAACCTTAAGCCACACAGGAAAATGATGATCCAAAGTCGAAGGGTATCGAAGGCATCCTCGGTCATTCTGCCATCATAAAGAGTTCCATATTAAATGCAAGCAAAAAAAGAAATCTTAGCGTAGGATATGCCATAAATACACTGCCTGTCCCAAAAAAAAGTTGCCACCTGGATTTAACTAAGCAAATAGTTATGAGCCTCCTATTGGATAATTACTGCATGGGTGATTATCTTTCAGCTGGCAATAAGTTATTTAACCCCAACTGGTGCAATGAGTTGCTTCTCATTTCTTAAACAACCATGTCAAAAGACACATCTCTAAAAAGATGTTAGTCTGTTTGAGAAGGGTCAAATCATTGGCATGCATCAAGCAGAGAAAACATCTAAGGAGATTGCAGAAACGACTAAAATTTGGTTAAGAAGTGTCCAACGCATTATTAAAAACTGGAAAGATAGTAGGGACCCATCGTATTCGAGGAAGAAATGTAGAGAGAAAAAAAATCCTGAATGATCGGCGATCACTTAAGCGTTTGTTGAAATCAAATTGAAGATAAACAGTAGAACTCATTGCTATGTTTAATAGTGAAAGTAAGAGCATTTCCACACGCACAATGCAAAGGGAACTCAAGGGATTGGGACTGAACCGCTGTGTAGCCGTAAGAAAACCACTAATCAGTGAGGCAAACCAGAAACAAAGGCTTCAATTTGCTAGGGAGCCTAAGGCGTTTTACGCACGTTTTTGTCGCGCATTTTTATGCGCGTTTTTTGTAATAGTAAACGCGCGTTTGACGCGCGTTTGTGTGATTGACTACAGTGTCCTATGGCCACAAACGCGCGTCAAAACGCCCCAAAGTCGCTCATGTACTTTTTTGAGCGTCGGGCGTTTTACAGCGCGATCGTCCCCGCTCAAACACGCCCAGGTGTGAACCATTCCCATAGGGAATCATTGGTTTCTCCTTGTTGAGCGTTTTACAGCGCGTAGGAACGCGCTGTAAAACGCTCAGGTGTGAACCCAGCCTAAAGGTTGGACTCTGGAGCAATGGAAGAAGGTCATGTGGTCTGATGAGTCAAGATTTACCCTGTTCCAGGGTAACATTTACCCTGTTCCAGAGTGATGGGCGCATCAGGGTAAGAAGAGAGGCAGATGAAGTGATGCACCCATCAGGCCTAGTGCCTACTGTACAAGCCTGGGGGGGCAGTGATATCATCTGGGGTTGCTGCAGTTGGTCAGGTCTAGGTTCAGCAATAGTATGTGCTCCAAGAAAGAGGTCAGCTGACTACCTGAACATACTGAATGACCAGGTTATTCCATCAATGGATTTTTTCATCCCTGACGGCACTGGCATATTCCAAGATGACAAAGCCAGGATTCATCTGGCTCAAATTGTGAAAGAGTGGTTCAGGGAGCATGAGACATCATTTTCACACATGGATTGGCCACCACAGAGTCCAGACCTTAACCCCATTGAGAATCTTTGGGATGTGCTGGAGAAGGCTTTGCGCAGCAGTCAGACTCTACCATCATCAGATGCCAGATATTGGTGAAAAATGTATGCAACACTGGATGGAAATAAATCTTGTGACATTGCAGAAGCTTATCGAAACAATGCCATAATCAGTGCCGTAGTCAAAGCTAAAGGCTTTTTTTTGGTGGTGACTTTTTGGGGGGGACAGGCAGTGTATCTTATAGGTGGGATCTTGACCCACTGACAGAACAGGGGTCCTGTGTCCTCTACTGGGTCTAGCTATAAGGCCCAAGAGAAGGGGTGATTTTGTTCTGCAGCACATTCCTATTCCACACATTCCATTAGCTATACCATATTCCTAATTTTTCATTTTTTAACCTCGTTATATTGGAAGAAAGAGTTGCACAGCAGCAATGCGGGAGTGCAAAGCACCCTACTGTGGCTGTACTGGACATTCATAGGAAGATGTGTACAGTACGTGTCCGTAGCACAAGAATCAGTGTGTTCAACCAGCAGCAATGATCGCAAGATAAACGCTTCTGGATTCATCATTATTAGAAAGGATGATCACATCTAGTATGCTTTAAAGGGGTTTTCTCATCTCAGACAATGGGGGCATATCGCTAGGATATTAGCTATTTCTGTCAGGGCCCATAGAAGTGAATGGGAGCGGTGGCAGGTCATGCGTGGTGCGCTCCCATTCACATCTATAGGGCGAGCGCTTGGTAGTGGCCGGACCGGAGTCCTCCAGCCACCGCTTTTCAGGGCTTCGTTTCAGATATAGGTGTGGGGCCCGCATCTATAAAACAATGGGGGCATATACTAGTGATATGCCCCATTGTCGGAAATGAGACAACCCCCTTAAATAACAACCATTTGTTAGGAAATACACATTTTAAACTCTATTTAGAACAGTCAGATAATACACTTACAGAGGTACAGTTTCCTTGCCTAGTGGTGGATTCAGAATGTAATCCTTGGTTATGGGCTTCACCCACAGCAGCACCATCAAGAGAGGCGATAAAAAATTAATATGAAGAAAAAGCCTGTAAGTCAAATAAAACAAATGAGTTAAAAATCCTGCTTCCAGAAACGTTACAAGGTCGATAATGTAAAAAATACCTCTGATTAGAGACAACCAATATACCTTACTAGGGAAAAATACCCTTTTCCCCACTTATCCAACCACCATTATAAAAGTACCATCTCCAGAGAGCAGATACTTCTCAGGTTCACTGAAAGACAGTTTATATACTGCCCATATAAGTCTATAGAGAGATGTGTGTAGGGGCAGGAGACTAGCTACATTGATGTCTCCCTGTTCCCTTATCTATTTGAAGCATACCCTCAGAAGCAGTAGCATGAAGAACATTATAAAGCAATACTGAGCAGTGTGGCTGTGAATCCAGCATTGGGATGAGATGGCTAAACTTCAATGCACAGCATGTAACCTGATCGCTGAGTGAAGCTGAAAGACGTCCCCATTCTAGTGATGGATTTGATCAGTGAATATTTGAAATAGTTAGAAACTGCATTTATCCCCTATCCTCAGCATTGCTAAGGGTCTGACCATTGGGAACCCCAGAACTCCTCCCCAAGCTGTAGACTGAATGAACAGGTGGTAGCATATGCGTTAGGGTTAATTCCCACTGAATGCAGAGAGCAATGTGCGTCAATTAGTCTGTGGCTGCATGTGACCACCCTGCCTAGCAGAACAGGCTTTGAAATAGGTGAGGGTCCAGAATGTGAAATACCCACCTATTAAAGATTTATGGCACATCCTGTTCATAAATGTCAGATGGGAATACCCACATAAGGGGAACAGATGAAGACAAGACAATATCCTTAATAACGAGGGAGGCTTCAACTTTGGAGAACTGCTTGGAGACTGGGGAGGTATAAATGGCACAATGGTGACCATGGGGGTAGTGGTGCACTGTGCATCTCTGCTTGTAAGATCATTAGTAGAAAATTTTACTTGCAGTCTGTTCACACTTTCAGAAGGCAGAGACACTATAAAATACGTGCAATGGAACAAAGACCAAACTGCTGGGCTACAACCACTAAATGTATGTTGGCGAAGCAAAGAAAGGAAAGTTGAATCATTGTTGTGGAGTTCCATGGTGACTGGAAACATTGTAAGGATAGAGAGAAGAGATGATTCCATGAAATATCATTGAAGGGGTATTTCCATCTGAGACAGGTGCGGGTCCCACCTCTGGGATTCGCACATGCACCGAGAACAGAGCGGGGAAGATGGTGGCCGGAGGAACCTCAGCTTCCCCGGGTGCAACCACTACCAACTGCTCTCCCCGTAGTGGTGAATAGGAGCGCACCGCACTTGTGGGGCCACGACTCCCATTCATTTCCAGGGGGCCAGCGCTTGCCTATTTTCGGCTTCCCCATAGAAATGAATGGAGGGCGGCTGCGCATGCGCAGTGTGCCCTCGACAACTTTCGGCACTCTATTCTTGGTGCAGGTACGGGTCCCAGAGATCCTAGCGATATGCCCACATTGTCCAAGATTGGAATACCTCTTTAAGTCCTGGAAGCCTACATGTTGAATAGTGCAACAAAACAATGATCTAACACATATTCATCCCCAGAGAACTCAAAGGCTGGTACATGAGCAGCTATGCTCCTTACTGTGTCACTGTTTCTCTTGTTTGATTGAGGGCATCAAGATGCATCTGAGCCAAACGCAGGCCTGGGAATGTCAGGAAGGCTCCAATGAGAGAACACAGAACCGCCAGGAAGAATTTAAAAGTAAGCTTGGACACCGGACCTCTGCGGGAGAAAGAAATAAAGCCATAGTTATTCACGAGTGTTGGTCTGCAACATATTACTAAAGGTGCCCATACACATTACAGCAACGTCGGCACAGCTGGCAAAATTTTGATGGGTCTGGACCACTATCTTATATAATATCTAAAGGGAGGTAACCCGTCTCCAGTGTGTCTGGCAGTGGCAGAGAGAACAGGCATGTACGGTAAAATCAAGTCAGGAAAAATAGCTGTCAGCCGAGCAACTGACCGGCCGACAGCTATTAAAACGCATGACCAGCTTTAATTCTACTGAATGAAAAACCTGTTGGCTTCTTTAGGCATGTCCACACGGGGCTAAAAAGCAGAAATTCTCATTGCAGAAATAGTGCTGATCTGACGCAGATTTCACTTTTTGCAAAGCAAGGGGTGAAATCCGCAGCATAAACGGACATGCTGCAGATCTAAAATTGGCACCAGAGGTCAACTCTCACTGCAGCTTTTTTTGGGATGATCTCAGAATGTGTAAGGACACATACCTAACTGGTAACAGCCAGCTGTTAATTTATTCATACATTTCTAGGAAGAATAACAGAGGAATGTCACCATGCAGAGTTCTATGAAAAGATGCTCCAGAATATTATGGGGAAACTTCAGGTCCTTTTAAACGGAAAAGGTAAACTGCAGATCATTTTAAAAATGATGGCGAGCTAAACAAGTAAAAATCACTCCCATCAGAGAGAAGCCATATAACCATGTACATCTGTCCAGGAGCCTCATATTTAGGTACATTTTCCCTCCCATAATACAGCATTTATTATTTTTCACAAAGGGAGAATTATGTCTAAAAAGTCACTTTAATGCTGAAAATACTCACTGAGACTCCAAGCCTTGTTTTTGAAGAAATTTTACAGCACTTTCTGAAAAATTTGTAAAGCCTAAGAACAAACGACATAAAAAAAATATATTAGATAAGAAACATTTAAAAGGCATTGTGCCATCTGTGGATATGCCATAAGCGTCCAGATGCCCATTTACAGTGTTTTTTCTAACCTGGTGTGTGTGTAAATATATTATATATATATATATATATATATATATATATATACACACACACATATACATACATATATATATATATATATATATATATATATATCACACATCACAGACACTGAAGCATCTTATTTTATTCCCACTAGAAATTTCTGAATAAATTAACAACTGGGTGTGTCCTGCACTGGGTGATGTATGGACACAAAACTTTTACAAGGAGAATGGTAATGCCCAGTTTGCAATTTAATCATGAATTTCTAGTAGGAACAACAGAGGACATCGCAAAGCTACTATTTACACCAGCTCCTCTTATCTCAGTTTTCCAGACAAATATTAAATATTGGGGTCACCTGCAAACTGAGCTGTCATGGTCTGAGTACAACCATTAATGCTTTTTTAAATATTGAAGATTATTTTCAGTTTGGCATCATTTCTGTCTGAATAGAGCATATAACTAATAGGCGACTGAGTAGGTAAAGTGGTGTAGGAAGCCACCTTGTCGCTGGTAGATGGGCCCGCCACAATTTTGAGAAAAATGTGCACAAAAAGCTTCTAAGTATAGCAGTAATGGGATTCAGATTTTTCCATGTTTCTAGGGTTTGCCTGTTTCCGATTCGCGGAATACTATATGGATATATTATGGAGTGCGCCTAGTCGGCATGGGGAGCCTTCTAGGCCATGCCACGCTCCTCTGGGATTCGGGGAAGGGGGTATGCAAATGAGCTCTTAGCAAGCTCGGCCTCTAATGCCAGCAGAGTGCATGTGTCTTTGCGCATGGCAGTGTGCTGTTGCATATAGCGTTTGTTTGCTTTTGCATCAGAAGGGGCATAGATGCCCGTGATAAGAACATAGTCCTACCACTTTACAAATCACTGGTCAGACCACACATGGAGTACTGTGTACAGTTCTGGGCTCCTGTAAACAAGGCAGACATAGCAGAGCTGGAGAAGGTCCAGAGGAGGGCAACTAAAGTAATAACTGGAATGGGGCAACTACAGTACCCTGAAAGATTAATAAAATTAGGGTTATTCACTTTAGAAAAAAGATGACTGAGGGGAGATCTAATTAATATGTATAAATATATCAGGGACAGTACAGAGATCTCTCCCATCATCTATTTATCCCCAGGACTGTGACGAGGGGACATCCTCTGCGTCTGGAGGAAAGAAGGTTTGTACACAAACATAGAGGAGGATTCTTTACGGTAAGAGCAGTGAGACTATGGAACTCTCTGCCTGAGGAGGTGGTGATGGTGAGTACAATAAAGGAATTCAAGAGGGGCCTGGACGTATTTCTGAAGCTTAATAATATTACAGGCTATAGTTACTAGAGATGGGTCGTTGATCCAGGGAGTTATTCTGATTGCCTGATTGGAGTCGGGAAGGAATTTTTTATTCCCCTAAAGTGAGGAAAATTGGCTTCTACCTCACAGGTTTTTTTTTTTTTTGCCTTCCTCTGGATCAACTTGTAGGATAACAGGCCGAACTGGATGGACAAATGTCTTTTTTCGGCCTTTTGTACTATGTTACTAGCATGGTACCGTTCACCTGCGCATTTATTGCATAGTGTTTTTTTGAGCTTGTAGTTGCACATGTAGACAGGACTATACCATTTACACACTCAACATTCCTTTTGCAGTTTTCAAAAAGATTTCTCACCAGTCTCTAATCCGAACTCCAAGTAGTTTTCTGTCACGATAAGGATTGCCATGGCTTTGACAAAGAAAAAGAATCCAAAAGTAACACAGACAGATCTCTCCCCGCCATCTTCAACTTTAAAGTAATGGGCTGTCAGCGAGAACAGCACTTTGCTGGACACGAGCAGTCAAGGAAAGCTCTGATTTTATACTGTAGCTTGAAGCTTAGCCGTCACCATTTGAGTGCGGAACTGTTGAGGAGCGCAGCTTTTTATAACTTCTGCCAAATTTAGAAAGAAAATCACAAACTGATATGTGAGGATTACGCAAGATTAGATCGATAGGAGAAGGAGATCTGTGCTGACCACAGGGCGTGATCCGATGGGGACAGGGCAATAAGGATCTGTTCACACCTGCAATATGCCGTGTCTGTTTTCAGCAAAGTTAACGCAGTTTGCAGTATTGTTTGATCAAAAATACTGAAAACTTTGACAAACCTGGAGAACGCCCTTAGGCCTCCTTCACACAAAATTTAAATACCCGAGTTTCAGGTATTTTTGGTGTTTTTTTTATTTTGTAGTATTTAAACCATGCACTCTTCTGGCACTGTCCCAAGTCCTATAGGAAAGCCCATAGGGAGGAAAAGAAAAAAAATTTTTTTACAATACTCAACCGCAGGAAAAAAAATATGGATTCATAAAACAGCTAAAATGCTGGATGTGTGGATGTGAATGCAGCCAAATAAATTCATGGGGTCGTTCTAAATTCATCGGGATCTTCTGAAAACAGATAAAGAAGAGCTGTCAAAGCTCCTATATTAATGAAAGCCCTGACGGTAATGTAAACAGAGCCTACTATTCGATACACCCAAGATTTGCCAACGTTTCAAGCATTAGATGCTTGGAAAAAAATTATTTTTTCTTTAAAAACACAGAAACTAGAATATTAAAGGGATTTGCAAACAAAAATAATTTGTCACAAAAAACTAAATCTCAGGGGTCTAACTGCTGGGGCTCCCAGCGTTCCTAAAAATGAGGGATCCCTTAGCCACCTTCTCTGAATGAAGAGGTAGTGTACATGTCGGTCTACCGCTCCAGTCACTTCTATGGGAGCTCTATGTCAGTCCCAAAGCAGTGAATGGATAGAAGGAGCGACATGCACACTACTGCTCCATTCAGAAAGGGGACTCGGGGAACCCTCCGTTTTAGGGATAAATACTTTTCGTGACATAACTCCTTAAATTATGTTTTTTTAAAATAAATTTTAGGCTAGGCCTACATAACGATTTGTGTTCATTTGACGTAAGATCACAATGTCGCACTAAAAAATTGCAACTAATGATAACGTGGTTGCGCTACGACCTGCAGGTTACTGTAACATGACAAACCTGTTGGATTTCTGGACAACCACATTCACCATCTGTAATGGCGTTCAGCTGAGTGACTTTGGCATTCTTAAAGAGAGTCTGTCAGCTACTTTGCCCAGGCTCCTCTCTGATGTGCTCAAATAACTGCTCCCCTTGGATTCCTTTGGCCCCTCCGCTACTCCTCTGGTTTAGATCTCATGCGAGCACTGGTCACTGCTCTGCCCACTATGGGCAAAGGAACTGATATTTACAGTGTGCATGTGCAGGCCCAGCAGTGACCACCACTCGCATGAGAACTAAACCAGAGGGGAGGGGCCAAAGGAATCCAAGGGGAGTAGTTATTTGGGCACATCAGAGAGGGGCCTGGGCACTTGCGGCCATAACGCAGACCCTGGGCACTTTCAGGCCCTAATTTTCATGTCGTTATAGAGTGTTCTCCCCGTTTGTGGACAAGTGAAAGTAACGATACAGGTACCATTTTTATGTTAGGCAACTGTGCTAAATCATAATATGACCTAGAATTTAAAAAAATAATAAACTGGATTGTGTGATTATTGATAATTAAAAAGGATACATTGCAAATGCCAGAACGAGCATGCACCACACTATGCCGATATTCATCTCCTGGGATGGATCCACTAAGCTGTAATAAGCCTCAGTTATCAGATACACAACAGTAGCAGCAACGGTGAAGTCTACCAGCCACTGGTATTCGGGGAAATAATGGAGTGCTGGAAGAAAAGAAACACTTTAGAATCATGGAATAAGTTATCAGTATAATAAAGGCACATTACAATAGTTCCCAGTAACCTGGGATCCTTCATACAACTGTCACAACCTGGTTTAAAAGGGGTTTTCCACGATTTTGATACTGCTGGCCTATTCAGGTCATCAGTATCAAAATCTCGAAAAAATAAATAAATTTAACCCGAGGTTACACAGATCAATGAAACCACAAAAGCTATGCTCTCGAAACATGGATACTATGTAACGCAAGTCATGTATATATAATTGAAGACAACCCTTTTTTCTATGAAAGAAGACAAATGGGTGCATTTTGAGAGCACATACAGTCAGGTCCATAATTATTAGGACATCGACACAATTCTAAAATTTTGGGCTCTATACACCACAATGGATTTGAAATGAAACGAACAAGATGTGCTTTACCTGCAGACTGTCAGCTTTAATTTGAGGGTATTTACATCCAAAATCAGGTGAACGTTCTAGGAATTACAACAGTTTGCACATGTGCCTCCCACTTGTTAAGGGACCAAAAGTAATGGGACATAATAATAATCATAAATCAAACTTCCGCTTTTTAATACTTGGTTGCAAATCCTTTGCAGTCAATTACAGCCTGAAGTCTGGAACGTATAGACATCACCAGACGCTGGGTTTTATCCCTGGTGATGCTCTGCCAGGCCTCTACTGCAACTGTCTTCAGTTCCTGCTCGTTCTTGGGGCATTTCCCCTTCAGTTTTGTCTTCAGCAAGTGAAATGCATGCTCAATCGGATTCAGGTCAGGTGATTGACTTGGCCATTACATAACATTCCACTTCTTTGCCTTAAAAAACTCTTTGGTTACTTTTGCAGTATGCTTTGGGTCATTGTCCATCTGCACTGTGAAGCGCCGTCTAATGAGTTCTGAAGCATTTGGCTGAATATGAGCAGATAATATTGCCCAAAACACTTCAGAATTCATCCTGAAGCATTTGTCAGCAGTCACATCATCCATAAATACAAGAGAACCAGTTACATTGGCAGCCATACATGCCCACGCCATGACACTACCACCACCATGCTTCACTGATGAGGTGGTATGCTTAGGATCATGAGCAGTTCCTTTCCTTCTCCATACTCTTCTCTTCCTATCACTCTGGTACAAGTTGACCTTGGTCTCATCTGTCCATAGGATGTTGTTCCAGAACTGTGAAGGCTTTTTTAGATGTCGTTTGGCAAACTCTAATCTGGCCTTTCTGTTTTTGAAGCTCACCAATGGTTTACATCTTGTGGTGAACCCTCTGTATTCATTCTGGTGAAGTATTCTCTTGATTGTTGACTTTGACACAAATACACCTACCTTCTGGAGAGTGTTATTGATCCGGCCAACTGTTGTGAAGGGTTTTCTTCACCAGGTAAAGGATTATTCGGTCATCCACCACAGTTGTTTTCTGTGGTCTTCTGGGTCTTTTGGTGTTGCTGAGCTCATCGGTGCGCTCCTTCTTTTTAAGAATGTTCCAAACAGTTGTTTTGGCCTTGCCTAATGTCTTTGCTATCTCTCTGATGGGTTTGTTTTGTTTTTTCAGCCTAATGATGGCTTGCTTCACTGATAGGGACAGCTCTTTGGATCTCAACTTGAGAGTTGACAGATTCCAAATGCAAATAGCACACTTGAAATTAACTCTGGACCTTTTATCTGCTCATTGTAATTGGGATAATGAGGGAATAACACACACCTGGCCAGGGAACAGCTGAGAAGCCAATTGTCCCATTATTTTTGGTCCTTTAACAAGCAGAAGGCCCATATGCAAAGTGTTGTAATTCCTACACCGTTCACCTGATTTCAATGTAAAGACCCTCAAATTAAAGCTGACAGTCTGAAGTTAAAGCACATCTTGTTTGCTTCATTTCAAATCCATTGTGGTGGTGTATAGAGCCAAAAAATTTAGAATTGCGTTGATGTCCCAATATTTATGGACCTGACTGTATGTCTGCTGCTACTCCATTCAACTGTACGGCACTGCAAAGTGCTTGGCTTTCTTTGTCAGCACCATAGAGTTGAATAGAGCAGTAGCAGACATGCACGACCACTGCTACATTCAAACTGGGCCTTCTAGTGATCAGCGAGTTCTCCAGAGGTCACTACTTCTGCCAATTGGACACTTATCTCCTGTCCTGTGGATAGGATATAGGTGTTTTCTGTAGGATTTCCTCTTTAGGGAGGTGTTACACACAGCATTTAGTGGCAGCTTTTAATGTAGTTTTTTTGAGCCAAAAGTGAATAAAGGAGGAAGGAAAAGGAGAAGTCCTTCCTTTATATTTATCATTCCCTCCCAACCCAATTCTGATTTTGGTTAAAAAAAAAACTGCCACAAAAAGCTTTGTGTGCCCTTAAAAGGGGTTTTTCACCCCTGGGAACCTTTCCTGCAAGCAGCAGGGAACAGGGAAGTATGATTCCCACTGTGGGTCTGCAGAAAAGGTCCCCAGGAGTGAAAAACCCCTTTAAGCAGTTAAAGTACAAAGCTTGTATAAATAGAAATAAAAGCAGAAATATGTATTGGTTGCTAGAGAGAAAAAATAAACCTCACCTAAAGTGTCTACTTCTGTAACAGTCTTTGTTTCTAAATGAAGGTCAATATCTTTGGGAATGGTAAGAGGTTTGTTATCGATATGGCCATTATATTTTCTGCAATAGAAAAAAAAATAATACAGATCACACATCAGTGCAGCAGCCAGACGGGACTGTAACCTTGCTGGCTGAATAGCAGTTATCTATAGGGAACTCCCATCTCCTCAGTGCGGTCATCATGTGGATTTCCAGGACATGTCACAGGATGTGAGTTCAGCCAACACAAAGCAGAAAAACACCAGGACCCCCTTTTTATTATAGGCCTCATGTACAAGACTGTATCCATTTTAAGGTACGGAAATCAAAGATCTGCAAAATACGGATACCGTCCGTGTGCATTCCACAGTTTTCTCTCCCCATCGATAGAAATGGCTATTCTTGTCCGCAAAATTTGTGGAATGGCCACATAGATGTGGACAGCACACGAGCCCGTAGAAATAAGCAAGTCTGTGTGCAATCCGCAAAAAAAAGGTGCATCGGACATGGACCCTTAATATGGTCGTGTCCATGAGGCCTTATGGATGAGATCCCCTCAGACTTTTCAGTGGTATTTAACTTTGCAATGCTAAAGCGAATCTGTCAGCAATTCTGACCATGCTAAACTGCTGACAGCATTAGGTAGGGGCTGGGGAGAGTAGCACACAAATATCTTTTGTGGAGCTTTTTTAGCCGTAGTGTGAATATAAACTTTTATTCTGCCCGATTCAGTCTTAAAGGGAACCTGTCACCTGGATTTTGAGTATAAAGGTGAGGTCATGGGTTGCTAGATCGCTGCTAGCACATCCGCAATACCCAGTCCCCATAGCTCTGTGTGCTTTTATTGTGTAAATAAAACGATTTTATACATATGCAAATTAACCTGAGATGAGTCAGAGCTTGAAAATATGACTCTTCTCTGGTCACACTAGTAAGATATGACTCTTTTATGTTAATTTGCATATGCATCAAATCAGTTTTTTTACACAATAAAAGCACACAGAGCTATGGGGACTGGGTATTGCGGATGTGCTAGTGGCGATCTAGCAACCCATGTCCTCAGCTCTATACCCAAAATCCAGGTGACAGGTTCCCTTTAAGAGCACTGGAGGTGGGCCTTCAGTGTAAAGTGCACTCTACTTCACAGCCCCCTCTGCTGCTCACAGCGGAACAGCTGAGAGGCCCCTCAATGCAGAGACAACATCACAATGAAGCCCCACTTCCAATGCACTTAAAGATCAGAATCTGGCAGAATAAAACATCATATTCTCACTACTCCTGATAATAAAACCTGCTCTCTGTGGCTCCTACCTACTGCTGTCAGCAGTTTAGCATGGTGAAAACTGCTGACAGATTTGCTTTAACATATGTATCCTTATAAATTCAAAGCACAGTTGATAAAAGGTAGACAAGCACAGATGAAAACATTACCTATCTTTTTTGCTCTTTCCTCTTAGTTGTTGCTTTCCAGCGAGTGCTCGTAACTCGTCTTCTGTAGGATGCTGGTACCAATATAAGCTGGGTGATAAAAAAAACATAGTGGGAACATTAGTAAAAACAATCAGCTTCTGTGCAGTGCAAATGGGTTCAGACAGTGGGGGCGACCAAACTAGTGGGTGAACCTGGCCTGACAGCGATAACAAATCGGGACAAGCTGAGCAGTTAAGGGGGTATTCTGCTATTCTTTGTATATTACCAAGTTTATCCAATACACCTTCTGTATCAGCTCCTATGATTAGATAAGATTAATAGATCTTACATTACATTAGCAGGACTATAATTTACGGATTAATAGTGTAAGCTGTCACCTTAGTAGAGGACAGAGAAAGTCAGGAGCAAGCAGAAATGTATCAGGCGTCCTGATCACATCTGTCCTTGTGAATGGTGCTGCTGGTTTACCATTAGGCCCAGGTCACACTCAGGCAGTTTGGTTCCTTTTGGCTTGTTTTTGACAAAAGGTGGACAGGTTGACAGGACAGACCTGCAGAACAGCATACAAGGGGCTAATCTCCAAAGACGACCTCTGGAGTATGTAAGTGTGTGTATATATAGGGCGAGTCAAAAGTAGCAGGACACCCTTTTTATTTCTGAAACAAAAGGGAAAATTAAATATCTGAATACCCGAGCAAGTAACGGGCGAGGGGGCCCATCTTTAACACCGAAAGTTACAACAACAACTGGGAACGTTCCCTGTGATGCACAGCTATTTGACGTGTTCAATCTGTTGTCCCTGGTGCTGAACACAGAACTTTTAAGTTTTGAAATTTCTGTGTTGACAAGAGATATTGCAAATCTGATCGTGGTAATCGAATTCTGAGAAAATTCGGGTCTTTCTTGATATGCAACATGACCTCCTTCCCACTGAAAAAAATTTCCCTTGATCCAATATTGCGGCTTTCAAGAAGGCAGCCATATTCTAGACATAGCCTAAAAGATAGATCCGCCCCACTTGCTGGGGTATTCAAATATTTCATTTTCCCTTTAATTTCTGAAATGAAATTGTGTCCTGCAACTTTTGTATATTATATAAACACACATACACACACACACAGAGAGACACTTGCCAACAGGTGGAGGGGGTAAAAGAAAGACTAGAATCCTTTAAAGGGAACCTGTCATCAACGTTATCCTGACCTCATTTAGGGCCACATAAATTAGTGACAGAAATGCTGATGTCAGCGGTGTGTCACTCATGAGCTAAATGTAAGTGGTTGCTGAGAACCAGCCTCATAATCATTACAGCCCAGGCCTTGAGAAGAGTCAAATCTACTTGGTTATTCCTAATCTCCTGCTCTCCTCGCCCTTCTGCTGATGATTGGCAGTTCTCTCCTAGAGAGAAAGGGAGAAAACTAGGTAGAAGACGGTCAGTCACCAGCAGGTGGGCAGGAGAGCAGGAATTCATGAGTAACCAGGACTCTTCTCAGGTGGCTGTGACTCTTTTCCAGGCCCAGTCTGCAATGATTGTGATGTTGGTTCTCGGCAACCACTTACTTGTAACTTATAAATGACAGACAGCTGAAACAAACTTACCTGTCTCTACTTTATTCTGCCGTTAGTATGGGCTGCATAAAGTTGATGACAGGTTCCCTTTAAGGCCAAGGCAATTCTATGACTTCAGCAGTGTCACAAGCCATAAGTGAATGGTTATAGGCACACAACAGCACTCCGACATCCTGATTCACCTCTGTACCTGCATGTTACTTATACTTTAACTATTATTCCTACTTGGGGGCTGTTGGTGCACCACTCAGGTATTTATTGTAGGGCTTTGTTGCGGACATCTCAGTCTGAATCATTTATATATTTATACATTTTGCTATTCTTGCACTATGCACTTTATATTGTATGATATCTTCACTTTCTTCTGATAGTCCTGCCCAATTATATGTATTTCACATCATGTTTGGCCTATATGCATAATATATGCTTGTACTAATTTGCCATAACGGGATGAGCCTCTAGTGGTGCTTCATGTTATCCGGTGTGCTCTCCATCCACCATCATATTGTGTTCTGTGTATATTTTATCGCTTTTGTCTCGATTGGAGACGTCTAATAAAGTTTATATATAATATTATTGTGTGCTGGCCCTTTTCTTCCTTTGGTGTTTTATTATTCCTACTAGTTTAATGAATGAATTGACAGCAAACTGCAATAAAAGTCAATCTAGGTGTTTCCAGTGGGAGGTGGATCCCTGCATAGTCCGACACTGGCAGCACTGATTGGATAGTGTCAGACTGTGTAGGGACAACCATCCCCCAATTTGGACCTGCACTGCAAAATTCTAGCAATTCAGTCATTTATTTTTAGTAGGGATAATAGAGGAATGGCACAACATAGTGTCATAAAAATCGATGCTCCAGAATTGTCATAGCAGAGGAATGCAAGTACTTATTAAAGGAGTTACCCTCTGGGACCCACACCTACAGTAACTCTACAAAGTGGATGAGTGGGCACCTTCACTGTGCTAGAATAGTACATTTCTACATTACCTGCCATTGCAAAGGAGCCAGCGAGCCAAAGAGTAGTGTGGTAGGATCTTCTGCAGGATGCTGGCCATCACCATAGTGACAACCAGCTGCACGCCTATCACACCCTGCGGAGAAAAGTGTAGACGGTGTGAGATGAGAACACAGACCTCGCTATACAACCAGGTGTGATCAGCAGTCCTGTAACACAGTCTGAACATGTAGCATACTGCAAAGGAGTTGTAACAAAGCTAAAGGGGTTTTCCAGGCTCTCCATATTGGATAGGTTCACTTCCATGGGAGTTGAGCTGCAGTAACCCGGCATGGCCACTACACTTTGCACGGCGCTGTACTTCCTGCTCCACTGAAGAGCTAGTTCGGCGCTGGGGGCTGCAGGGAACAGCCGATTGGTGGAGATGCATGTGTCGGATGCTCATCGATTCAATATTAACCTCTTCACACATTATCACGTACGCAATAAATTGTAAGCAGTCTTATGGAGCAGGCTTATGCG
The DNA here is from genome assembly GCF_014858855.1 of Bufo gargarizans. Classification (NCBI taxonomy): domain Eukaryota; kingdom Metazoa; phylum Chordata; class Amphibia; order Anura; family Bufonidae; genus Bufo; species Bufo gargarizans. The sequence continues at coordinate 646,495,430 of NC_058080.1, read as the reverse complement.
CTGAGCCTGCTCTGTACATGGCGGATGTTGGCTTTATAATACAGCAGATACCCAGCCGTAATGACTGGGATATAACCCCTCAGAGGCTCCGGTCAATAGAGATAGTAGCATTCCGACCTGAGCCCCCGCAGTAAAAATCAGGGCACAGCTAAGCAGGCAGAGTGTAAGAATCCCATACACCAAAATAGTTCTCCATTATGGTGTATGGGACATGCGGTCAAAAAGATCCCAGAGGCTTAATGTTATTATATAAAAAGTAAAAAAAAAAAAAAAAAAAAAAACACAAACCACAAAAATATTAAAATTTCAAATCATCCCCTTTCCCAAATTTTCATATTAAAAAAACACAATAAAAAAAAAACATAACGGGTATCGCCACGTCCGTAAATGTATTAAATAAAAAATATTTTTCCTGAGCAGTGTACCAGTGTTTCATTCACCTTGCCCCCCCCCCCCAAAATAAATAAGTGCTCAAGAAGTCACATGTACCGCAAAAACGGTACCAAAACTACAGATCGTTCCACAAAAATAAAACAAGTCCTCATACGGCTCTGTACACAGAACTTTTAACAAGTCAGAAAACTATACAAATCTGTAGAACACGGGGTGGGGGGGTTGCAAAAAACGAAAATGGGCTTCGCTTTAAAGGGGTTAATGACCTATCCTGAAGACAGGTCATCAATATCAAGAGCCCTGGAAAACTCCTTCAGAAAAAACCGGGCACAAGGCTAATGGAGTAATAGGTACATAATGGGATAGGGGCAAGAAGGTGGTGGTAGCAGTAAGGTAGGAACCCCGGCAAGACAGAAGGCCTGTCCTGAGGATAGCTCATTAATATGAAATACCTGGAAATAAACATCTGAAATGTATGGCCACCCGTAGGCATTTGTTTGAGGTGTATTCCAGGAAATGACTCCGATACCTTTGACAGAGGCAACCAAATGCAAACATCACCCATAGACACGTTCCTCATATAGACGGGGAGTATTTCTGTGGATAGACCCTTACAAGGAGACACAGAAGGCCGGCTCATGCCACCTACAGACTTGAAGATTGCACTACTGAAAGATGCCATTAAATCCAACAACTGAAAGAAGCCCTGTAAATGTCACACAAGCCACAACATATTTTCTCATGAGGCCACTTCAATTCTGTATACTATTCACGGCATCTTAGGATACTTTCACACTCGCGTTTTGGGCGGATCCGTCATAGATCTGCAAAAACGGATCAGTTACAATAATACAACCGCATGCATCCGTCATGAACGGATCCGTTTAAATTATCTGTAACATAGCTAAGACAGATCCGTCATGAACTCCATTCAAAGTCAATGAGAGACGGATCCGTTTTCTATTGTGCGATATTGTGTCATAGAAAATCCCCATTGACTTACATTGTGTGCCAGGACCGATCTGTTTGGCTCAGTTTCGTCAAGCGGACAACAAAACGCAGCAGGCAGCGTTTTGGTGTCCGCCTCCAGAGCGGAATGGAGACGGAACTGATGCAAACTGATGCATTCTGAGCAGATCCTTTTCCATTCAGAATGCATTAGGGCACAACTGATCCGTTTTGGACCGCTTGTGAGAGCCCATGACGGATCTCACAAACGGAAAGACAAAACGCCAGTGTGTAAGTAGCCTAAAAGGGAATGTGTCATCAGCAAATGGCCTGTTCTTTAAAATCCCATTTAAAAAAACATTTTGTTTTTAGAATTTTTGGCGAGTTTTTCTAATTTTTCCATGTCACTATCTATATTTAATAAAAATGTACCGGTACATAATCCTGCAATTTTCACATAGGCCTCTAGGTCTAATAATAGGTTATGATTTCATGTTCAGTACAGGTAACGTTTTAATAGCCATCAAATTATTGCCACAGGCAGGATTACAATGACAGATATCACCTCTACATAGATAACACAGGATCCACCACTCACGGGTGATATCACAGCTTAGCCTACTTTCACATCTGCTTTTTCCTTTCCGCTAATGAGAGCCGTCATAGGGTCTCAAAACCGGAGGAAAACGCTTCAGTTTTGTCCCCATTCATTGTCAATGTGGCAAAACTGAACGGAACAGAACAGAGTGCGCCAGATTGCATACCGTTCCTATGCCGGACAAAAAATACTTGAAAGCAGCGTTTTTTTGTGTGTCATGGGATGCGTAGCAAGACTGTTCCGGCATGAAACACAATGTAACCCCAATGAGTTAAATACAGGGGAGGGAGGGGGGCCGCACTGGCCACCATTGAGTTAAATGCAGGGGGGGCCGGACTGGCCATGGCTATAATACGCACAATTAACCCTGCAGGTGCGGCACCTGAGGGGTTAATTGTGCTGATCACTGCCCCCTGTAAGAGATCGGATGCTGCCAGGCAGCAGGGGGCAGTCATGTACACAGTTCTTAGTATATTCTAACTTGAAGCGTCCCCATCACTATGGGAACGCCTCTGTGTTAGAATATACTGTCAGATCTGAGTTTTGACGATCTAACTCAAATCCGATGGTATATTCTAACATAGAGGCGTTCCCATGGTGATGGGGACGCTTCAAGCTAAAATTAACCATCGGATTGGAGAAAACCTACCATTGGTATATTAATAGGAACTCCTGACTTTCCATTGAAAGTCAATAGGGGACGGATCCGTTTGCAATTGCACCATATTGTGTCAACGTCAAACGGATCCGTCCCCATTGACTTGCATTGTAAGTCAGGACGGATCCGTTTGGCTCCGCACGGCCAGGCGGACACCAAAACGACTTTTTCCTTCATGTCAGTGGATCCTCCAAAAAGCAAGGAAGACCCACGGAAGAAAAAACGGACACAGATCACGGAACCCGTTTTTGCGGACTGCAAAAAAAAAAAAAAACTGTTGTGTGCATGAGGCCTAAGGCTACTTTCATACCTGCGTTAGGTGCGGATCCGTCTGGTATCTGCACAGACGGATCCGCTCCTATAAATGTAAACAATGGTATCCGTTCAGTACGGATCCGTCTGCATACACTTAGTCTAAAAATGTCTAAGAGTAAGTCAAAAGGATCCGTCCTGACTTTACATTGAAAGTCAATATGGGACTGATCAGTTTACAATTACACCAATATTGTGTCAATGTAGATGGATCCGTCCCCATTGACTTACATTGTAAGTCAGGACGGAACCGAATGGCTATGCACTGCCAGGCGAACACCAAAACGCTGGTGTCCACCTCCAGAGCGGAAGGGAGGCAGAACGGAGCCAAACTGATGCATTCTGAACAGATCCGCATCCATTCAGAATGCATTGGGGCTAAACTGATCCATATGGGGCCGCTTGCGAGAGCCTTGAAACGGATCTCACAGGCGGACCCTGAAACGGCAGTGTGAAAGTAGCCTTACATATGTGGGGGTGGGCTTTAGCAATATTTTTCTCCTACTGCAAAGAGAGAGGCTCCTGCCACAGTCAACTGTCTTATCACTGGAAGCAGGATTCTGAGGAAGAGGAACAGGATTTAATTGTATTCAGGAGGCAAAATAGGATCATGGAGGAAGAATAGGAAAGGAGGAAGAAGTGCTGGAATATTTTTTTTTATTTCAGTCACATTTTATATAGCTAGTGTTTCTTAAAAAAAAAAAAAAAAAAAAAAAAAAAACACATGCCCTCTAAATCCTCCCAACTGGGGCATCAACAGATGTTCCACAAAGTTTTGGGAATTGTAATAAATGTCTAAGGTGTCTGAAACCTAGAACCCCTGAAGATTGGGGAGCAGGGTCCTATATCTGTAATTGCTGTGAAACGAACCCAAATGGACAACACTGTCACATCCATCAAGTTTTTTTTATTTATTTTTTAGGGGGGAAATCCACACCTAACACCACAATCTCTAATTTTCATAGAAGGAGCATTTTCATTAAAGGGGTTGTCCAAGTTGTGAAATAAAAATATTAAGTTCTAAAAATCTAATGTTGGCAATATATACATAAGCTAAGCAATTTTTAGGCATAAGCAAAGCTAGCTATGTTCTGGCCCCTTTGTTGACATGCAGTTGCAGTTCTGTGGGCGGTGTAACAACAATCTCTGAGCTCTGAGTGTGTTTTTCCTCATGAATATTTGTGGGTGTCAAGAAAGACTGCCTTTCCTCTCCCCCTGCTCCGCAAAGGGAGTGAATAAAACTGCTGCTCTGCCTGCTGGAATACTCATGTTGTATGTGTAGCACTACAAGTTCCAGCTGTTCAGTACAATGACATTGCTGATAAACACTGGATCTTCCCCCTACCTGTTCTTGTGCAATGCTCTGCAGACACTTCCTCACAGCCAGCAGAAGAGTACAGAGGAGAGAACTCTTCCGGTCTTTGTCAGCTTTGTGTCTGCAGGGTGAGAAAGGAGGGAAGATCCTGTGCACAGCATTTATCTCCTCAGTGCCTGGAGAAGAGGAAACCCAGCAGCTGCTCAGTATCTGAGGCAGGGCCTCCAACCCCGAGTCTGTGCTGCTGATGGTAGAAGGGGTAAAACTTTGTTGAAGAATCCAGTGGGAGGGGAGACACAGGGCAGTCAGCTAAGCCAGGAGACCGGCAGTGCAGGGGCCGGCAGATTGGGTAGTACAGGGGGCGTGGCTTGTCTCTCCAACCAACACAGCCTTCACAGTGACTGTGCACAGTAGCAGACCTGCACTAAACGTTATCATCAGAGCAGGGAAAGAAGCAGACATCACAGGTCATGTGACCTCAGCTACCTAGGAGAAAGGGGCCACTGGAAATGAAGGAAGTGAATTTAAAACCCTTTACATTTGCCAAGAAACATACAAAGAGCAAAAAAACAACTTTGACAACTCCTTTAATTCAAACATAAAAACACACACATATATTTACAGGTGGATTTTCCTACAAATTTTCAGCTGCACCATTACTGGAAATTGTAAACGTAACCCATGATAAGTCATGCCTGGTGCACACACAGACCCAACTGCACCGAG